>NC_056685.1:5585625-5895937 GCF_018350215.1 Panthera leo | reverse complement strand
TGGATTTGAGGGTGGCTTTATGATTGCACCCCACCGAATCCACCTCAGTTAACAAATTAATTATGCCAACGAGTGGGAAATAAAGCAAAACTTCGACAGCCACACTTAGGGGAAAAAGAAAAGAGTAGAGGTTCTGGAATTTGACTTTGTGTGAAACCTGGATCTCCCACCGATGAGCTATGTGGCCCTGGGCCGGTTACTTGACGTCCCTGGGCTTCGATTTCTGCATCTGTGAAATAGGTGTTATTTAAACCCCAAGATTTTCTCAGGAGAAAGCTCTGATAGTTATTGGTATTTTATTGATAAAACCTTTTATTGAGGTGCAGAGAGTTCAGTGCGGTTCACGTCTTCGTGTAGCAAGCAGGTGATGGACCTGGGATGCAGTTCGACCCTACCGCCTCACCGTTCACCACTGCAATATGGCAGCCCGTACCCTGGACTGTGGGCAGGAGACAAGTAACTGGAAGTCAGGACACTGAGGCCGAAGCCCTGCCTCCACCGTGACCTTACTAATCGGGGAAGCTCACGTGACAAAGCTCACGTGACATTGTCCATAAAATAGGGCCCATAATATCCATCCTGAATACCTCTGTTTTTATTTAATTCTTTTACATTTATTTATTTTTGAGAAATAGAGACAGAGCACAAGCGGGGGAGGGGCAGAGAGAGAGGGAGACCCAGAATTCCAAGCAGGCTCCATCCAGGCTCTGAGCTGTCAGCACCGAGACGGCCACGGGGCTCTAACACGAACGGTGAGATCGTGACCCCAGCCGAAGTCAATGCTTAACCGACTGAGCCACCCAGGCGCTCCCCATCCTGAATACTTCTTAGCACTTTAAAACGATTCAAATTAGATAATCTTTATGAAAACACAGATGGCAAATTGCTTTTGAAAAGCTCACAATTATTATGGAATGAATGTTTGGGTCCCGCGAAAATTCGTATGTCGAAACCGAATCCCCAGTATGACGATATTTGAAGGTGGGGCCTTTGGGGGATGAGGAGACCATCAGGGTGGAGCCCACTGATGGAATCCATGCCCTTGTAAGAGAGGCTATTCATTCTGTTTCTACTCTGTAAGGACACAAAGAAGTTGGCCGTCTGCAGCCAGGAAGGGGGAGTCCAACGACCCGACCACACTGGCACCCAGACCTTGGACTTCCAGCCTCCAAAACTGGCAGAAATAAATTTCTGTTCTTCATAAATCACCCAGTCTGTGGGACTTTGTTATAGCAGCCCAAATGGACTAAGCACCTAACTAATACTATTGCCTACTTAATGTATTTGGTTTCTCACAGTGAGCTTTATTTGGAGGAAAAATACAACTAAAGAAAAATAACGAAGGAATCTCTAATGGGACTTAGAGTTGTTTCCTGGTTGTTGGGACCCTGACTCATCACTGAGTTTAGTAAAAATTTCATCATGTTTAACGTCAATGGTACCAGTTGGGTTCGAATGAATATACAATATTCGAGCCTCATTCCTTACGACGGTAAATGTATCACATGAGTGGAAGACCACACCTCAAGCCCAAAAGACTCCAGCTAAAAGGAATTGTTTTTAAAAGACTGGGGTTGCTTACATAAATATCTTCACACAGTATTGTTTTAAGAAGTTCAAGCTTTAGGCTTAAAGAAATAGAAAGAGTATATGTGTCAAGACCAGATACCCCATTTTATCCCTGGCTTTGGAACTCACACACATTCCCAAATGATGACACAATGTCCCACAGCCTCTCGGATCTAGCCCTGAGCATCGTGGGCTGGAACCTGTGCATGGCCACAGGACTTTCTTTTAAAGTAAGGTCTTTCCCCTATACCAGAGTCGACAAAATAGAATGTGAGGCACAAACGCCGGCCACAGAGGTAATTTTGAATTCAAATCGTCACAGGAAATTAAGCCACACACATTAAAGCCACATTTCTGTAACAAGCAACAGGTGAAATTAATTGTAATAATCTATCTTATGCAATCTAATACATTCAAAGTGTGTCATCTCAACAGGCAATCAACATAAAAAAATATTGAGATATTTTTGTTCAGCCTAAGTCTTTGAAATCTGACTTGTATTTTACACTGACGGCATATTTCAGTTCAGGCTAGACACATTTCAAGTGCTCAATAGCCACATGCGACTGTAGTTTGGGTCGATGCGTTCAGGTGGGCTTTTCCTGGCCCCAAGGACACCCCCTCTGGGAAATAGAATGTCAAGCTTGGAGACAGTAGGACTCATCTGTAGAGTCATGGAACCCACCTAGATATCATCTTATATGTGGCAACAACTAAGAATATTCACATGATATACAGTTGACCTTGAACAATGTGGGAGTTAGGGGTGCTGATGCCCCACAAAGTCAAAACTCTGTGTATAACTTTTGACTCTCCAAAATCTTAACCACTACAGATGACTAGAAGCCTTACCGATAACATAAACAGCTGATCAGCACATCGTTTGTACATTCTATGTATTATATGCTGCGTTCCTACAGTAAAGTAAGCTAGAGAAAAGAAAATGTTATTAAGAAAATCATAGCAGAAAATACATTTACACTATTGTACTGTATTTATTGAAAAAAATTCTGTATATGTGGACATGGGCAGTTCAATCCTATGTGCTTTAAAGATGGGCTATATAGTCATCAGAAGCCTAAATGGGGTAGTATTTGCAACTCACATCATCTCTCACTGATCAGAAGAGAGTATTGTGTTGACCCATCTGTTCTACAAGAGAAAGGGGTCGCGTTCAAGAACGTAACCTCCTTAATTCCTCAATCCTCCAACATGGGGACAAGGAAGTTTGCATATTTGCCGCCAATTCAACTTCTCAGGGCCAGAATCTTTATTACAAGAAACAGCTTTCCTTAATCTGTAGGGAACTGGTAAAGGTCAATATTTTGGTTACTTTGACTGACAGAAGCAATGGGGCTTTGCTCTCTACACAAAGTGAATTGTCATTCTACTAAAATACAGAACAGACATCTTTTTATGGAATTTGCCATGTGCTTTGCGTGTTTTTTTTTCTTTGTTATTGTGTTGAGCAGTTTTTATTATTTTTATGAGGTTTCATTTTAGATTTCTACGATGGCTTCTTTATTACCTAAATCAGGTTTCTCTATCTTTCCTTTAAGGCAGGTTACAGCCATCTGAGTGACTTATTTCTCTTGGTAACTATGGGGTGATTATGAAATTTATCCTTTCCATTCAAATTCACTGAAGGCTTTATTTCCCTGTGTGTCAGAAATATTCCCGGAAATTATTTTTTTGGAGACTCAGAAAGTTTATTTGTGAAGATGCCCAGACATCTCCAGCTCTCTCCAGAAAGTTCCATTTAGGTAATTCCTTCTTTTTTTTTTAATTTATTTTTAAATTTTACTTACTTAAATCCAAGTCAGTTAACATATAGTGTAATAATGATTTCAGGAGTAGAATTTAGTGATTTAGACGTAACACCCAGTGCTCATCCCAACAAGTGCCCTCCTCAATGCCCATCACCCATTTAGCCCATCCCCCACCCAGCTCCCCTCCAGCGACCCTCAATTTGTTCTCTGTGTTCAAGAGTCTCTTACGGTTTGCCTCCCTCTCTGGTTTTATCTCCTTTTCCTTCCCTTCCCCTATATTCATCTGTTTTGTTTCTTAAATTCCACATATGAGTGAGATCCTATGATATTTGTCTTTCTCTGACTAATTTTGCTGAGCATAATATACTCTAGTTCCATTCACGTTGTTACAAATGGGAAGAATTCATTCTTTCTGATCACCGAGTAATATTCCATTGTGCATATATATGTATAAACATATGTGTGTGTGTGTGTGTGTGTGTGTGTGTACATATATATATATACGTATCTTCTTTATCATTCATCAGTCAATGGACATTTGGGCTCTTTCCAAGATGATTGTTCCCCACCACCATCACACCCCGACTTCTATGCCTCCATGCCTACAGAGAGAGCAGTCCATAAGTAATCCAAAATCAGGGAATGATCCCTAAACTGCACCAAATGTTGCACCAAATTACGTGTTTGGGTTCGTTGTTTGTGATACTGCCTCAAATTTACTGTGCTGCTTTTATTTCTTTTCTCTCTTTTCTCCCCCCGCCCTGGCAGGTTGTTATTAATATTAAATCATGTTCCTTATGCAGCTACCCATTGAAATTAAGTGAATACAAGGTTTTCCAAACATAATCAACGGAGTGGCTCATCCAACCAAGAATAGTCAATAACTCACTATATCAAGAACTCCCCCTTTTCTTTTATTTGTGAACTATTTTACCAAGCACTGCCCTGCTCAGGGTGCTGTGCTAGTCTCTGAGACTCTGTTTTTGGGAGCTCACACTTCCACAGAAGATACACATCATGCAACTAAGCAACAAGCATGATAGAGAGTGATAGTTTTGTGAGAGAGAGAAAAAATTGTCTGCCACACCAGTTCAGAGGCGAGAGAGGCATCAAAGGAACTTATGTGTGAGGCAGCAGATTGGACTTGGACCCTGGGAGGGAAGAAGTAAATAAATGGCAAGCAGGGGAAGCGGGGTTCATCCAAAAGCAAGTTCCCTGCTCTTGGAGAAACTACATAACTGTGTGGTGATTTAGAGCGCTCTGTTGTGTGCCTAAGACTCTGGGAACTTGAAGGGGAAAAAAGAAAAGCTGCGCTGCTCACAGAAATGCAAATTTTTACCTATTTAATAATGAATTCTTTACTGGGACCATCCGCAAGATAAATGTTTTTTGTTTATCTAACTCCGATGACAATAAAACCAGCCAAGTAATTGCCCTCCCCTCCCATAGACCTGTTGAGGCTTTCTTGTTACTTGAGTACGCATTTGAGGAGTAAAACACGTACTACTACCCTTTAGAAGGAAAGCATAATTTCCATTCCAAACATTTGTTTTGTGTTCATACAGTGGGTGGTAGACACACACAGGCACACTCATTCTGACAATTATCTCTAGCACAATCTACATTTCTACAGAATGTATTTCTGAAGGGGGAAAACAAAGTCATATATATATGACTTTTATATATATATATATATAATGGATATATATATATATATATATATATATATATATATACTTGAGCTGGTATAATGCCTGAAAAATTAGTACCTTTCTTTAAATGCTTTAAATGCAAAAGACTCTGCTTTTGTAATCAATGCCTTCAATTCATCAGTAATGGATCAACAAGTTAGCTTGTACAAAGGAGGGCCAGAAAAACAAACAAACAAACAAACAAACTTATAGCAGTTATCTAAGGAAGTGGTAATTAAGGGGATCAGGACATCCCATCCCCAAATATGCCATTTTGGTATAAGGATGCCAGAGGAACATGCTGCCCTCCTCTCTTCTGCCTAAAAGCAGGGCATACATTTCCATTTGGAAAAGCGTCTCCCTCTTCTGTACCAGGGAGAAGAGAATGGCCCTTCATCACCAGAGAGGACTCTTACCACTGGGGACACACCCGCTTGAGTCTGCAAAACCAACAATACCAAACAGCTGTCCGTCTTCTATTTATTTTCCCCATATAATTACTGCCCCAGAAGCCCAAATCCCTTTTCCTTGGTCACTTGGTCCAATCCCTTTTCCTTGGTCCCTCTAGTCACTTCTCTGCAATTTATCACCTTTTGCTAAAATGGCATACAGCAACTCTCAAGCCAAACTGCTTCTTTCAGGTTTCACGTCTTTTCCGTGAAGCTTCCGTGTACAAACAAAATGCTTTTTTTCTCCTATTATTCTGTCTTTGGTCCATTTAATTTATAGGCTCCAGTCATTGAACCTAAGAGGGTAAGGGAAAATTTTCTCTGCCCCCTACGCTGGTGACATCGTCAGAACTCACTAAATGTTTGTTGAAAGACACTGACCAAGCAGCCTTAAGCCTCTCACAAGCCCAGGTAATTATTAGATCTGGGATGAGGGGTGAGGAAAGGTGGTGTCTTGGAGACCAGACCAACCCTCTCTTTCACTGATGGAGCAGCTGAGCCTGGGAGGTTTATTTGTGACACACAGCTCAAGCGCACAACCTTAAGTTACCAGTTAAAGATGTGTTCCAAACACCAGTCTTCTGACTGAATTGCTGCGTCCTTTCTGCTGCTCCCTGATGCCTCTCAACTTGCGTGACCGGAGAATAACGGCTTAACCTTTTTTGTTTCTCTTTTTCACATACGCATGTTCTATTTGATTAGCAGGGCGATAGAAAGGATCTGTGGTATGCCGAGCTAGTAGATAATAAACCTCCCCTTATTGGGCCTTTAGAGCTGAAGGACTTCCTATCAACACAGAAGCACATCCTGCCATTGGAAGATTTGAAGATGCATGCAAAAAAATGGTATTTTTTTAGGCTTTGTTTCCCAGGCAACTGCTCTCAATTTGCGATTGAATTCGAACAAGAGAATCCCCCAGAGACACTTCTCTCCTCTGCTTCCTCTTGTCTTCTTTACTGCAAGAAAGCCGTAAACTCTGAGGACCCAGGAAACTACCCTCCTTTGGAGAGTGAAAGGAGATGCCAGGGACAGCTCAGAAATGATGCTAAATTCACAAGGATAAAATGCTGGCTTGCAGGCAGTACATTCTAGAAACAGTCGGTGTCAGATCCAAGGGGAAGAGACACACGTTGACCAACATGTGGGTAGGCCGGAGGAGACTGAAAAGCAGCCATTCTGTCACCATAACCTTTAAAGAGCAGTTGATCTCAGTTGATAATGGGACAGGAAAGCTGGCCTTTTCAGACCCACAAAGTAAAGTCTTGGTATCCGAATGACAACTAAGTTGCCCCCAAGGTGGTTTAGCACAACATAAGTCATAGGTGTCCACTATTAAAACCTCCTGTAGTTTGCATGCTGAAGAGTTCAACATCTCCGGGGATTTTGAAATCACCTTCGCAGGTCACACCGACTTGGAGATTTGCCAATAGTTTTGGGACCTACTAAATATACGCATGTAACATACGCATGTAATATGTAATATACGCATATCACCTATGAAGCATGCTTTGTACTCGCGGTGAGACTGTACTATGGTACTCCTCCCTGGAAGAACGTGCCTCTTTAATATTTTCTTTTTGAGCTTATTTTTCTTTATTTTTGAGAGAGAGAGATAGAGAGCAAGTGGGGGAGGAGCAGACAGAGGGGGAGACAGAATCCCAAGCAGGCTCTGCGCTGATGCGGGGCTCAAACTCACGAACCACCGGGAGATCATGACGTGAGCCAAAATCAAGAGTCGGATGCTTAACCGACTGAGCCACCCAGGTGCCCCTGGAAGAGCGTGACTCTTGCCAGAATCCCCCTCAGCTCTCTGAAGCAAGGCTGAGTTTTGAGAGGAGATGTGGGGAGGAAAACATTTTAAATGTGTTATTTCAAGTTTTTCTTTCTTAGTGTGCTCATGGCATCTGATATATATCACCAGGAGCATATGCCCAATGTGACATTTGGATACAAAAGTAGCTGCTGAATTGCTAGGCATTAGACATTTTCAAGGTAGGTAAAAGGCACAAATGTGTTTTTTAAAAGGAAGATCCAGTTAAATATATTTTTTACTACATTTTCACTACTGACCTCCCCATCCATCTATCACTACTTCTACCGAGTGTATTTCTGAAAAGTGTTCTAAAAATTTCTACTTTAGAAATTCCTTTGAGTGAGGAAGCTTCTATAAGAAGAGAGGTATGGAGACATAAGTTCTAGATTGTTCCAGAACTCTCCAAATCTAGTTCTAGATTTTTTTTTTCTGAATTTCAAGATTTCCTGCTCTCTAATCCTGATAAAATCAATCTACATATCGCTACCCTGTATTTACTGCTAAACTACAAAAATATGAATGCCATCAAATGAGTCCAATTCCAGTCATTATTTTTGGGTTTTGTTGTTTTCTGATGGCCCATTCTGTTAGAATGACAGAATCAGCTATGAAACTTTTCATTCAACATAAATTTTTGTTTTTTAGCTCAAGCTGTTTTCCCCAAAGTCACCTATAAGAAATTTTAGATGACCTCCCCCCCAGCCACGTTCCCATTTCTAAAACTCTACACTGGTACCCATTCAGGAATTGCAAACCCATTCGAATGGCCCAGGCATCCTCTAGATGTGTGGGGGTGGGGAGAAAGGGGACGGTGTCTTCTGTTGTGACAAATCCAGGACTGTCCTTGTTCCTTTTCCTTGCATTCTTCTGGCTTGACTATATAAATAATAAAATAGTTTAAGAATCCAGGAACTTTTCCCCAAGCAACATTTTGGTAGTGTAAGTACCAGGCCCTCAGTAGGATTGAGTGCTCACAGAACGTCAGATCTGTGTGGGAAGGGGGTGTGAGGGGAAGGTGGCAGTACAAAGGATACCCTGAAGAGTAGGAGGGAAGACAGCATCGGTCACCCAGCACAGCTGGGATGACACCTTCATTACCGGAACAGGAGACAGCCCAGACTCCCCAGTTGGGATCCTCTAATTTGGTGCTGTAAGAATTAGTGTTCTCGGGCGCCTGGGTGGCTCAGTCGGTTAAGCATCCGACTTCAGCTCAGGTCACGATCTCACGGTCCGTGAGTTCGAGCCCCGCGTCAGGCTCTGGGCTGATGGCTCAGAGCCTGGAGCCTGCTTCTGATTCTGTGTCTCCCTCTCTCTCTGCCCCTCCCCCGTTCATGCTCTGTCTCTCTCTGTCTCAAAAATAAATAAATGTTAAAAAAAAAAATTAAAAAAAAAAAGAATTAGTGTTCTCTTTTTATTTTTTTAAAAATGTTGAATGTTTATTTATTTATTTTTGAGAGGGAGAGAGAGAGAGCACAAACGAGTGGGGGCGCAACAGTAAGAGAGGGAGAGAGAGAGAGAACCCCACGCAGGCTCCATGCTGTCAGTACACAGCTCCGTGCGGAGATCAGACTCATGAACCAGGACATCATGACCTGAGCCAAAGTCAAAAGTTGGACACTCAACCGACTGAGCCACCCAGGAGCCCCAAATTAATATTTTTTTTAAAACCCAAGAATGCCAGTACTTTCATGGTGTTTATTCTATCCTAGGGACCACTAATTTCTCAAAATCTCCATCATAGCAAGCTAGGAGGGAAAACAACAAAGAATGAAAAGGAAAATAAATAGGATAAAAAGTATAAACCACAAACCAGGGGCGCCCGGGTGGCCCAGTCGGTGAAGTGTGCGACTTTGGCTCAGATCATGATCTTGATGTTCCTGAGTTCAAACCCCATGTTGGGTTCTGTGCTGACAGCTCACAGCCTGGACCCTGCTTCAGATTCTGTCTCCCTCTCTCTCTGCCCCTCCCCGGCTTACTCTCTCTCTCTCTCTCTCTCTCTCTCTTTCTTTCAAAAATAAACAAATGTTAAATATTTTTAAACCATGAATGAATCAAAGAGAAAGAAACATAAGGATAAGAAAGAGTGAGTATAATGTTGCCTCAGAAATCTGCCCAAGAGTAATCCCCTATCCTTATAGGACAAAGTTAAAGGAATAGAACAAGGAGGAGGAGGAGGAGGAGACACATCAGAAATGCCAAAGATTAAAAACTACATGATTTCACGTACTCTGACATTCCGCGCCGGTGTTTTGCTGGAAGTTCCCAGGCCCACGTGTCTGTGAGTGATTCTGGAATTGTCTGTTGCAATGTAAGGACCTCAGAATTTTATATGTGGTAGGGGTCTTGGAAAGGATTTACTTTAAACCCTTCACGATGCAGATAAAGAAACCAAGAAATGTTTTCCCAGACGTGGGAATCTGTTCCCTTCATTCCAATTCAAGGATAACAGACGAGTCTGGTAATGGGATTGAGCACGCGGTGGGGGCAATGGTGACTGGGGGGAGGCCAGCTGCCTATTATCTTTGCAGAGCAGGTGACTAGGGCAAACTGTGTGCAGAATCGCTCTCTGTAACATCAGCCTCAAGCTGGAAATCACGCGTCTGTCACGGGAGCCATCTTCTGGAAATTCACTGTCACTTGGGACAACAGCGTCAGGCTCTAGAGTAAGCTGTCTTCTAAAATCTTCAGTCACCCTTTTCTGGAGCAAACTAATCTAAAATGCTTTTGAAATGATTTGAGTCTGGATTCAAAAAGATTTCAGGGTTTTTATTTATAAAGAAACTATTTTAAGAGAGGATCCAAATATTTTTTTCCCCTATAAATCTGTCTGAGCTGTTTTTGAGACCATTAGCCAGCTTTCAAAGAATTTTCCTGTTTAGCAAAGGTTTGAAATATTTTCAAAACTGCAGAGTTAAAAATTTTTCAAAAACGTGTTTCCTCCGAAAGCTTTTTTTTGTTAGTGCGCGTGGTTTTCCCATATACTTATGTATATTATAGCAGAGTTTATCACATACGCTAGGCTGAAGACAAGCGTGTAAAAAGGCCATTACATTTCCCAGAGTAAATATTTTCCCATTACAAAAATCACAGATATTCACAAAAAAGAAAGCGCAAAAAACAAATACAAATATAAAAATCAGAAAATGCATTACTCATCACTTAATCGTTGTCAACATTTAGTTATATTTTCTTTTAGGGTAAATCTTCTATATATATATATTTGTATATATCAACATGTATATATCAACGTGATATATCAACATGATATATCAACGTATCTATACGTTTGTCTCCCGCGCCGCACGGCAGACTTGTAAAATGTGTTTCTGTCCCCAAAAATCTCTGCCTTTTATCTTGTCTCTTCTTTTCTTTCATATTAAGTCTGAAATCACTGGAGTGTTGAACTACCAGAGTACCACTTCAGAAACTTGACCCTCCCTCCGAGGACACCAAGCAGCTGTCCAACGAGGCAGGACGATGAGAATCAGAACGGAGAATGGCCACAGCAAACCAAGAAGCGTGAAGCCATTAGTAAAGCATTTCTTAGAACAGTAACTGTCTGTAAGAAGGATGTTGCCTGTTTAATGTAACGACTTAGGGTGCATTTTTATCCCGCAGAAAAGATAAACTTCACAAAGCAGGTCACACCCAGTGGGGGTTCAGCCCTGAACACCTTCCTAAAGAAGAATGCCATTGGTCTGTGGCTTACCCAGGACCCAGCAGCAAGACGATAGACCAGAGGTGGATACATGAATGAAGGTGTTTGATCTGGAAATGGAGGACACTCTAAGGAGCCGTACCAGTGGACGTCAACCACCTGAAAGACGGGCGTGCTACAGGACCGTTAGACTTTCTTCGTGAGGCTGCAGGATCCAGTGTGTGGATTCATCCAAGGCTAGAGATCAGCTCTCTGAAATTAATTTGTTTCTAAATATTGAGATTTTTCCCAAAAGTCGTGGTATGTCTTATCCACGCTTGCATCCTGGAAAGTTTCATAAGCAGTTGCTAAGCAACCATGTAACTAGAATGTTCTAAAGAGAATTTCTACTCTGGCTGTACATTCTAGGGGGTGGTACTGTTATCTCTCTAACATGCCTTCAACTCCCAGACTCAGAGATACGTGAAACTGCTGGAAGAATCTGTACATCGGGAAGGACACTGGTTCCTACCACCCTCTCAATTCTTAGTTTTTTTGATAGTCGACTCAGGAATCATACCCCAGAGTCTCAGCCTTTTTTTTTTTTAAGTCACGTAAACACACTTCTTAATTAATTAAACAGATCTACACGGAACAATCCATTTCTTGGTAAGAATAAGTCCACAGGACAATGAATAGAATGCCCACGAGAGCCTCCCCTATGAAAAATTATAAAGCATGTTGCTGCCATTTTGTGCTAATAAGCATCACAAAACAGCGAGATTTTCCAATTTCCTAGTTTTTATTTCTCGTGACAACATCTGCTGACCTAAAACCGGCATCTAGCACAGCACATATGTGCAGAAATTGCAAAGGTAGATGAGCAGAAAAGGAGGGGGGTTGCTGGTTGGGAATAAGGAGTAAGAAGGAAGGCAGGATTCTTGTTTATGCCTTTGGTTTTTTGGGGTTTGGGTAGTTTTGTTTTGTGTGTGTGTGTGTGTTTTTGCTTTTATTTTTTAAAAGATCACGTTTTAAAACCAGGAATAAAATATCCACGAGAAGATAAAATTGACACTGAGAAGGTGTGGGCAGATGGAGACTCTTTGTAAGGACTTACCAAGTGCCTGCTGGGTTGATGGCCGTCCCCAAGCAAATGACCATTTAATGACTCCATTATATTTCCCTTCCAAAACTCGGTAGCATTTCCTGGTAAATGTTTACAGGTCTTGCTTGCTTAGTTTCATGTCCTGCTTCGAAGGTCAGCAACACCCAATCCTGCCATCCTTCTAATTCTATGCTATGTTTCTGTCTGCAACACGAAACCGTTCCTGACTGTCCCCAGGCATCTAAACTAAGATAATCGTTGAGTTTTGACGGTATTCACAGAAGAGGAGGGAGTTTTGAGAGCATCTTTTCTCTCAAAGTGCCTGATATTTTTGCAACAAACCTTTAAATGATATATGGTTCAGGCAGGAGGCCATTTGAGATTTGACCCGGTTGTCCCTCTGGACCCCTCGTTCCGTTTTGCCTCAGTAGGTATGTTGACTAAGCAAGGTGAGAGTGAAGACAAAATTCCACCATTTTTTTTTCTTTCTTTCAGAAATGTGTTTTTATTTCTACTGACATGATATTTAGAGAGAGAACAGAGATTGAATAAAAAAATAATTGTTCACTAAAAGAGATCGCTTCCTGGTGCATTGTTACGGATAGTTTTTATTGAACCACCTGTTGCTAAAACTAATGATTACCTCTGGCCTCAGTTGGAAATAGCCTACCATCCAATTATAGTTTCCAGAATAGTTCCCGTCTCCTCTTTAGAGCAGGAGACAGCAGCGGTGGAAGGTAATTAGCGAGAACTGCAGGGACAGCATATTTTCTACCCTGGGTGACAACGTTGAGTTCGGCTGAGTGAAGGAAACGTGACTTTATTTTCTCCCCTTGATGGAAATTTTGACTGCTAATGGTTGTGTGTATTTGAAGGGTTCTGACATTGTATAAAACCACTCCCACAATGGGGAGGGAAACTGAATAATGACTGAGTGAGAACCAAGATAATTCATGCAGCCAGCAAGGGCTCAATTGTTTTTCAGACTCCCACAATCAACTGTGTTTGCTCTGCCCATGAACTGGGGACTAGATGGGAACACAGATTAGCAAATAGGAATGTATAGGGTGGTCCACTGGGAAGCACGTTATTTTTTGAAAAGATTGAGAATATACTGTAAGTTTTAGCAGAAAGCTGATATAGAGCAACTAGGGCCCCAGTGTAATAATGGAATGACAGCGACCATTGTTGTCATATGGCTACCCCCAGAAAGACATTCCATTTTCATTCATCCAACAGACGTTTTTTGCATGTGTTCTCTCTCTCCAGGGATGTGGACTCAAGAGGCTCAAAATCCAAGGAATGCTGGGGGCAGGGAGGGGGAGACTATTTAGAAAAGAGTTGAAGAAGAAGAATTTCTAGGGCTGGTAAAACCAGTCCTAGCTGCTAGTCAATAGACCCTCCTGAAAACTTGAGGGGGGAAAGGAAAAGGAAAAACAAACAAACAAAACCAAAACCAGACAAACAAAAAAGGGGACAGTGTTAGATTTCTAGAGGCTGAAGCCAAAGACCTTTGGATTTGGTCTCAGATGTCCTGAAGTTGCAAGGAGAGACAAGGAAATGCCCTTCTCGTGTGGGCGCCAGCCCAGAAGGCCAGGGATCTGTGTCTGGAAGGGATTCGAGATGCCCATCAGACGTGCCATCTATATCATTTCCTTTTTGGGTGTCCCAGGAATTGAGTTTCACATGTGTTTGTACAAAACTGACCGGACCGTATTCGAACGCTCCTACTCTGACACCCTGTTCTGTATTTCCTCTTTCCTGCCAGTGTGTCTGCATTAGCCATGCCTTAAAACAGAGGAGAGACTTAACTATGGAGATCAAACAGAGGGTTACTGGAGGGGTTGGGGGAGGGGGGATGGGCTACATGGGCAAAGGGCATTAAGGAATCTACTCCTGAAATCATTGTTGCACTAGATGCTAACTAATTTGGATGTACATTTAAAAAAATAGAATTACAAAAATTAAAAAACAATAATAAATGAAATAAAATTGGAAAAAAACAAAATAAAACCCTGGAGAGAGGTGAGAGCTTCCATATTTTATAAATAGGCAAAATGGACACCAAAAGCTGGGTTTCTCCCTCCGAAAGCGGCCAGGGGCTCTGAAGGTCTGGATTCTGGAAGTCTTCCTTCCAGCATCCGCGTATCTCCAGGGAAATGACTAATTCCTCTGTACCTCACTTCCAGAGAAAAGATCAAAAGTGGCAGAAAAATTTCCAGCTCCATAGAGATATCACTGTGAATGAGCGAACTGTGGCTTATCATTCACGTGATTGAGGTCAGAGTTTTCCACGACAAAGGGGACTTCAGTCGCGTACAAACAGCCGGCGAGCCCATGACAGGCCGTGGGTCGTATCTGCTCCACGTGAAACTGTGGTCGCCGCTCGGGGCCCTTTACAGATGAGCAGATCTGCAAATGCCAATCCGTACTGTGAATTGCCACGTTTTCGCTTCTCCATCGCACACCCCGGCAGTGGCATTTGCAGCTCTGCTTCGGAACCCACACGTTCGGAAACCCGCAGCTTGGCTTCGTGGTTGGATAAAAAAGCATTCATCAAGCAAAATTTAATTGCCTGCCCTTCCAGCGAGACTCTGGGCCTGGGAACCCCTTCCCGTCCCACACTGACATTTTGAAGGCTGACTTTCCGTTCATTTTCCCTTTTGACCACTAATGAAAGGAATGGAACTCTTTGTGCTTTCACGAGTAAGACAGGAGCTTTGTCGATGATCCCCCAAGGAAACTAACTAGGCAAACCAATCTTGGGGGAGGTGGTATCCACCCTGGCAGGTGGGTCAGCCTCCTTCCCATTTTCCTGGCTCTGTTTCCTCCAGCTTCTCACTGATGGATCTGCCAGAACTTTCCTGGACAAACCTGAACAGCCGCAAGGCGGGGAGGCGAATCTACATCTGGCTGCTCCTGTGGTTAGGAACTCGTGGGCCCAAGAGAACCTCGAAGTGCCTCCAGGGCACGCCTCCCACCCCAATATTTCAACACAATCTGTAGCAGCGGGCTCCTGCCTCAGTTTCCCTAGCTAGCGATCGGATGCACGCTGAGGAGCAGAGCAGGGCTCTGGGTCCCGGCCCACCTGGCCAGCTGCCAAACTCTTGCCTATGCAGGGGTTAGAATCCCAGCACGACAAGCCTTTCAGCAGACATCTTGCACATTTCAGGCTGGGCCTCTCTTCTACGACGCCTGCACAAAGCGGGCTGAGCGGAGCCTTCTGGACTACAGCGACGCCAGGTTCCCCGTCCCCGTCCTGCCTGGCCTGTTTCTCTCCCTCCTCATCCGTTTACCCCAAAAGCAGTGTAACCCTCTGTCAGAGCACCCCAAAGAACTGGGACTCCTTGTTGCTGGAGCATCCCGGGGGGTTCCAGTTCCCACTGTCTCTGGGATAACGTACCAGAGTAGAGTTCGGGAGCGCCGTCCCCATGCTGGGGAAGACAACCTCCAAAGCTTTGTTCCCGCCCATTTTCCCTCTGGATCCAGACTGACTTTCCCATCCGTTCGAAGTGTTGATTCTCACTGTCGGTCCTTTGACGCTTCGACACATGACACGACGCTGCTTTCGAAGGAAGAGAGTAACTGAGATCCATTTCCACTCGTCTCCCCATCACCTTTTTGAAACTATATGAGCATAGGGCAAGTTGGAACTTCTGGAAGGTGAGCCCACTTCTACTCTAGACGGAGAGAGACGCAGGCAAAGGGTGAGGCGGCCTGGGACACTGCGTCAGATGGGACTCAGCCTCCTGGGCTTTCCCACCAGAGACTGGAAAGTAATACCACGCTCCTGGTAGATGGTGCCATTCCTGGGGGCCTTTCCCCATCTTTCTGAACAAGAGGGATTTGTATCATTTTGCAAAAAAATTCTTGTTTGGGAATAACTGCAGATTCCCAGGAGGTTGCAGAGAGTATAAGAAGGTCCCCTGTCCTCTTTACCCGGTTTCCCTCAATGGTGACATTTTTCCATAGCGATTGTATAACATCCAGAGGAGGAAACTGACACTGGGGCAAAGGTGGGTGTGTAGTTCTAAGCCATTTTATTACATGCGTAGATGTATGTAACCACCACAGTCAAGATACTGACTCTTCCATTACCACAATGCTCCTCTCTCCTCTTTATAGTCCAACACGCTCCCCTTATCCCCACCACCCCCAATCCCTAGAAACCACCAATATGGCCTCCGTCCCCATACTTTTGTCATTTTGAGAGTGTTATATCCAGGGAATCACGCGGGGTGTGACTGGCGTTTTTCATTCGTCCCAACGCCCCTGGGCTCGAGCCAAAGTGTGGTGTACCTCAAGAGTTAATTTCCTTTCATTACTGAGTGGAGTCCATGGTATGGATGTACCACAGCTATTCACCCACCCGAGGACATTGAGGTCATTTCTAGTTTTTGGCTCTTGGAAATAAAGCTGCTATAATAACAGTGCTCAGGTTTCCGTATAAGATGTAAGTTTTCTCCTCTCTGGGATCAATGTCCAGGAGTGTAATTGTGGGGTTTGTGGTAAGTATACGCCTATCTTAAAAAAAGAATCTGGGTGGCTCAGTCAGTTAAACATCAGACCCCTTCCAACCGCTTCAGTGAAATGTCCCTTCGTGTCTTCTGCCCAATTTCTAGCTGGATTGTTCGAGTTGTTCTCAGTGTTGAATCCTGAGTGTTGCAGATATGAACCCCCTGTCAGATACGAGGTTTAAGAAAGTTTTCTCCCAGTCGGTGGCTTGTCTTTTCAACCTCTTGACAGGGTAATTTGCAGAGCGAACGTTTTTAATTTTGATAAAACCCAACTTGCCAATTTTATTCTTTTATGGATCGTGCTTTTGGCGTGTTGTGCCTAAGAACTCTTTGCTTGGACTTACATCGGAAAGATTATTCTTCTAGGTCTTTTTTTTTCTAGAAGTCTCTAGCTTTTACATCTTACATTTACATTTATAATCCATTCTGTCCTAATTCCTGCATAAGGTGTGAGATTTAGGTCAAGACTCCCCCTGCCTTGAATATCCCATTGTTCCGGCACCGTTCTGGAAAAACTATCCTTCCTCCATTGAATTGCTGTTACATCTTTGTATCTGTATGGATTTATTTCTGGGTTCTGTTCTCTGCCACACAGTCTTGCTTACTGTAGCCATAGAATGAGTCTTAAAATTGGGTAGAGTGATTCCTCTTGCTTTCTTCTTCTTTAAAACTAGTTTTAGTTATTGTAGCCCCTTTACCTTTCAGTGTGAGTTTTAGAAGCATCTTGACCACATCTACAGAAGGTTTTGCTGGGATGCGGATAGGAATTGGATTAAACCTACATACGGACATGGAACGCACATCTGTACTCTGTTAGTCTTTCAATCCAGAACTCAATGTGTCTCTCCATTTGCTTAGATCCTTGATGGTGTCCTCGGCACTTTGTAATTTTCGGTATACAAATTCTGTACGTGTTTTGTTAGATTACATGCAAATATTTCATCTGGGATGAATTTTAAGTTGTCCTTTGAATTGTGTTTTTTGACAGGTCCGTTGCTAGTTTATAGGAATACACTTGATTTTTGTACATCAATCTTTTGTCCTGCAACGTTGCTGAACTCACTTATTAGTTGTGCACTCCTCCATCGGGCCTCTGTGGTCTCAGTGAGAAATTTTCTGTTTGTTTTAATTATTTTCCCCTACAAGTCAGTGTTATTTCTCTCTCCCTGATTGCAAGATTTTCACTTGGCTTTTAGTTTCCTGAAGTTCACTTACAATATGTCTTGATACGGATTTCCTTGGATTTCTCCAGTTTGGGCTCACGTGGCATCTTTAGTCTGCAGTTTTACGTCTTTTGCCAAAGTTGGAAATAGTCAGCCATTATTTCTTCAAGTACTTTTTCAGCCCACTCCCTTCTCCTTTCCCTCTGGGACTTTGATGACATGAGTGTTCGATCATTTTTATGGTGACACAGTTCCTTCTGCTCTTTTTTTCTTAAGCCAGTTTTGTCTCTGTTTTCCGGATTGACCGATTACAATTGTTCTATCTCTCAGTTCACTGATTATTTCTCTGTCCTCTGTCATCCTACTATTGAGCCCATGTAGTGAGTTTTTTTCATTTTTATCATTGGGTTTTTTCAGGTCTAAAATTTCCCATTTCTGCTTTGTGGCTGAGACTCTCTCTTCTTTAATTTGTTTCAAGTGTGCTCATAGTTGCTTTTTTGAAGCATTGTTATGATTCACAATGTGGAGGTGGAGAATTTTCCCTTCCTCCCTTCGAGGTCCTTTGGCCGGTCTAATAATTAACTTGATGGAAGGCAGGTTAACAGGAGAAAAACAAAAGTTCCAGAGCAGGTACACCTCCTGTGTATTTGGGAGAGACCCAAGAAATTGAGTAACTCCTTGAAATGGCTGAAACCATCCCCTTCAATACCATCTCCAGCTAAAGACAGAAGATGTTGGGGGTGGGAGTCAGTTATGGGAGGTGACCAGGAAAAGCCTAGGAAACAGTGATGAGGTTGCTATGCAGATTTAAGTCACTGTCTTCTCCACTGATAAGAATTTCTAGAGATTTAGAGTCTTCCCCCTCTTCCTAGGACAGCCAGGGAAACATCCTTAAAATGGAGATTTCCCTTATAAATGTAAATATCTCTTATAAAGGGGTAACTTCTGCTCGGTTTTCACAACTTCATCTGTGTTTGCTGTTTCGTCAAAACAACCAGTTTAAAATAATCCCCACACCAAAGAGACATGGTAGGGGGCAAATTCTGCTCCCCTTCAACAGTTACCTTTTTTTCCCCCCGAATAATGCACTAGGATACTTTTAAATCATTTCTGTGCTTATTATTTTAAAGCTCTTCTCTGGAGATTTCTTTGCACTTTTGACATATTATGTTCTATTACATATTATATATATTATACTAATATATATTATAGTAATATATATTATATATTATAAATTTTACATATTTATATATTTTAAATTATATTTAAATTATGTATGTGAAGATATACAAAATATATTATAAATTTTTATATAAAATTTAGAGAATTGTGTAAAAAGGGAGAATTACCATACATAATTTTCATAGGCCTCAGTAAATTTTATTTTAGCATGAAGTTTTTCATATTTAAAATTCACATGAAAAATTTTGTGGATTATTCATTTAAAAGCTTTTTTAATGTTTATTTATTTTTGAAAGAGAAAAGACAGAGCGTGAGCATGGGAAGGGCAGAGAGAGAGAGGGAGACACAGAATTGGAAGCAGGCTCCAGGCTCTGAGCTGTCAGCACAGAGCCCGACGAGGGGCTCAAACCCACAAACCGTGAGATTGTGACCTGAGTCGAAGTCAGAGGTTTAACCGACTGAGCCACCCAGGCACCCCTGGATTGGTCATTTTGTTTAATTGTGAAATGTATTTGCAACTTGGTTGAGCTATATACCCTTCAATTCTCTTCCTTTCATACCAAGTAACTCTTAAGTCACCAACTCCACATTTTCCCAAATCCCTCCTTGGGATGCAAATCAGAGTTTACATTTTTAAGAGGCATGTGCCCCAAACTCCCCTACTCAGATTACATATAAACACCCATAGCTGAAAATGAAAGATTTATTTTGGTTTACCAGAAGTCAAGTCGAAAAGATAAAAGATAAGGTGATGTCATAAAGCAAGAGAGTAAAGTTAATTTTCCCAGAGAGAGGAAACACCCATACACACACACACACACACACACACACACACACATACACACACACCCAACAGAAGGTAGCAACTAAGTCCTAGACACAATACAAAAAAATACTTTGTAGAGAAATGTTTTTATGTACTTCACATAGGAGTGGCAAACAACACAAGGCTGTGTCAAGAATTTTCAAAAAGGAATCATAGCTACCATTTACTGGGGACTTTGCCTGTGTTGGACCTCTGCGCTTTCTGCACACATTAACTCATAGAATTCCTGCAACCATTCTGGGATATGAGCAGATAGGATTATCCCAGTTTGGGTTTCAGAGGGGCTAAGCAATTTGTCCAAGGTCACCCTGCTGGGGTGAACTTGAGCCCTGGCTTAATTCTGAATTTGTGTGACTTCCAATCCTACTCTCTTAAATACTATGTGTATTGCTTTCTAGAACCTTCCTTGGCAGCAAAAACAGATATTGTGGGTTCTGTTTCAAAAAGGATAATAATAACAAACTCATAATGAAAGCATTAAACTATTTTACTTAAATGTTTGTCCATTTTACTATGTGAAGATGAAGATTGTCTATCAGAGGATAACTTGGATGACACATAGGGAGGAATCTTGAGTTAATCCCTGCTTCCCTCTTGTGTCAGAGACCAGTAATGACAATTCCAATAGCTGCACACTGACTTCTACCTTCTTTATCTCCCCTTTTATTCATCCTGTAAATGACTCCATTTCTTCTCCATCCAAGTGAAGAAAAAGTCTGAATTTGAAAATTGTTTAATGTTTTTATGTATTTTTGAGAGAAAGAGAGAGATAGAGCCCGAGCAGGGGAGGGACAGGGAGAGAGGGAGACACAGAATGTGAAACAGGCTCCAGGCTCTGAGCTGTCAGCACAGAGCCTGACGTGAGGCTTGAACTCACGAACCATGAAATCATGACTTGAGCCAAAGTCCAAAGTCGAACGCTTAACTGACTGAGCCACCCAGGCGCCCTCTGAATTTGAAAAGTTGATCTGCTCGCAAAGAACACCTCAGATCCCTTGAAACTCTTAGTAAAATGTATCTATTTCCTTAAAAGCACCAATGTCAGGGTGGTAGAATAAGATGAAATCAATGCGACACCATGAAATAACCCTTCTTTGTCTCCTGTCTTCCACACAAACAATTTTCAGTATTAAGTGATGCTCTGACCAAGTGATGAACACTTTTCTGGAAGAAGCTGAAGGAACACGGGTGACTTGCTGGGCTTTGGGTCTGTTTTAGGACGTTGGTCACTGGTTTATAAATTACAGACGAATCCTTTCTGTTTACATGGCTATACCTCTGAAAAGTCATGCTATTTATGGCATCATTACATGCTTTGGAAGGGCTTTCTATCTAAAGAAAACTTTCAGGGAATCACTTTTCTAGAGCAAATAATGACTCTTCAATATTAGTTGATTTACAAATCCACTTTTTATGCAGATCGGGTTTACTCAAGAATGCTCTAGAAACCAAAGCATAAGAGACTCTTAAAAACTGAGAACAAACTGAGGGTTGATGAGGGGTGGGAGTGAGAGGAGGGTAGGTGATGGGTATTGAAGAGGGCATCTTTTGGGATGAGCACTGGGTGTTGTATGGAAACCAATTTGACAAAAAATTTCATATATTAAAAAAAAGAATGCTCTAGAATTTTCATATAAAGGGATCTTATGGGTAACAGCTTACTTGGGAGTAGGGGCTGAATACTTGGCAACTGCCTCTTCATGGACTGTATGTTTCTCCAGGATGGTTTTAGAGGGTGGTTATTGATGCCATTGGCAGGGGTGTTCAAGGATCTCCCCAGTTCCAGTCACCTTTTGGCATCGGTGCAGAAATTATCATTAAATATCTCTTCTTTCTGCTACAAAACTTGGTAAAGAGTGTAGTGTAGTCAAGATGCACAGTTCTACATGGGCTACTCTCCCTTTTCTCTGTATCTTACTGTCACTAAACTTGTCTCCCAAACCCGTATCAATAGCTCTCTACAGATTACTGCCTCTGAAAAGCTCATGTCTGGCCTTGTTGTTTGAGTTATGCCCGGGCACAGCTATGCCAGGAAGCAGAAACTGACTCTAAGGTGTCTGGGCCACCCAGTCAAGCTCTCATCTCTAAAGAAGCAGGTGCTTTGGAGTCACACGGTGGACAGAGTAAAGGGTGTTTTCGCATAGTGGGCTCAGTTATAGGGCAATTGGTAAATGTGACTGAAGTAGGAACACTCTAGCAGATCAGAGACATTTACATAGAGAAGTTACTAGTGACTGAACTGTACTAGCTAATACGGTTGTCACTAACCACCAATGGCTAGTTAAGTTGAAATCAATTAAAACTCAATAAAACTAGGGGGCACCTGGGTAGGTCAGTCGGTTAAGCGTCTGACTTCAGCTCAGGTCATGATCTCATGGTATGTGAGTTCGAGCCCCACATCGGGCTCTGGGCTGCAGCATAGAGCCTACTTCTGATCCTCTGTCTCCCTGTCTCTGCCTCTTTCACACACGCGCGTGCACACTGTGTGTGTGTCTCTCTCTACCAAAATAAACATTAATTAAAAAAAACTAAAGAAAACTAAAAATTCAGCTCCTTAGTCGCATTAGCCGCATGTTACATGCTCACCAGCTACATGTGGCTACTGGTTACCATATTGGATAGCACAGAGATAGAACATTTCTGTCACCACAGAAAGTGCTCAAAGAAAATGCTTCTGGAAGACTGTGTTTCACATGAAATTTCTTAACTCCGACGAGCTCATAATCAATGGCCCAAAGAATAGAGATTGAGAACTCCTGGAGCGTTTTCCCTTATAATTATAAGCGGTTGAGTGTAATGCAGGAAAGAAGAGAATAGAGTAAATGCAGGGTTGAAAGTCCCATAGGGCCGGGAGCGGAGTGGCAATCTGACACTGAGGTTGACTTTTCCCCTACCTGAAACTGGATCCTGCACCACTGTGGCTGGATTAAGGCACCAACATAGAAATTCAGTTTTGCGAGAAGTATGGAATACTTCACTGTTACATACATACTCTGGCAACACCCTTAACCTTAGAACTCTTCGAAGGAAAAAAAAGAAAAAACCCAGTGGAATATTTGTAGTGGAATAGACACAAAAGCACACCGTATAATTTTCAGGGTTGTGCACGTACCTCAATACATCTATGGGATAGTTTGGAAGGTCACACATTCAACACGCAGAAGTGACTTCGGGCTATAATTATGAAAGTGAACTCCAGAAGATGATCTCTGACCCTGAAAATGCAAAGGTAGAAGGGATGTACAATTTCATGTTGACTAATACAAAGAAAGGACAAGTAGAACGCCCACGATGAAGTAGATTTTCCCACTCAGGCTCATCACCATCCTGGTTCCATTCCGAGGATTTCACGGTGGTTCTCTCGTGCTTCTCTGTTGCCGTAACACAGATAATGCCCCTCTCCAATGCACCCAATTTCTTACTCACAGAGAAAAATATGAGCCAGCCTCATCCAACCTGTAAGAGTTAGACCCTGTACGTGGGAAGCGGCCCACTTAGAGAGAGGCACTGCACAGCATGGAATGTGTCAACAGCCCACATCTAGAAACATTTGGAGCCTTTATAAATTCTAAGTCACGGTGCAGACTTGACATCATGGCATGAACACTCATGCTTCAACTAAGCCATACACGCTTCATGTAAGCCGTACATGAAGGAAATTTTAATTGTCCTGTTGCAGAGTCTTGACTGGTGACTCAGTGATGCCCCCACCTTAGCCCCATCTAGGTCCCCTATCGTACACAATCTCATTTTGCCCGTGCGGTAAATTCAGGGAGTAGATATTATCAGCCCTGTCACATTGGCAAAGAAGCTGCGAAGAGTATATTTTAGAGTCGAGCTTCAGGAGTGGAGTACTTGAAGGGTTTCTAGATACATCTCTTGCAAATTGTTCTTCTTAAATGTCAGGCATCTACTGCTCTTATTTGAAAATGCCACATGGAAAAAAAGTCCTAGACCATACGAGAACCACATTAACTGTCTTTGTCTTCTGTCTGTGGTTCCTTTTCAAAACCACGTCCTGACAAGTACCTCTAGTGGGTTGGACGGTTTATTGGGCTGGTCAAAGATAGCGTAACTCCCTAGGTGCATTCCCAATTCTCTGCCCACTGAATGAGCTGACATTTCATTTCGTTTCCAATGAGTCTTCCAGTCTTCTCAATTGGGGCACACATTTTGAGTATATTCAAATATATCCGAGTACATACTAACATTTTTAAATGTATCTTACAAAAATGAACCTTCACATTGGCCTAAGGAGAGAACAAATCAGCACAAGAATACGGACAGATCTTTAAGAACCCCAGGATAGGGGTGCAATTGGACCACAGGAAGCCCCAGAACCAGGAGCCTGAGTGAGGACGGACCTCTTTCCCTCGCCCATATCTGTCCATCTGATTTGTTGTTCTTTCTTGTTCTGCAGAACCACAAGACAGGAAACATAGCTAACAACATCTCTTGAGCTTTTTATTTTTATAGCTTTGGCCCCAAGACAGACACCAAGAGGACTTGTTTCCAAACGAATATGCCAAGGAAGAGAGGTATCAACCCAGCCTGGAACAGATTCCGTCTTTGCACAAGTCAGCTCTGGATGTGGACCAGATCATGTTATTTAAAACAGCAAGTGGCTAACTGTGGCGAGTGTGTGTGTGTGTGTGTGTGTGTGCACATTCATGCCTGTGTCAGCTTGTTTACCAAGAATTATCACCACTATTTTTCTCAGCCCCTTTTTTTCTTTAAAGTCAACATCTCAAAATATCACTAATGAATTTCTTTCTAGTTACCTGGGAAACTGGGAATAAAATAACTTCATATTTAAACATACCTTTAAATTATACAAACACCTCCCCCCTCCCGTTAACAAAATACTTCCAGGTACCAAGACCACAGTGTTTTTCACAAGGTGTCATTAGGCTGATCGAGCATCTTATCATCTGGATGCAATACATTTTGAATTGTCTGAAATATTTGAATTAAGTTGACATTGACCTCCCTTTTCAAAGAATTTTTTCATTATAAAAGCATAGCTGAGAACACTACATGACACGCTGTGGATTCATAATATTTATTTCACCTAAAACAATCATGATTAGGGCTTATGCCTTGAGCATCACAAAAAGGAAAATATTAGCCATATCATTACTTCTCTTTTAACCCAAATTTTCCTTAACTGTCTACTCACAGACACTGTGTCCCTATTTACATTTTTATTCTAAATCATGATCACTTGTTGTCTTGAAGACAACCCATCAATCTGATAATAAGAGAAAAATGGAAAATAATAAATAGAATAGATCCTCTTTGGTAGTAGGCAAGATTGAAAGTAGGCATCATTAAAATAAGCAAAAAAAAAAGATAATGAAAATAAGAAACTATCTCCAAACAGATATTTTTTAAAATGGGCAAAGGGTCTGAATAGGCACTTCTCAAAAGAAGACATACATGTCTCCAAAGGGCCCATGAAAATATGCTCTCACACACAGCCACCAGGAAAATGCGAATCAGGGCCATAGTGACATGCCCCTTCACGCTCACTAGGATAGCGATCATCAAAAAGACAGAAAATAACAAGCGTTGACAAAGATGCAGAGATCTCGGATGTTCCCGGGAGGAATGTAAAAGGGCGCATCTGCTCCGGGAAATACTCTTGCAGTTTCCGAAAAGTTAAACATAGAGTAGAATCCACAGTTTCACACCCAGGTACATAGCCAAGAGCACCGAAAACACATGCCCACATAAAAGCTTGTACACGATGTTCACAAAAGTGTTAATAATAGTCAAATAGTGGACACAACCCAAATGTCCATCAATAGATGAATGTATAAATAAAGTGTGATATGGCCACACCGTGAAATACGATTCAGCCATAAAAAGAAATACAGATAGAAGTACTGATCAGTGTTACCGCATGGATGAACTTTGAAATCATTAAGCCAGGTGAACAAAGCCAGATATAAAAGGTCCATAGTGTATGATTCCATTTATGTAAAATGCCCAGAATAGGCCAATCCATAGAGATCAGGAAATATAGCGGTTGCCAGGATCTGGGGCGCAGGAGGGAGTATGAAATGACCGCTAAAAGGTATGAGGCTTCTTTAGGGGATGACGAGACTGTTCTGGAATTACGTAATGGTGATATTTCACACCTGGGTGAATATCCTAACGTTACTGAATTATACACTTTACAAGGTAGGAGGAAATAAATGAAGTGAGTCCTGTTATCCCTATTTCGCAGATGATAAAAAGGAGTCACTCAAGATAAGCCATGTACAATTACAGCCCAAACTTTAACCACCGTGTCATGCGGAACTCTTGCAAAGTCCTCCTTCCTAGCAAAAGTTCAACCAAGAAACCCAACAGCTGGCACTGATTTCTTTCCAGCTGGAGACAATGATATGAAATAGAGATATTTGTGCCACTTTTGGAAATTGGGTCGTTTACCCCAATATTCTACCGGATTCCAATGACCCATGATGAAATCTACAGGCACCTTTACAGAAATTGCCTCTCATTGGCTCATTTGTAAACCTGCGCCTTCTCTACCACATTTGGAAGCTTTTCCTATAGTGGAACAGGAATTAGGCTTTCGCCTGCAGAATCAGTACCAGTGGGGACTGTCATTTCCTGTTTCACAAAATGGCTTAACTTCTCAGTGCTTAGTTTTGTTGACTCTAATACCGGGATAATAACAGCGCCCCTTTGGAGGATGAACGCGAGGATTAAGCACTTAAATTAATACACTTAATCTGCTGAGGTCAGTGCCACGGACAGAGTGATTATTCATAAATGTTAGTGATTATCGTCATCATTAATATTATGCTCACATCAATTCCATAAACAAA
Source organism: Panthera leo (assembly GCF_018350215.1). Lineage (NCBI taxonomy): Eukaryota > Metazoa > Chordata > Mammalia > Carnivora > Felidae > Panthera > Panthera leo. Next base: position 5,869,377 of record NC_056685.1, on the reverse strand, counting down.
TTATCACTTTTCCCCATAATTCTTATTACCATAGTTCACAACAGAAAAAAAAAAATAGGAGACTTTTTTTTTAACCTGAAGGAGACGCTGGTCATCATGCACAAGCCACTACAATTGCAGCAAGAAGAGGTAACCGCTCATAGGCAGAGGAACCGAGATGGAGTTCAACGGCGCAGGGAGAGCCACGCAGGGATGCGTTCTGCTGAACGACTGCACGTTTTCTTCAAGTGAAATCTTTGCAAGTGGATGCAAACTAAGGCCCGTTGAACTTTCAAAGGATTGCCAGGCTGAGGAATGGATCCCGGCAGGATCCGTCAGGCACAGCGCGTGGCCATTCAGAAGCACCTGGTACCCGCCTTTGCGGCGGACTCACCCCCACCCCCTTCCCCTTCACCCCGCAATCCATTTGGAGGTCTTTGGGCTCCTTTTCTTGGCTCCTTGCCAGAGAAAGCTAACTGCCAGGGCCTCTGTGGCTAACCAGAAGTGGCCACAGGACAGCGGTCAGTGCCCGCGAGAGCCTGGAGGTCAGCAGATCACCACCGCTGGGCCCCACTTTGGCCACCACGCGGCGCACAGTAGTCACTCAGTTAAACAAGCACAGCTCCTCGCGTGTAACTGACAGCTGTTTGAGGTTACTTTCCCCACCCCCTTTTTCTTTCTTTCTCTTTCTTTCTTTCTTTCTTTCTTTCTTTCTTTCTTTTTTAGTAAATGCATTTTTAAAAAGGAGACAAGGAGGCCAAAACCTAAAATCCAGACCGACTTGCTTTTTTAAAAGCTGATCATTAGTTTAGAGCAAATGTCTTAGACTTTAGCGAGACAAAATTGACCCACAATTACCCTGCGTTTTATTTGAACTGCATTTAAACTACTACAGGAACTCAGGCTGCGGTTACTTAAGAATACTTGAGAGGGGCTTCTGGGTGGCTTAGTCGGTTAAGCATGGACTCTTGGTTTCGGCTCAAGTCACGATTTCACAGTTTGTGAGTCTGAGCCCCACACCCCTGTCAGGCTCAGGGCTGACAGGGTAGAGGCTGCTTGGGATTCTGTCCTCTCTCTCTGCCCCTCCCCTGCTCGCTCTCCCCGCCCCCCTCAAAATAAAATAATACAACAACAACAAAACACTTGAGAAAAACCAACAAAACTCTTAACATTAAAAATTCAGTGTTACAAGAGTCTAACGGTTATGCTGAATATTTAAGCTAATCTCTTTTCCAGAGATCTGGAATTTTTAAAAAATCATAAAGGAAGAGATTGTTAAAATCACTTAGTTCAAGTTCCAAGTTTAATAGAAATAAAAAGAAAGGCACATAAAAAGTTACATGTTATAAAAAATAATTATAAAGGTAGGTGACTTCTCTAAGGTCAGAGCCAGTCAATACACTGTTTCTTTCAGCCCCCTGCCTAAAGCAAATTCCCATGTATGTGAAACTCCCTTATTTATTTGAATATATTGTTTAAAATAGTCCTTACTTACTTAGCTGTTATTTATAAAAATAAGCAATGCTCTTTATGAAAAAAAATAATATGTGTGTAAATATATAGTGATTAAAATGCAGGAAATATTATTCATGGCCCATCAACTTCCTCCAGTTAAATAAATTTTCCTTGTCACTTAAAGTATGGAATTATTTTAATTCTCCATTTACGTAACCATGGCTTATTGAGGATTCACAGTGTGGCTCTGTGCTGACATCTGGCTATGTCTCACCATGACACATCCCCGGGATGGTTCTGTACACCTGCTTATATTTCTGAATCGGTTTCTTGCAGCCTGTTGGGGAGTTGCTGGCTAGAGTTTGATGTACCTGTCATGGATCCTCGAAGATCTTTTTATTCGACACACTGTTGGGAGACAATTTCCCATGAGTCTCTTGTGTTTCTGCGCATTTTGGAAGCCGGGAACAGAGTGCCCCTCGTGGCAGGCCACGTTTTCCCATATTTTCTAATAGGGAACAGTCTTGGAAGATAGAAAGACCACCTCCCTCCAGAGCAAAGGATGGACATGCCTTCTGCCCATGATAAAAGCTTCGATTTCCTGAACTCAAGGCTCCCCTACCATAATGCAGCCCACTTCGTCTCCAAGCACCCTCTGGCCCTCTTTGAGGTGAACAGGATTTGGGGGAGTGGCACACAGAGTTTCCACACTCGGTTACTGGTGCACAGCTACTGTGGACTTCAGGGTCTCCTGCCTTCTGCCAGTGGGCTAATCTGTGAGCTGTCTTTCTCCCAAACCCATGCCCTCAGACCATATAAAAGTAGGTAGAACACTAAATATCCTTAAATTGTCCTTGTAGGAAAGAATAAAAATCTGGTCTCAGGTAAAGTGGGAAGAGAACCAAATAGTCATCCGTCCACCATATTTGAAAATAAGGTGCCTGGAGCAGCCCCTCTAATTATAAGGCAAAAAGAAAAACCATGTCGCATATGCTAATATACTAATGTAACATCGTTAAAATACACACACACACACACACACACACACACACACACATCAAGGACAAATAAAGAGATTAGCCCAGAAGAAAACATAAGTTAATTCTCTACAGCTGATTTCTGCTATGAATAACTTAAAAATAGCATTGATTCAATAAAATAATATCCTAAAGGTAAGTTCTAAAACAACAGCAGAGGGAGACTGGAAACGCAAGAAATGAATTGTCAACCAAAACCACATCTCTTTATACGGAAACCGATTTGACAACAAATTTCATATTAAACACACACACACACACACACACACACACACATCTCTTTGGAAGCAGTTGATTAGGAAAAGCAAGGAACAGAATAGGCATTCCTGAAATTCAAACGAATGACAGAAAGGAAATATTCAAATGAAGATTTAAATGGGAAGCAAAAGATTAGAGAGAAACTCATAAACAGAGAACAGAAGGATGATCCCACATAAGAATACATTTTTTTATGTTTATTTATTTATTTTTGAGACCGAGAGAGTGGGAAAGGGCAGAGTGAGGGGGTGGGGTGGGGGAGAGCATCCCAAGCAGATTCCGCACTGTCAGCACAGAGCCCCATATAGGACTCCAAGTTACGAACTGTGAGATCAAGACCTGGGCCAACATCAAGAGTGGGACGCTTAACCGACTGAGCCACCCAGGTGCCCCAAGAATATTTTTTACCTACAGGCGAGAATCCATCAAATTGAACAGTTCCCTGTTATTCCTTCAGGGTCAGAAGCAGAAATATATGGGACGTTTTCACCCTGTTTGTTACTGGTTTCTCTTTCGTTTTCCTACTAGTGCTATTATTATCATATTCCGATTTGAGCAAATGGAGGTATGATGTCAGTTCTTTGGGATTTTTTTAGGATTTTATTGGGGCTTATTTGGGAATTAGTTTGAGGGGGATGGCTTATATATCCTTGAGAAAGAAATATATATTCTGAATGAGCAGGATGTATTTTCGATGTACGTAATTGTGCTTTTGCACTGTTGGGAGCCACCTCTCCATTCTTTCTAGCATCTACTAGAAAAGTGTTGAGGAATCTCGAGACTGATCTCCGACTCTTCATCTGGACTTCTTTTCCTCATGAAACTTTTAGTATCTTTTCTTTGCCATTCATGAGATGTGCCTTACTGCACTTTCTTGCTTTGCTTTATTTCCATTCTATATGCTTGGTACTCTGGGGGCCATTTCAGTCTGGGGTCTCATGTTCCAGAATTCTAAAAAATATGCTGATGTTATTTGTTTGAAAATCTCCTCCTCATTTTTTTCCTCTCTTTTTAGGAAACCACCATTATTTGGCTGATGGATCTGGTTGACCATTCCTTAAGATATTTTCTGTATTTCCATCCGATTTTCTGTACCTTTATCTTTATAACTCTGAGATTCTTCCTTAACTTTACCCGTCAACGGTTCCAGAAGCTAATGGCAAACATGAGGAGATGGAAGATAGATGGGCGCCTGGATGGCTCAGTCCGTTGAATGACCAACTTCAGCTCAGGTCATGATCTCACGGTTTGTGAGTTTGAGCCCCTCATCGGGCTCTGTGCTGACAGCTCAGAGCCTGGCCTGCTTCGGATTCTGTGTCTCCCTCTCTCTCTCTGCCCCTCCCCCATTCATGTTCTGTCTCTCTCTGTCTCAGAAATAAATAAACATAAAAAAATTTAAAAAAAAGAAAATAGAAGATAGAAGTGAAAAATCTGGATATGGAGTCCAGAAGTCCCAGTTTTTATAAAAATTCCATGTGTACACAATTCTGCTCCAGGCACAGGTTTACATAAGGGACGATTAGGAACGCTACAACAGGAAAGCAAAGAAGATATGTTGGGGCTTTCGAGTCCGCACCCTGACAATTACCTAGAAAGCCAAGCTTTTTTGAAAGTGAAATGACCGTCTAAATGACTCAGGTTTACTGGTTATGTTAAGAAGAAGAACTGGTGTGTCCGAACGTCCAGTTAATTGTGAATCAGAAATAGGGGGACTTCAGGATATGATATACACAGAGATGTAGAAAAAAATCTTTCACTTTTGTTCCCTGGAGAGGGAGAGGGGGTCACATCCTAGTGTCTGGATTCCCATTCTCCACGGGCCCCTCAATGTCAAAGTTCAAGGGGAGGAGTCAGGCAGTTGGGAGTTGGCTGTAAAAGCAATGGAAGAAAAGGAATCTGGGACCATTGAGGTCCAGTGACCTGCTTCCTGGGTACAGCCTCAGGAAGCTGCCAGCTTCTAGAGAAGTCCACCTTTGGTTCTCGACCATGGCCCACTTGACACGAAAACAATAGTTCTGAACGGCAAAGGAAGTAGTTAGATAGACGGCACTGAGGTCCCCATCCTGGTTTCTCAGAGTCTAGGTTTGACCCTTTGCCAGATTTAGTCAACACAGGTGAATCAGTTTTAAATTTGAACTTCGGATAATGATAAGTACTTTGAAGAAAATAAAAGAGGGTAACGGAAAGAAAGGGATTTGGGGAACCAAACCTCCCCTGAGAGTCTCAGTAGGTGATAGCAGCTGTGTGATTCTGGGGAAGAGTATTCCAGGCTGAGGAGACAGCAGGTGCAAAGGCCCTGAGGAGGCCAGTGAGGCTTCGTGGTAGGAGATGAGATCAGAGTGGAAGCTGGGGTCACATCACTTAGAGCCCTCTCAGTCATGATAAGGGAAGACATTAGTGGGTTTTAATACAGAAGTAATATGATGAGATTTCTCCTGGTAATGCCATTTCTTTCTGTTGTGTAAGGAAGACTCCGTTGAGACACACGAGTAGATGCAAAGAGAACAGGAAGGTGCTTATTTCTGTTGGCCGCGCAAAGGATAACGGCTGAGACCAAGAGAAGTGACAGATTGGGGATGTATCTTAGAGGTGGGGCTGACGGGACCAGATGGTACACTTGATGTGGGGAATGAAGCCAGAGCACGGTATAGTCAAAACCCCCCGAATAATAGAGAGTCGCCTTCCCCATCATCCTTTAGCCAGAAGTTAACAATCATCCAGAATGCCATACGTTTTATATAAATGTCTTCCTGCAAGGTCGTTCCAGCTGGGTTAACAGCAGGTAAAGAAAAGCCAACACTAAACAAAATCAGGCAAATTCTGCAAATACGTGCTCAACCCCACTTTTCTTCTCGAAGAAGTCATGGATGATGTAAAATAAATGGAAAGTCCTCATAGGCTACCTGTTTTCAAACCGGAAGTGAGCCCCCACAAGGTGAAAGGTTGATAGATGGTAATGTCTATGCATACGTAGCGAAGAGGAAATTCTCACCAGCAGGAGCCTTGACAGCAGACCTGAGAAGATAAGTCTACATGTTCCCTCCCTCTGAGCCAAAGCCAATGCTCCTAGCTTTGGTAAAACATCAGTTCGCTTTCAGGGAAGGAAGGAAGGAAGGAAAGAAGGAAGGAAGGAAGGAAGGAAGGAAGGAAGGAAGGAAGGAAGGAAATAAAGAGTGAGGGAGGGAAGGAAGGGAGGGAGGGAGGAAGGAAGAAAGGAAGGAAGGAAGGAAGGAAGGAAGGAAGGAAATAAGGAGCGAGGGAGAGAAGGAAGGAAGGGTGGAAGGAAAGAGAGGGAAAGGAATGGAGGTAAAGAAGGCAAGGAAGAAAAAAAAAAGAAAATCAGTAACACTAGGTGGCAGTGATTTCATGACTTATAAGATTTCAAATTGGGCAGACCATTGGCTTCATTGTTAAGATGGATTCTAGGATGAAACGAGACATCCAGGAGGCCCCCAGAGACTTTTCTCCACTTCTACTTCCGACATTGCTGTCCAGCTGAGGCTGGATTCATGTTCCTCGGCCTTCAGAACAAGTAAGTACATTTCTTTTTTTTTATATATATAATTTTTTTAATGTTTATTCATTTTTGAGAGACAGAGAGAAACAGAGCATGAGCAGGGGAGGGGCAGAGAGAGGGAGACACAGAATCCGAAGCAGGTCAGCACGGAGCCTGACTCGGGACTCGAACCCACAAACCATGAGATCATGACCTGAGCTGAAACCGGACGCGTAACTGACTGAGCCACCCAGGAGCCCCAGAACGTAAGTAAATTTCAGAGTTCCTTCATATATCACATCTTTAGCAACTGCTGTCCCTTCCAAGACCCTTGTTAAGGGTGCAAAATTGGTACATTTATCTACCATGAAAGTTCTAAGCCTCAGTTGATTCTAGAGCTTGGTTCCAACCTTGGAGTCACCTGAAGAGTTTGTACACGATAACGATGTTTGAGTCCCATTGAAACCGATTAAACTGGGATACCTCTGTGTAGACCATGCAGTGGGATTTTTTTAAAGCTCCCCCAGTGACCCTAATTTGCCACTGGATTTGAGAAACACCAAAGAACCAGAAAATGAGCCAGCCACCGCCATTGGTCCCTGAGCGAGTGTTGTCACAGCGATCCTGCAGTGCGACCTGTAGTAAATCGGCCAACACAGACTTGTTTCTCCGGTTGGCTCTCTGGGAGGCTGGAGGTCCTCTCGAGCTCAGCCTACCAGTTAGGTGACACGTGACCCGCCCCCGCCCCTGACCCCCAGGACCGGGAGCAGCACCAGCAGTATGACTCAGAGGCCAAGGACAGGGGCTCAGACTCCAGACCAGATGGACGCCAGCGTGACTTACTAGCTGTGACATCGGGCGGTGACTTTCTCTCTCTGAGCCTCAGTTCTCTTCTCTGTAAAATAGGAAGAATTATCGTGTCTCACAGACTGTAAATACGAATCTAACATATGTAAAGCATCCACAGCCATCCCTGGGATGACAAATTGCAGCTGTGGGTCATCAGATTTCCTGCCGAGAGCCCATCAGGTGCGGCGTCAGTGCTCTGGGTTCCAGGGGCAATGATGAATTCTAATTCTGTTGCAAATAAAAAGCAGACAAGCTAATAAGACTTGAGGTGGAAAGTCCTGGCATTTACTTCCCGCTGCAGCCACTGCGGCTGCTCTCAGCTCTGGACGATATCCTTTGCTGCCATCCCCACTACCGTTGCATTTCAAACCTGCATGAGGGAGCCAGGTGATGGTAATGTTGTCCAGTCTCTGTCCCTCGCAGCGTTATAGGTGGCAATGAAGACCGAAATACCAGACATTCAGTGGTGAGGGAGGGATTGAACAAATGGTGTCTTCCTTTCAGTGGCGTAGCATACGACAATGAAAAGGGGGAGGCTTTTGAGGAATCTCAAAAGATTTACGAGACGTTCAGAATACACAGTTAACCCTTGAACAACCTGGGGGTTAGGGGTGCGGACCCCTCATGCAGCCAAAAAGCCACGGATAACTTTAACGCCCCTCCCAAACGTAACTACTCAATAGCCTACTGTTGACCAAAACCTTACCCATTATATACACAGTCACGTAACACATACTTTTTTTTTCCGAGTTGTTTTTCTTGAGTATAGCAGACATACAGTGTTATATCAGTTTCGGGCACACAACACAGTGATTCAACAAGTCGGTCTGTTTTTGCTACGCTCACTGCTGTTCAACATGAGTGTGGATACCATCCATCACCAGATGTTATAATATCCTTGACTATCTTCCTTATGCTGTGCTTTTTATTCCCATGGCTTATTCATTCCATAACTGGAAGTCTGTGTCTTCCACTCTTCCTTCACTCATGTTGCCCAACCCCCCATCCCCTCCCCTCTGACAACCACTGGTTTATTCTCTTCTGTATTTACAGGTCTGATTCTGTTTTTGAGTAACACGTACTTTTTTATGTTATACGTTTTTATATACTCTATCCTTAGAATGGCCAATATTTTACTTTTTTTCCTGGTATTTTTTAGGCTACATGATTCATCTCCAAAGATTTTCAAATTGTCACAAATCTCAAAAATTTTCCAATGTATTTACTGAAAAAAACTTCGTGTATAAGCAGACTCATGCAATTCAAATCTGGGTCATTCATGTAATGTTAAGTGACGAAAGAAGGATCAAACTGATTACATGGGTCAGTTCCAACCGTGCAGGTGGATGTATGTCTATGGAAAAACAGTCACTTCTGATTAGAAGCCTCTCTTGAACTCTACCCCACATGCTGGTCTGAGACCAGTCGAATATTCCTGGAGATCACTTTCTTTGAAAGAAACAATTATCCTCTCAGTGTATCTAAAAGATGGTAGTGTCTTCCCAGTCATCCTGAGTTTTTTAAGAATTAGGCAGGGATGGGGCACCTGGGTGGCTCAGTCGGTTGAGCGTCGACTTTGGCTCAGGTCATGATCTCACAGTCTGTGAGTTCGAGCCCGGCATCGGGCTCCGTGCTGACAGCTCAGAGCCTGGAGCCTGTTTCGGATTCTGTGTCTCCCTCTCTCTCTGCCCCTCCCCCGTTCATGCTCTGTCTCTCTCTGTCTCAAAAATAAATAAACATTAATAAAAAAAATTTTTTTTTTAAGAAAAAAAAAGAATTAGGCAGGGGTTAATTGATAGAGATCAATTGCATAGATAAACAGATGAATTCTTTTTTCTAAAAGTATTTACATTCAGATATTTCCTGGGCTCCTCAGATGCCATAAAGGTTAAATTTCATCTACAGTCTGTGTCTCAGAGTAGGGTTTTCACTATTTTTCTTTGGGTGTACGCGAGACACAAGATATTCACAGACGGGGCACACCTCTGTGAATGTCCTCTGATTTATACACGATTCCCAGAGTGATCGTTGTAACCTCAGTTGTTTCATTAAAATCCCAGAAATGTAGACTATTTGTGCATACACCACGGCAATCTGTCACTCACGCATTAACTAAACATCCAGCATTCTCCGTCTTTTAAGTTGTGGAGAGGAGCTTTCGCTTGGGTTCCTTTTCGATGAGAAGGATTGATTTTTCATCCTGTGATATGGCCGACACCACAGCTCTGAAACATCAAGAGATACAAACACCAGATGCAAGCCTATCGGGTCTTATGGCCGTTGAGAGCCTTTGTCCTCTGCTGCCCAGATAGCCAACGAAAGAGCTCCTCTCACACCTTTCCTTTTCCCGATTATCTTCAACAAAACTTGGGGGCAACGTTTCCTCTGGCCATCAGGGCTGGCCTAAAGCACAGCGTAATCTGTTTCAAAGATGCAAAAGCAAGGAAGGTAAAGGTCCAAGAACACTGGCCCATTTGTACTAGGCGTTTATCTCTCTTTCTTGCAAAAGCCTAGCTGATACGGTGGCTATGCTCTGTGAAGTCCCCCAAGCCCCTGATCCCTCCTTGCCAGTTTCTCTTTCACCCTAGTCCTTGCCAACTCCACCACTATACCTGCATTCCAGCCCTGAAAAGGAAGAAAGGAGAAAGTAGGTCAGAGGCACGGACCTTCCCCTGATGAACCCAGACATGGTGGAGATCACTTCCGTACGTAGCCTCTGGCCAGAGCTAAATCACACAGCTACACCCAGCCGAAAACAAGACCGGGAAACGTAGACAATGTTCTACAGCACGGACCCATCTGACACCAGGGCACATGGGGAGGGTGGCCAATGAAGGGCGGCTTGCAGTTTCTCCCACAGTGAGGATATATGAAGAACCCGAAGGAAGAGCTTACGGGAACCTTGAAAACGGATTCCTATTCAGAAACTCTTGTGTTGTGACCCTCGTTTCTCACCCAGACTGAATTCACGCGGCAGGTAGTTCAAAACAAGTACAAAGAGGACTATGGTGTGACTAGATTGACTTATTTTCTGGAAATCTGAGGTCTTGCCAGAACTTCTTTATTAATGTGGGTAAAACTTCCCCCCTTTCCTGTCCATCAGACAGAAATAGTCACACCTCAGAATGACTAAGTGTCTTTGTAGTCGACCTCAGAAGATAATACCTTCGGGAAAATAACGGGACCCCCCCCCCCCCTTTCTGCACCATAAATGTCTTAAGTGGATTTGGATCTTTAACTACTAGGGCCAGTGTTTATTTCCAGCCCCTGTAAGTTTCTCAGGGGTAAAGACCAAATAGTCAATCAACTGGGATGTTTGAAAAATGGTTTCAACCTTTTGTGCTCAGTCTTCTACTTGTCATTCTGTCTTCCCAAACACCTGAAATGCGAATGAGAAGTCAGCTGTGAAGAGTCACCTGGGAAGGTTGTTAAAGCACAGATCCCTGGACCCCCTTCTCCATTGAGTCTGGATTGGTTTCCAGGAACTTGCATTTTTCAAAGGCTTTAACATTTTTAAATTTATTTAAAAAAAATTTTTTTTTTAATTTTGTTAATGTTTATTTTTAAGAGAGAGAGGGAGACAGAGAGTGAGCACGGGAAGGGCAGAGAGGGAAGGAGACACAGAATCGGAAGCAGGCCCCAAGCTCCCAGCTGTCAGCACAGAGCCTGACGCGGGGATCGAACTCACGAAAGTGAGATCATGACCTGAGACGAAGTTGGACGCTTAACTGACTGAGCCACCCAGGTGCCCAAAAATTTAGCTTTTTAACTTAAAGTTTATTTATTTATTTTGAGAAGGTGGAGGGGTGGAAAGAGAGGGAGAGAGAATTCCAAGCAGGCCCCACCCGCTCAGCATGCAGCCCCACATAGCGCTTGAACCCACAAGCCCATACACCGTGAGATCATGACCTGAGCCAAAATGAGAGTCAGATGCTTAACCGACTGAGCCACACGGGCTCCCCTAGTTTTTTTTATTTAAAATCCATGGTCAGGTTTGAAGTTCACAAGCTAGTCATGGGGATATCATCCCATGTCATAAATAATTATATTGATCAATCAATATATATAAGCAAACCAGTATGAATTAATATCTACAATATTTAGAAATATTTTTCAGCAATGCTATTAAAAGCATGTTGATTATATATATATATATATATATATGACCGTTACAAATCCATTTACTAAATTTCTAGTAAGTAGCTTTTATTATACATAAAAATGTGTTCCTGGAGTTGCATTGTATTTTCTGTAAGAACTGAAAGACAACTTTGAATTTTTGTATTGGTCACTGACCCACTGACCATTGAGAGTCGTGATTATGATAATAGATGCTGTTACAGACAATCAGAGAATAAGGCACTCTGTAAGTGATTGTATCCATTAGTTTTGTAGCCAGAAGAACAAAAAGGTCCTCAGATCTTTACAACAGAGGGTATTTCCTGCAGGGAAGTGGTTACACTCAGCGGTGAGAAGGCTGAGAAACCAAACGGAGGCAGCGGATGAACCGGCGATTAGCAACAGTAGAAAGCCACTACTGCCCTTGGGCTGAGGACAAAAGGAAGAAACAGTGCCACCTGGGACCTGGGACCAGTGCCACCTACTGGAAACTGGAGTCACCTCAGGTCTGTCTGGTAGGAGCTGGGGTCTCAAGCAGGTGCCGCTGCCACCTAAGACTGTGGGGTAGGAAAGCAATGACCTGTCTTGAACCCTCCCTAATCCTCCCATCTCTCCTTAGTTAGCTGCACCCAATAGAAAGCCAACTGATAGGGGAGCCTGAGCAACGCATCCCGTGGAGGTCAGACACCAAGTGGGACAGGGGCAGGCGGAGGACCAGCTCGGACTAAGAGATGCTGTGAGGAGAAGCACGTTAGTGGTTTAGGGGTGTGAAACAAAAGAAACTATGGTCCGAAACAAAGAATGTTGCCAAAGATTACTTGTAGGCCAAGAAAGAATGCTTGATAATGAAGTTCAAAATAGAATGCAACAGGTAGAGATCAGGCTTTTTTCCTTCTGCTCTAAATTAGACTCCCATGTCTAAAAAAGTTCTGGGAAAATAAAATGCATCCTGTAAGCATGTAGCATATTTCAAAAGTCATAATCACGTCATCTTTATTAAAAACTGTCCTTTATTCATTTAAACATCTCAGGACTGTTAGGGTTCAAAAATATGGATTAATCGGAGGTCAATTATACAGACTAGAGAAAAAGAAGATAAAAAGGTATCTGATTTTAGAATTTAAGTTAGGAGACAACTGTGAGCAATTCTATGCCAACAAATTGGGTAACCTAGAGGAAATGGATAAATTCCTAGAAAGATACAACCTTCCAAGACTGAATCATGAAGTAGATCATCTGAGCGGACCAATTGCTGGTAAGGAGATTGAATCAGTAATCAAAAATCTCCCAACAAAGAAAAGCCCAGCCCAGGATCAGATGGTTTCACAGGCAAAATCTACCAAACATTTAAAGAATAATTAATTTCAATCTTTCTCAAACTCTTCCAAAAAATTGAGAGAAGGGCACACTCCTAAATTCATTTTATAAGGCAAGCATTACCCTGATATGGAAGCCAGATAAGAATACCGCAAGAAAAGAAAACTGCTGTCCAATATCCCTGATGAATATAGATGTGGACATTCGCAGCTAAATAACAGCAAACCAATTCCACAGCACATCAAAATGATCATTCACCATGATCAAGTGGGATTCACTCATAACATGCAAGATTGGTTCAAAATATGCAAGGCAATAAATGTGATACATCACATTTATAGAATGAAAGATAAAAACCATACGATAATCTCAAGTGGTGCAGAAAAAGCATTTGCCAAAATTCAACATCATGGTAAACACTCAACAGATTGAATGTAGAGGGAACGTACCTAACATATTAAAGGCCATATATGACAGAACCGCAGCTAACATCGTACTCAATGACGAAAGCTTTTCCTTTAAGGTCAGGAACAAAAGAAGGATGTCCACTCCCACCACTCCTATTCAAGATAGTACTGAAAGTTCTACCCAAGGCAAGAGAAATAAATGAAATTCACCCAAGTCAGAGAGGAAGAAGTAAAAATGTCTCTGCTGCCGGTGACACAATCTTATATATAGAAAACCCTAGGGGCACCTGGGTGGCTCAGTCGGTTGAGCGTCCAACTTTGGCTCAGGTCATGATCTCATGGTTTGTGAGTTCGGGCCCCGCATCAGGCTCTGTGCTGACAGCTTGGAGCCTGGAGCCTGCTTCGGATTCTGTGTCTCCCTTTCTCTCTCTGCCCCTCCCCTGCTCATGTTCTGTCTCTCTCTGTCTCAAAAATAAATAAAACATTTTAAAAAAAAGAAAGAAAGAAAACCCTAGACTCCACCAAAAACCTGTTCAAACTAATAAATTCAGTAAGGCTGCAGGATACAAAATCAACATACAAAAATCAGTTACATTTCTGTACTTTAATAATGAGCTATCTGCGAGAGTTATAAAGAGAAACCATCTCATTTACAATAGCATCAAAAACAATAAAACATTTGGGAATAAATTTAACTAAGGAGGTGAAAGGTCTGTGCACTGAAAACGATGAGACGTTGACAAAAGAAATCGAAGATACAAATAAATAGGAAGATATGTTGTGTTCGTGGATTAGAAGAATGTTCTTAAAAATGTCCATAATATCAAAAGTGATCTTCATATCAAGTGCAATTCCTATCAATATTCCAATTGCAGGGTGGCTGTGGTTAAGCATCTGACTCTTGATTTTGGCTTACGTCATAACCTCATGGTTTGTAAGTTCAAGCCCTGTGCTGTCAGTGCACAGCCTGCTTTGGATTCTCTCTCTCCCTCTCTCTCTGCCCCTCTCCTGCTCATGCTTTCTCTCAAAATAAATAAATAAACTTAAAAAAATATTTCAGTTGCAGTTTTCACTGAAATAGAAAAAAATCAATCCTAAATTCATGTGGAACCATAAGAGGCAATATAACTAAAGCAATCTTGGAAAAGAAACAAAGCAGGAGGCATTATACATCCTGATTTCAAACTATATTGCAAAACTAGAGTACTTAAAACAGTATGACGCCAGCATAAAAACAGACACATGGGCCAACAGAACAGAATTGACACCCAAGATAAACACAGGAATATACTATCAACTACTATCAAATAAGGGAGCTGAGAATACTCAATGGGAAAAAGATAGTCTCTTTAATAAATGGTGTTCATAAAACTGGATATCCACACACAAAAGAATGAAACTCTGTCCCTATCTTACAACATACACAAACATTAACTCAATATGTAATAAGAAAAAAAAAATGTAACATAAGACCTGAAACCATAATTCTCCTAGAAGAAAATATAGTGAAAAACTCCTTGACATTAGTCTTAGCAATAATTTTTTGTATGTGATGCCAAAAGTTCAAACAACAGAAGCAAATTAAACAAGGGGGACTGTATCAAATTAAAAGTTTCTGCTCAGCAAAAGAAACAATAAACAAGATGAAAAGACATTCTATGGAAAGGGAGGAAAAATATGCAAATGACATTTGATGAGCAGTAAATATCCAAAATACATAAGAAACTCATATAAGTCAATAGCAAAATAATAATAACCCAATTAAAAATGGGCAGAAGAATTGAGTAAACATTTTTTTTCCAAAGAAGACATGTAAATGGCACATGAAAAGATGCTCAGCACCACTAGTCGTCAGGGAAGTACAAGCTTAAAGTACATTGATATATCACATCACATGGGTTAGAATGGTTATTATCAAAAGGACAAGAAATAACAAGGGCTGGTGAGAATGGAGAATAGAGAACATCCGTGTAGGCTCATATTGTAACAAATGTACCACTCTGGTGTGAGATATTAATAATGGGGGAAGCTATGCATGTGTTGAGGCAGGGGGTATATGGGAAATCTCTGTACCTTCAGCTCAATTTTGCTATGAACATAAAACTGTTCTAAAAGATAAAATCTGTTTAAAAAAAACTTATAAATACTTAATGCAGTGACTATAACTATTAACTGAGTTTGTCAAGGTTATAGAACACATGGTCAATAAACAAATAAGTTGTGTTTCTTTATACCATCAGAAATTAGGAGTGCCTGGGTGGCTCAGTCAGTTAAGCATCCGACTTCAGCTCAGGTCATGATCTCATGGTTTGTAGGTTCGAGCCCCGCATTGTGCTCTGTGCTGACAGCTCAGAGCCTATAGCCTGCTTCGGATTCTCTGTCTTCCTCTCTCTCTGCCCCTCCCCTGTTCACACTCTGTGTGTGTCTCTCTCTCAAAAGTAAACATTTTAAAACAATTTAAATAAAAAGAAATGAAATGTTTAAACACTTTCTGCTTACATTAGTATAAGAAATAAAATATTTTAACAAAAGATATGCAACAACTGCATACTGAAAACTACAAGCACGGCTGGGAAAAATTAAGGAAGGTGTAAATAAAGGGAGAAATATACCATGTTCATGGATTAGAAGACATTGTCACGATGTTAATTTACTTCAAATTGATTTATAGATTCCACGAATCCTCATAAAAATTGCATTTTTTGTAGACGTTGACAAGAAGATTCTAAGATGTACATGGAAATTCAAAGGATCTATAGTAGTCAAAACAATCTTGAAAAAAATGAAGTTAGAGAAATATCCTTTCTTACTTTAGCACTTTTATGGAGCTATAACAGACAAGATAGTGTGTCACTGGTATAAATATAGACCAATAGATAATGGGACAGTAAAGAGAGTCCAGATAGAGGCCCAAACTTATATGGTCAATTAATTGGTTTTTAACTGAGACACCAAAGCAATTATATGAGAAAATGTGTGATGTAAGTGCCTGAAATTGAGCTTTTGATTGCCAAGGCATCCATTTCAAAATACATCCATCTTGAGTAAACATATTGCCAACTTTAAGGCACAGCTACCAGCAAAACAACCAGACAAGGAACCAGATTACTTCTCCCATGAAGGTCCTTATTTCAGAAAGCCCTAGGTGACCTCGAAAATTGACTACATGCATAGTCCCACTTCTCCTTTCCTACTCTCTAACTCCCACTCTTATGCCTTAAACATTAAAGAATGAACCACAAAACCCTAGATACCCTACTTTTAGACCCTTAATAAAGGCAGAAACCCAGGCTCATACTCTTGTTCTCTCTCTACCCAGGCTTTTCTATGTGGTCTCTTGGGTATGCCCCTCTACCCTCCAGGACTTGTGTCATTAATCTTCTTCGTCAAAACAGCCTAATGATTTATTGCTAAAGTGTGTCCCTTGATCATAATAAAAATGATAAGAGCTGGTTCAACCATAAATAGTGGCCACAGTAGAAGACATGTCTATGGTACTTCCTATGAGTGACGGGTGCCTGGGTGAGTGCTGCAGGCATTCCCAACTGAGTGCACTACCATCAATAACCTCAGGCAGGACCCATGGAACAGTAAGTCCTTTAACAAATGGTAATGGAACCATTGGGTATCCATATGGAGTAAAATGTACCTGATGTACACCTCACACTGCATGCAAAAATAAATTTAAGGTGGATTAGAGACCTAAAACAAAAACTTTTAGATAAAACTATAAGACTTCTAGAAGAATCATAAAAGAATACCTTCATGACCTGGTGGGGGGGCGGGGTAGATAAATATTTATTAGACACGATTCAGAAATTGCTAACTATAAACAATTGTTGATTAATTATGTTTCATCAAAATAAAAAACTTCTCATCGAAAACACTTAACAAAATGAAGGGGACAAGCCATAGACTGGGAGAAACTATTTGCCACACCTATATCTGAGAACGGAGCTTGTTTCCAGAAAATATATTTTTAAAAAAATACGTGTAATGTGTATGTAAAATATGAATATACACTTCATAAGGGAATTTATAATCAGTAGCCAATAAGCATACGAAAAATGCCCAAATGTGTTTTATTAGAGAAATTCAGATTAAAATCACAGAGAGATATTATTGCACACCCACTAAAATGGCTAAAATTTAAAATAGTGAGTAATCGGAAATTGCATGTATTGCTGGTAAGAGTGGTACAACCACTTTGGAAAAAATTTAACAGCTTCTTGTAATCTTTTTTTCCCCCTATTACCCAGCAATTGCACTCCTAAGAGAAATGAAAACATATGCCCACACAAAGTCTTGTAAACAAGTGTTTATTCATAATAGCCCCAAACTAGAAACAACCTGAAGCCCTTCAATTTATGAACAAATAAACCTCAGAAAGATAAAATGTGAGCATACTCAGCCATACAAAGGCCCTTTCAAGAAGGTAAATGTGTGCCTTGGTCAAGTGAGAAGGCCTCTAGAAGCTTCAGGGTGTTGTCCTTTAGCCAGCTCACCTGCTGCCTAAGAGAGTGAAATGATTATCTTGCAAACATTCGTAGATGTGGCTTTTATCAAATGGAGTGAAATCAGTAAAATTCGCTAAAGACCCACAAACTTGAGAAAATTGTTTCAGCAGAAACATGGCCAGCTTGGGCTAAAGAGGACAAAGAGAACAGGAAATTAAAAAAAAAAAAAAAAAAAAGATAGTTGATTCCCAAAATTCTCTGCAGGAAGCTGGCTGCTTGGCTACTAAAATTGCTCAACTCCTTCATGAAAAAGGAAGGAGTCAGAGGATAGAACCAAGAGCCTAAACAGCGGATCTGGGAACCAGGGAGAATTATTCCCAGGCCTTGAAATCTGATCAGGAAATTCCCACTTGCTCAGCTGGATTTCAGAACTACCTTTAATGGCAAATGGAAGAGTTGTATGTTCCATTTTACCATTTTTGGAACCACAATATCTGCAACTATTCTTCATATTCCTCCGAGTATGTTGGGAGCAAATAATTTATACCTTTTCACAAATGCACAGATGGAGAAAATTTGTGCCCTAGCCACTGTACTCAATGGATTACACCTAGCAGCCTTATTCCCACCTGGTACTGGTTTACATTTTGCATATGAGTTGATAAAATGTAGGTGAGATTTTGGGCTCTGAATGGATACTGCAGTGGGATGAGACTCTTGGGAATATTTGGAGGGATGGATGTATTTCATATTTGGGAGGAATCTAAATGATCAAGAGCCAAGGTGTCTACTGTGGTAGGCAAAATTCTGTCCTGGTCCCCAAGATTCCCACCCCATGGCATATATGCCTTATATAACCCCTTCCCTTCGTTGTAGGCATTAACTGGAGCATGAACAGGTATGTCCCCATGATCGGGTTGAAAATCAGTTGACTTGGAATTAAACAAAAGACAGATCATTGTGGGTGGGTCTCATCTAATCAGGTAGGCCCTTATAGAGAAGGAAAGCAAGAGTAGCCGTGCTGATTCTCTACATCCCTCTTTTAGAAATTTCTCTCAGTAAGGATGCGTTCTTTGACAATGCTCCGGGAATGGAAAAGGTGAAGTAATAATAAAAAAGTGTCTAAGTGTCATCCTGGTGGCGGGCCCGTTTTCTATGATGCGACTGAGTTCAGAGTATTTTTCAGGTCAAAATACCCTCATTCTGCTGGCTTGCTTTACCTGTGTGGACCATCCCCATGGCTTTGTTGTGCCTTTATTGAGGGATGCCTCCAGACACCAATATTTTGAATTGATTGCTTGATTGAAGGCATGGAATTTTTCAAACCCCAGGGTAACATCAGATTAAGATCTCAGGTGAGCGGTCTGCCTCTCTACGATATAGCAAAAGCAGAAGGATTACAGGGGAGAGGAGGCCAAGGAGAACAGCATGAAGAGTTGCCCCAATTGCTTTCTATACAGATCCTTTTTAGGAAAAAGGACCCAGAAAGGTCAAGAATCTGGAAATGAAGTCTTCAAGAACTACCTGATCCCTGTATCACCTGGAAAGTCTTCATGTAGCCCACATTCCCCAGTTTGGAAATTGTAAATTGAAATATTCCTGAGTTAAAAGTCTAGAAACGTATCTTCTAAAAGTATGGGCCAGGGCAAAACAGGTCCTCCACAGTTTTTCTGACCTGAAAGAGACATTTAAAAAACAATTACTGGAAATTACTATGAAAGAACTTAATTCAAAACAACCAAGGTCTTTTAGTTTCATTTTAGCTATACACCAGAAAGCTGTGTGTGTGTGTGTGTGTGTGTGTGTGTGTGTGTGTGTTCTTCAGCATGTCTTTAAACAAATATTCTGTATAAGAAAGTAAACTAGCAACTCTAACCGAGCTGATAATACAATTTTGAGTATTTTTGTATTAATCAAATCTTATCTAATATGGTGGCTCCACTGGAGCATCTGGGCACAAAGACCCAGCTCAGGGATGGTGTTCAGTCAAAATATTCCATTGACCTATAGTAAACACCTGAGTATAAGGTTTGATATTACTTTATGACTCAAAATATCATAATTCAGAAAGACAAATGAATCCAAGGAGATAACTTCTATTTTGATAAGGTCTTTAAAAGTAACAACATTTTTTTTTGTCCATTTCATTGTGTTCTTTGACTTACAGAGTAATTAAAGTCAAGTTTTGGTGAATGGCAGTAGGAAGTAATATATTTTCAGGACCTAAAGTGAAGCTATAAATCTCGTCTTTGCGTGGTATAGATGGAAAGAAGTGTTTGTAGAGTTTCACTACACCAAAACTCTGTGAGCAGTTCATTAACCTTCAGGTTGCTGCCATTTATTACATCCAAAGACAAGGAAAATCAAAACTTAATCCATCTCAGGGCAGCCAAGGTAATGAAGATAGGTCAATAATATTTTCTTGATTTTGAACATAACATGTCAGCCCTTGATAGAAGTAGCATGGCTGACTGAGTGAAATGCAGAAAGGAATATCCTTTCTATGTTATTATGACTCTCCCCTGGCTTTGCTCGCATAAGATCACCTGTTTTCTAGAATGCAATTGGCAAGTGTGTTTAATTTAGAAAGAGTCATGACCAGGAATTTTCAGAGCAAATTTCAAAAGCCATATTGGGGACTGGAAACTAGCTCTAAACTTGGAAGAAGTTTATCAGCCCGGTGTTACTGTATTTCATTCAAATCTGTTAAGTGCTATGACACACTAGTTTCTGCTTAGCACAAGCAATAAAAATTATAAGTAATATTTAGTAATTATTTAAGTAATTATTATAAGTAATAATAAGAACAGTCTTTTTACCTTTTCACTCTGCATCAAGAGCTGTTCTTAACATCCATGATTTCATGAAATTCTTACAATGACTCTATGAGACAAATTGTTTTTATTCCTCATTTTATATACAGAGAAAGTGGCAGGAGAATTGGGTTATCACAAAGCATCAAGGAATATGTGCATGATGAACTCAAAGGAATTTGCATCGTGGATGTATTATCTTCACATTGAAAACACTTTGGTTTCAAACAAAACACAAATGTAATCTGTGATGTTATAGAAGGCTGCTGATTTTATCAGTGTTACACTTTTGCTTATTTTGTTTCAAGTCTTTATTTAAATTGCAGTTAGTGCAATATAATAGGGTATATTTGTTTCAGGAGTAGAATTTAGTGAGCATGGGGTGTGATAGGTAAGTGATGAATCACTTTTGCTTACTTTTAAATTCTAGGTTTCATGGTTAAGAACCATAAACATAAATTTTGTGCCCCATTTATATTTATATAGGTTTGAATAATAGCTAACTTAACAATATATAACATATTGTGTTTTCTTTTAAGGGACTTGTGTTTTCTCACATTTGTGGGTCAGTAGAGCACATCTGATACTGCAAAAATGTATAACCAAGAACGGATGATACTGTAAGAATGTATAAGCAAGAACGAATGTATAAGCAAGAACATTGAAGGTAGAGAAATAAACACGTTAGAAGAATCTTCAGTTATTTGAAAGGTTGTTTCCCCAAAGAGTCAATGTATGTTTCCTCATGGCCTCAAGTGCTAGAGCTATACTAAGTGTGTCGAAGCCACACACACACACACACACACACACACACTCAAAGTTGTGGCAACATGGGACAGGTTACCTTGTGTGGAAATTAATTTCTTTCCATTAGGGACACTTCAGCATAGAATTGGGTGTAGACTGGAAGCAGAGACCAAAAGGCCTTTAAGGTCCCTTCTTGTGCTGAGATTCTGTCTCTTAAGGAAAGTGCATTGAAACTAGGAAAGCAGAAGATAGACTTCACCCAGTACTATTTCTCCAGATCTACATCTGTTTGTGATGAAATTGGAAAAATAGGCAGTACCCCAGAGACATAGGAAGCACCAACCAACATTTAAAACGCAGTAGTTGGGGCGCCTGGGTGGCTCAGTCGGTTGAGCGTCTGACTTCAGCTCAGGTCACGATCTTGCGGTACGTGAGTTCGAGCCCCGCGTCAGGCTCTGGGCTGATGGCCCAGAGCCTGGAGCCTGCTTCCGATTCTGTGTCTCCCTCTCTCTCTGCCCCTCCCCCGTTCATGCTCTGTCTCTCTCTGTCTCAAAAATAAATAAATGTTAAAAAATTAAAAAAATAAAAATAAAAATAAAAAGCAGTAGTTGTTATTCCTAGGGAAGCTCCTTAACCACTGAAATGAGAAGCAGGGAAGAAAAGAATGTAGCTGATAACACGTCAATGAACCAGTAGGACAGCTTCTCCTCTTGACATGAGAAAGACAGTGCTCCGGTTACCTCTCTCTTTGCTACACATTTAGATGGACAAGCGACCTCCCCAGACTTCCCTTTCATGACCCACTATATTCCTAAGAAAAATATAAAACAGGGCTCATTCTCCACCCCAGAGAAGCCCTGATAAGAGACAAATGTTTATTGACAGACAGACAATAGATGAACTCAAAGGAAATACAGCACGCCACAATTTTAGAAGCACTGGCAGAAATGAGAGTCTCAGGGAAGTGACTAAGTCCAGGGCATTAAAGCTGACAGAGAACAAGAGGAGTCTGGTGACAGTGGAAGCGTCTACATTCCTTTCAGAGTCACTGTCTGTAACCAAACAATTGGTCACCTTATGCCTCGGTAAATAAGCACCTATGGACCAACGGAGTATCTTCTTCCTTTTCTGCAGTGTAACATTCAAAATTTTGCTTTGCAATTTCAAATTCCTGTAAAACGTAGTTAGATGAGAGGACACACTCGAAATGATTTTCTATTTCCATGAAAAATATAGCTAATATTTCTGTAAAGCCGTACTGATTCAAGATATCCAACTTGACTTCTAGTATAAAATAAGCAACACCACCCAGATTTTATTTTTCCTTGGTTGGTGTACTAGCAAAGAGAAATGGGGAACACACCTGCAAATTATGCCTGAGTGATTATCTATTTCCCTCTCCTAGTGGTCCCAGCATGAGCCTATCACACCAGACCCACCTCCTCACCCAGGACGACAGTCCACCTCTCCCTCTCATACTTCTCGTTACCTAACTCTGTCTACTGTTCCTATGTTTCATAATTACCTTTGAAAACAATTGATAATATACTTCTTTATTTGTTTATTATTCGTTGTCCCCTCTTTGTAGAGTAAGGGGTCTATGACAGCCGCAATCTCTGCTCTTTTTTTTTAACTAGCATATCCCATGTCCAACACAGCCTGATGGAGAGCAGATACACGATCCGTACTTGTTGCTGAATAAATACCAATCTTCTATTTCTTACCTGTTTTTTTTTTCCCGCAAGGTTGTAAATTCCTTAGAGACAGGAACCATTTGTAATTTGTGATGATATCCCAGCACACAATAAGCACTTAACAATGTTGAGTGAATTGAGAAAGGAAGAAAGAGCAGCCCGTGAGGTTCAGAGGCTGGGCCGGCACTCACGGGGAAGTCATGTTCTTCTCTCATTAGATGTAAACAATTTCACAGAATACCAACCTCAAACAAGGTTACTCTGAGACCACGACAAAACGAGATGAAGCGACTGCATAATTTTGTCTAAGTACAGCCAAAACAAGGTCCCTGTGCCACCCACAAATACCAGACATTCCTCCTTCTTGCCTAAAATGAGTGACTTCACCGCTGTATTTTTATTTTAGTCTCCTCTCCCTATATGTAAGATTTATCGAGACACTTGATCTTAGACATTATCCAATCTAGAGAAAACCTCTACTTGCTTAGACCTCCCCCAATTCACCCTAAGTCTACAAGTGGTTCTTTTCAATGGTTTCTTATGGGGATACCCCATTTTCCCCTACGGTGTGTGTTCTCACTCAATGCAATAAGTAATAATCTCAAGTTGTTGCACTACACATGTGTTTTTGGTTGCCCTTGGCTGAAGAACATTGACAGAATAAATGAATCAATTTACACAACCATTTCATAACTTATCCGCCTGGGGATTGCTTAATATCTTGAACTTTACAACTTCCCAAAGGGATGGGAAGGAAAAAGGCTTCATGTCTCTTCTTCTCCAGAAAAAGAGATGTTCTCCCATCTCTGGACAAACTTGAGGAGACTTATTTCAACGGGATTTTGTCATCTAAAAGTAAATCCATCAGTCAGGGATGAGGGATGTGAAAGCCTTACGAGACATTTTTAAATTATAAAATGAACTACATTATACATGTGTTGTGTATTTATTCATTACCACGATGCCATCACTTATAAAAACAACTAATTCAAACTACAGCTCTGATCTGTGGACTGTTGCTTTTCTAAGGTACTGATACATCAAAGGCTTTAGCAGTCCTCTGAAGTTCAAAGTAATGACTCTTACTATAAAGTCTGTGTTATATAAACCCAGGGAAAAGGCAATAAAGGGAGGACAGAGAAGGAATAGGGATTTGGAAGTCATTCTTGAATGGCGTGATGTCCAAGATAAGAATTGCCTGGACACTGCTTAAAGGCGCAATAGGGCAGAGAGTCTAACATAAGTCAACTTCATCTTCTATCTGTGCAGAGGTGACTGGGTGTTTTAAAGGGAGAATTGTAGGATTCAGGGGAAGTGGAGAAGCGATGGAGGCCAGAGAAGAGTTGAGGAAGTAGAAATTTACAAAAAGAGGCAGGAGGGCTGGTCAATGCATTTAGGTCATTGGGTTTGTTCACTGGGGCTTTTTCTTTTATTTTTAATATAATTTATTGTCAAATTGTCTAACATACAGTGTATACAGTGTGCTCTTGGTTTCGGGGGTAGATTCCCGTGGTTCATCACTTACATACAGCACCCAGTACTCATCCCAACAAGTGCCCTCCTCAATGCCCATCACCCATTTTCCCCTCTCCCCTGCAGCCCCCATCAACCCTCAGTTTGTTCTCCGTATTTAAGAGTCTCTTATGGTTCACCTCCCTCCCTCTCTGTTTGTAACTATTTTTTCCCCTTCCCTTCCCCCATGGTGCTTATTCAAGTTAAGTTCCTGCCCTCCCACAGAGACTGGGAGACAAGGGTGCTATCTTCAGGTGCTGATTGGACCAAACAGTGAATCTTTTCTCAGCCTTGAGTTTTCCCAGTCAGGAACTTAAGGAGGACTAGGGTCATCCGGAGGACCTTGAGCTGTTAGAAACTATGATCCTGCTTGCTTGAGTCTCCTGGTATGGGTGGTTGCATGAAATCTTTTACGCTGAGGGTCTACAGTTCTTACTGGCCAAGGTTGAGGACTAGTCAAGACAAGGGCTCAGAGGAACCTGAGTTTGGTCAGAAAGAGGGTTTTGTCAATGGTAAGATTGACTAAGCAGTCCTGGAGTTCAGTGTCCCCACACAATGAACATAAATGGCTTCTGCCAATGCAGTAACTAGGTTACTGATGTAAACAGAAGCAGACATTAAAACTGTCTTCACAACATCCACACTGCCTCCCTCTGTGTATAGCAGCCATACAACTTGAGAGCGTCTGACCCCATTCTCAGCTTATGGGAGCAGGGGGTGATGGGGAGGTTGATGGGTCTGGACAGGATAGTCCCTGCCCTCTTAGTTCAGGTGCCCAAGTCTTAGCCAGTTGGCACACACCATTACCCTAGTGAATCCATGTGGATTCACAGGTGTGAGCCAGTTTGTGAGAAGCTCCCTACTTATGCTAGGCGCCAGTGAGAAGTCACCTCATCTCTCTTCAGGCGTGCTGTGGTCCAGCTATGATTGTTAGCCAACTCCTTGCAGTGAGAGACATCAGCCCAAGGATGAGCTGGGATACCGAAGAGGGCAGAGTGCAAAGAAACATCTGGGACTAGAACCAGCGCTCTGATCAAACAGTGACGCTTACTCTGTCACTAGCCAATAAATCTCCCTTTTTGTTTAAGACTACCTGGGTTTGCCTTTCTATTATTTGAAACTAAAGCATCCAACTGAAAAGTCAATTTTAATATAACCTTTTGAAAGCAAACAGTACAAACACAATCAGAGGACAAACTCTTCATTCGTTTTCAGTGGACCTGCAATGAGAAACAATACACACAGAACTGTTTTGCAATGCAATGGTTTGGTGTTTCGTGTCTCAGAGAGAAATTTCCAATCCTGCTCCTCTATGTGGAAAGATGGTGGGTAAATGGAGACCTAGGAGTGACCACAGACATCATTCTTGGTACTGAGTGCGTTTGTTCACTGAGTACCTTTTATTATCCCCAGTAGTAATTGGTTGCTCCTAAGTATATGTAAAAATAAAATTAGTTAGTGAATAATAACCCCTTCTAAATTCATGTACCATAATGATGTCAATTTGTTTGACTACTTGGCTTAAAAAGCCATTGTATTGAACTGGGCATATGTACATTGACGTGCCAGTGCCTTTTACACCCCTGTGCTCTCTACCCTCTCATCCATTATCTCCTAATTAAACAGCAAAGGTTCTCTGGAAATGCCCCAGTTAGACATCATTACTAAGCATTTTGCCATCATTTGCTGGATTAATGTGACTAATTATGCAACCTGCAGCAATGAGTCAAGACCTTGGTGAAACAGTTGAAATGAGGTGTACGAATCCTTTTGTAAATTGCTTTAAATCAAAGCAAGTTCACATGTTACTGATAGACTAGATTACTTTAGATGTCAGTATCTCTCTTTCCTTCACAGTCATTGCATGCTCTAGAAGGTGATTGGATGATTTATAGCTCTTGGGAGTTAACTCTCTGGAACAGCATTGGATACATTTTCAGCTTCAGAGCAGCAAATATTTAGGCTGGGTCAGGGACTAGATATTACACTAGGTGTTGTCCTGGTATAGATTAGGAGATAGATAAGAAGAAAAGTCTACAAAATGAATATCACATATTTGATAACCATTTATGTCTAAAAGGATTGAAAGAGGAGAGCCTGGCTGGCTTAGTCCATGAAGCATGTGACTCTCAATCTCAAGGTTTTGAGTTTGAGCCCCATATTGGGTTTAAAGATTTCCTAAAAAGAAAATCTTTAAAAAATGAAATGAAATAAAAGGATTGGAAGGGACATTTAGTGGTTTAAAAGGTGGGCTATGAGGATAAATCACCAGGATTCAGATCCTGGCCCTATGCTAGCTGTACAACCTTAGGGAAATTATGTGATCCTTTCAAGCCTTATTTTCCCATTCTGTAAAATGGGTATAGTAACTACCTATCACATGATGTTTTGAGAAGTCAGTGCTTATGAAGTGCTCAGCCACAATGCTTACTAATGGTCCATAAAAGTTACCTTACAATTTTATGAAAAGGAAAAGTGTAATCTGATGTAAAAAAAAATTGAGGGGCTCCTGGGTGGCTCAGTCAGTTAAGCATCTGACTCTTGGTTTCAACTCAGGTCATGATCTCGTGGTTCCTGGGTTCGAGCCCTGCATCGGTCTCTAGGCTGACTGTGCAGAGCCCGATTGAGATTCTCTGTCTCTCCCTCTCTGCCCCTTCCTTATTTGGGCTCTCTCTCTCAAAATAAATAAATAAAACTTAAGAAAATTGAACATTAATACAAATATGTTTATACTTATGTTTTTTCTTATTGCAGATTAGTGGCACCTTAGAAGAAAGATTTAAGGAATTTCTAAGATTTTGAAGTTTGATTAATGTGGGACTCAATGAGCAGTAGGTAAAGACCAAGATATAATAGCTCAGGATTCATGACAATAACAGTATAAAGATTTCTACACCAAATGTTCAGATAGTCTCAGGGCATAAAGTATTGTTTGCTGTTTTCTAAGGTTTGCTGATGATTCTCAGAAAATCCTTGCAACGAGCAACAAGGGTATTTGCAACTTTTATTTTCCTGAGTGAGAGGAAAATTCTGTTGATGAACAGATTGAAATAATAAAGTCACGTTAATATGGACAATAAGCTGTGTGAATTTCTGATTTTAATGGGAAATAAAATAGTGGTTAACTCAAAATTCATTTCCATGGAAAATTTTATTTTTTTAAGTGTATTTATTTGTTTTAAGACAGAGAAAGAGAGAAAACATGTGAGCAGGGGAGAGACAGAAAGGGAAGGAAAGACAGAATCCCAAGCAAGCTCAGTGCATCTCACGAACCAAGAGATCATGATGTGAGCCGAGTTCAAGAGTCAGACACTTAACTGACTGAGTCACCCAGGCGCCCCTCTGTGGAAAATTTTCTATGATTAATTATTGCAACAAATTGCTATTTCAAATTTTATTTTGTAAAAAGTGCTGCTAAGTACCTGTGTGTTCATTTAGTATTTCCTATGTATGTGTGTAAGAAAAAGAACCAGGAAGGAAAGGAGTCAGCCTCAGATTATGATTTCTCTTTAGAGAATCCACATTCGCAGAATTAAGAAGCTAATTAGCATAATGAACAATAAAGAATTACATCAAGGGTCTGGTCTCTTTATTTGGGATGTTCTCGAAGTTTAATTTGGGATCACACCACTGACATCTTTTTTTGTTTCTTTTTCAGAGATGAAGGAGAAAAGAATTATCGAGAACATGGCAACTCTCTTTATCCATCATTGGAGTCCACCATATTTTCTTACCATACAAGCTCCTTCTTGGTTCCACATCTTTCCTCATTCAACTCATAGTCTATAAATCAATTGGCAGGCACTCCCATGTGCTAACACTTCAAATCTCTTGCCCTTTTCTTCCTGAATCCCACTTACCTTGAAAAACACCATCCATTGACGAGCCCAATTATTACAAAGGAGAGCCATGCCCACTTTTACTTAGCCACACAAACTTCTTGTTTATTTCTGATAACCGTAGTATGGAAAGTTTGAGCTGGTTGAGGGTTGGCTACTTCCTCACAAATCCATCCCTTGATTATAATAAAGTCAAGGCACAGATAAATACTGCCACAAATACAGACTTTTCGTGAACAATTACTTATTAACAAGCAGGTGATAAGAGCTTCTGTAGGTTCAGATTACTGACCTTCTAGAGATCTGTGTACATCTTGCATGAAACTGACTCGAGGCAGACACAACATGGCAGGAACAGGATTCTGTTACCCTTACGTTCATCATCAATCAGAAAACCTTTAACCAATGTCTAGACCTGGGTCCATTTAGGGATAGACTTCGCTCCTGTAAGAGTAAGTAACATCTCCAAAATATTTTAGGCAACCCACATACCTTGAATACCCCTGATGTCACCACTGACAGCCCATTTCCAACAATTACGAGCCTCTAATTTCACAAATAAAATGCATTTTTAACATTCATTATGCTAATAAGAAAAAAATCTTAGTGTTGATCAGGGATCAAAAGAGCTATATTTCTTGCAGTTAATGCCTATGAAGTGTGGCCTTTCTGGTATCCTTGAAAGGTAAATTTCTAAGATGACAAAGGACTGATCTCCCAACAGATTTTCTCCATTTTTTTTTAATCTGGAGGAACTTTTAAATGATTTTCAGATACAAAATGCTAAAGAGGTATGGTGTATGTGGCAGATTGTATATGCAAGTGGGCATTTTTCCCGTGTTTTAAATTAAAAATAATGTGAATCAATCTTTGCTGGAAAAAAGGAAAAACAGATAATTAAGCTTAGTTTACCTTTCTAAAAATTAAGCTCTTCCTCTCCGTTTAGACATTTTAAACAATCATAAAGCAAAGATAATAAATTTGTTATAACTGGTTTAAGCCAACATAGAATTTAATTTTTCTAAAGTTGTCTCAATAGAGGTAATTTAAAGAAAGATTATAAATTTACTTAATTAATGTCATTTGTAGAATGAAAATATATTTACAGATAATAAATAGGAAAGCTTCTAAAATCATAAGCCAAAGCAAAATGAATTAAAAAAACAACTCAAGAAATGATTTCACATGACGCTTTGAAAAACGTTTCTTCCGAAGAGATATAATCAACTCAGGTATGGGCCTAGCCATTACAAAATGATATGTGTTGATTTCTTCATCTTTTTGATAAGCCTACATGTGATGTGCATTTAAAAAGTGTTTTTGAAACTGAAAATAAAGGATGAAATTTACCTCTTTAATTTGAAACTGCTTACTTGGTGCCCCATGAAAGTTCAGTTCTGAGTCCAACCTGAGATAAACACACAGATTTCATTTTCGACTGAAATTTGATGATTTTTGCCTTTCTCCAGGTGCTTGCTCACGTGTGTGAGGATCTGAAATCAGCAGCAAAAGTCCATTGCTTCCCTGTGACTGTCACACAGAAATCCAGCCCTGGTCGAGGGAAAGAGCCGTAAATCTCATGGAGAGCGTCCATCTCACAGACTTTTTCTTCTCCCAAAAGTGTGTTCTCAAGCTGATCAAAAGCTTGAGAGAAAGGCTCCCTTACCTGGTCATGCACTTGTGTTTAAAGAGAAGGAAGATATGGTTCAAGTTTATTCTGAAATTCTTCTGGGTTTTTTTTTTTCAGTAAGAATTGACATTTAACGATAGCCTTAGACCCAACTAACAACGCAAGTGTCTCAAGATTTTCTTTGCAGCGTGATTTTTTTCCCCCAAAATCCTGTTTCCTTCTAAGTCCAAAAACCTTGCCATTTGGGATGAAAACATTTTTCCAGGGCTTTGCAAAGGCTTGCTCAACTGATTTGTGTGATGAAAAACATCTAATATGGTGAGTGTCGCCAGCCACCCTCCATCTTGGAAGCACTCTGCAAAATGTCGTCTTCTGTGTTCTTGAAATTTCCCCTCCAGCACATTCATGAAATTTTTGTTTGGGGGAGATTATGTCTCTTTATTGGGGCTTTCATACAATTTTTTAAAAAAATTTTCCATTGAAATAATCTTTGTCTAATAAAATTATCTGTATTTGTGCAACATCCAAACATTTTTCCACTTCCTTTCCAAGAGTTTTCGATCAAAGCATCTCTTTATGAACCTATCACCGTGTTGTAACAATGTCAGGATTTTCTCTTTCTTTTTACAGAAGAAGGAAGCCTCTCACAGAGCCAACCATGGGTAAGGCATTATCAGTACATATGTCAACGTGATTCCCTCAAAACCGATCCTTTGCTTCAAGATACAAAGACAAAATAGAAAATACATCTTGGCCTTGGCTTGTTTGAGCAGCTTTTTGTAGCTGACAACATTTCTTGAATTCTGTAATTATTTACACACCTTACAAGTGACACAATTGGTGTCAAGCTAGACGAAGAAGCTGTTGTTATCAGTTTATTAAACAAAACCTTTTTGCATCAAGTGGCTTGTCACCAATATGTCAACTCATCATACAGTTTGAGTAGACCCTTTTCCATTTTTCACACTGTAAATTGTCCTAGCATTTAAGTCAGTATAGTTTTATGTTCTGGGGATTCTTAGGTTCTCAACCAAAGGTGTGAAAGAGACCCTTTCACAAATATTCTACACTATTCCAAGGTTTCAATGGTTATTTAAAATAGTCAACATCTTTCCTTGTGAGATTTAATATAAAGTGTCTTTTCAATTTTGCCAGGGTCACTGGCAAACCACCTCATATTCCCACCAGCAAACTTTAATAAGTTCCACCCAACTTAATATAAACCTATTTGCAGTTGGACCCAAGTTTCCTTGCTTCCATTCTGCTTTCATAGAGGAAGCGTCCTTCCTTTTATCGATGACAACCTCTTTGCTTGGTCTGCGTCCCATCTAGTCCCCTTAGAAACGCTGGTCTCTGTGTTGTCCCCTTTCTCTTACACCAACTCTCTTTTAACTGGGTCATTTCCATCCACATGAAGACATTCTGTCATAACTGTCATCTTAAAGACAAAGTGAAAAAATAAACTCTTGACCTCATCACCCCTCCAGACGTTATCCATACCCATGACCTCCTTCACAGCAAAACCACTTGAAATAGTGCTTCCCACAAACTATTTCCACTTCCTCGCTTGTCAGCTCACCCTAGACTGATTCGTCCCTGTCACTTCACTTTGTCAGTTCTTGTCCAAGTGACCACTGTCTTCCAGGTTACCAGATATTTTCACCATTTTTTTGTCCTACTTCTACACCACCTCTTGGCAGCATTTTGTGTAATTCACCATCCCATCTTTAATTTATTTTTTGCTGCAAGAATATTGCAACAGCTGTATTGAGATACAATTTCATATAGCACACAAATTGTTTAAACCATTCAATTCAATGGTTTTTAGGATATTTCCAGGATTGGGCAACCATCACCACAATGTTTTTAGAACATTTTTATCACCCCAGAGAGAGACCATGTACTCTTCTATAGTCATCGCTCCCTAATCTCCCCAGGTCCTTCTCCAGCCCAAGGCAGCTAATAATCTATTTTCTAGCTCTACAGATTTTTCTAGATTAGGCATATCATTTAAATATAATTATATAATTTGTGATCTTTTCACATAGTATGTTTTTTTAATGTTTATTTATTTTTGAGACAGAGAGAGAGAGAGAGAGAAACCAAGTGGGGAAGGGGCAGAGAGAGAGAGAGAGAGAGAGAGAGAGAATCCCAAGCAGGCTCCATGCTGTCAGCACAGACCCCAGCATGGGGCTTGAACTCATGAGCCATGAGATCATGACCTGAGCCGAAACCAAGAATCAGATGCTTAACCGACTGAGCCACACAGACTCTCCTCACATAGCATGTTTTCAAAATATGTCCATGTTGTAGTCTGTATCAGTACTTCATTCCTTTTGCTAACCCAGTAATATTTATGGGTATATCATATTTTATTTCTTCTTCATTTCTCTTGGGTACAGACCTAGGAGAGGAATTACTGAGCCAAATTGTAGCTCTATGTGTAACCTTTTGAGGAACCATCAGACTGTTTTCCAAAGTGGCTGTGTCATTTTACATTCCCACTGGTGATGAATAAAGGCTCTAATTTCCCCACATTTTTACCATCTTTTTGATTATTGCCATCCTAGCAGCTGTGAAGTGGCATGCCATTGTGGTTTGGATTGGGATTTCCGTGATGATTAATAAGCAATTTTCTGGTGCTTATAGGTCATTTTTCTATCTATTTCAGAGAAATGTCTATTGGAATCCTTTGCTGGTTAAAAATGGGTTACTTATTTTTTTATTATTGAATTGTGCTATTTATAGATTTTAGATACGAGTCACTTATTCGATACCTAATTTGCAAATATTTTCTCCCATTTTATGAGTTGTTTTCTTGCTTTCTTCACAGTGTTCTTTGAAACTTGAAAGTTTTAAATTTTGATGAAATTCAATTTATTTTTTTTCCTTTTGTTGCCTGTGTTTCTAGTGTCATATTGAAGAAATCATTGCCTAATCCAAAGTCACAAAGATTTATCCCTTTGTTTTCTTCTAAGAGTTTAATAGTTTTAACTCTTGCATTTACGTGTATTTTGAGTTAATTGTTGCATAATGGTGTTGAGGTAAGGGTCCAACAACGTTCTTTTTCTTCTAGACTTCCAGGTGTCCTGACACCATTTGTTGAAAAACTTTTCTTTCTTCATTGAATTGCTTTGGCAACCTTGTTAAAAATCAATTGACCATTAGTGTGCAGAATTTTTCTGCATTCCTAATTCTATTCTTTTGATCTATACATCTATTCTTATGTCAACAACACACATCTTCTTCTTGTAACACATTATTCTCTTGGCTTCCGGATCACAAACCTTTCTTGTTTTTCTCCAAACTTTCTGTCTCCTATGTAGATTCATCTGCTTTTGCCAGCCATACATCTAAATGTGTCTATCCAACAAACATGTTTAACATGTAAAACTTAGATATCTCATAGGCATTTCACACTTCACGTGTCTGAAACTAAACTTTTGCTCCTGCCACATACCAAAAATTTCTTACCAAAGTCATCCCATCACGATAAATGGCATTTTCCACCCAAAGTAAGCTAGAAATCGGAAACTCACTCTTGACTCCCTTCCTTACCTTCATCTATACCAGTTAAGGGTCTATTTACAACGCAGTAGCCCCACTAGTTCTTTTAATAGAAAGAATTTAATATAAAGAATTCCAGCCAGATGTCATAGACTCTGAAAAGGCAAAAAAGAAATATTGAGATATCACAATGATAATAAATTCAGGACATACCTTCAGCCCTATGGCTTGGGGAGACATGTGGATAAGGCTGGAATTATTAAAAGCTTGGGGTTAGGAGAAGCTTGGAAGAGATATTCCATGGGGTCACTAGTAAGTTGTTGCTAGCCCCCGGGGGGTGAGGATGAGGGTGGAAATGAGGCTAAATCTGGGAGCGTTAGGAAAGCTGCAAACTGAAGATCACTGTTAGAGCCAAGGTGGAGAATCTTGACTAGGGCAATGCTGACAGGAACAGGAAGGGGCAGGTCCCTTCTTCTCCCCACAGCCTTCCAGTCTCCCTTTAATGTCTTCTTCTGACAGAGCACAAGTTGGGGGCTGAGGAAGCAATGCTGTGGTGATGGAGGGTCTCCATCTCAGCATCAAAAACGTGAATGTGGAAAGATGGCTTTGAAGCTAAGACACAATAGTTTGATAACTAGCACAGTCCACTCTGTAGATTGCTTCAGATTCATACATCCTGTTGTTTCTACCTATGTACTCTGGACCTTACCTGACCCTCTAAACTCAATCTCTAACTCAAAAGGCTTTGGTCATTTTAACTTTCTTTTATATCCTCAAATCCATGAGATAAATTCTTGCCTTAGGATCATCACATATTGCCTAGACTGTTGCCTGTCTTAGCTAAAGGTGCCTGGGTGGCTCAGTTGGTTAAGCATCTGACTCTTGATCTCATGATTTGTGGATTCAAGCCCCATGTTGGGCTCTGTGCTGAGAGTGTGGAGCCTGCTTAGGATTTTCTCTCTCCCTCTCTCTGACCCTTCCCTGCTCTGTTCTCTCTCTCTCTCTCTCTCTCTCTCTCTCTCTCTCTCTTTCTCGATCTCTCCTTCAAAATAAATAAATAAACATTAAAAAAATGAAATTAAAAATGCAGTATCCCTTGTTCGAAAATTATTTGAATTTCAAGATGGCAACAGGAGAAGATCAGATCAAGTGTGTTGCCCTTGTGAGCCTGGGGTCCTGTGTGCAGGCTGCATGCCCATGAAGCTGGCCTCACCTCCAGGGTACAAATTCCCCACATTATCTGCTGAGGAGTGTTGGCAGAGACTAATCCTTGTAGTGAAAGTAATTTGTTTTGGGGTACTTGGGAATAGGTGAATAAAAAAAAAAAACAAAAAGAAAAGGAACAAACAGTAAGTTGATTGGGAAAACCCCATCTCCTTGTTCCTCTGTTCTACTTTTGGCTCCCAAACTCTCCCTTCCCCCTTCTGATTAGATTTATTACCAGCCTCCTTATTAATGTAGTCCAGTGACGCATAGCTTTTATTGGACTATCTTCTACTGGCTGAACTAGTCCAGTGCTAGTGCAAGACAAACTAACCCTTTCCTGGTTCTCAGCGAAATCAAGTAGCTCTGGGTACCGTGCTTGGCTTTCAGCCAAGTGTCCATAATCTGAACATATCCTAACTATTTCCACTTCTTCCAGATAGCCATTTTCTGGGTTTTCTCCCTCAAGTAATATGACTCTGTTTTTTAAATATTTTCTTAATGCAACTCTGGTTTGGGTACCTTACACTACACATGAGGGCAAGAAAATTATCCCCGCCCCCACTAGGCTTCTCAAAACCACCCCCATGCGTATACCCATAAGCACACAATCACTGACCCAACACTTACTCGACCTGAAATTGATCCTTTTGTGGATGAATACGACCCCCCTGCCAATACAGTGAGGTGATTCAACACAGCCTCCATTCAATTCATATTTACTGGGCATTATTAAATGGCAGGAGCTGTGCTAGGTGGTATATATGAAGTGATGAACACAGTATGAAGCTTATATGCCATTGATGAAGACAGACATAAAACAAATCATCACACAAATAAACATGTAATCAAAATATATGGAAAATATCCTGACCTGAGCCAAAATCAAGAGTTGGACGCCCAACCAACTGAGCCACCCGGGCGCCCCTATTGTGCTTTTATTTTGCCCTAGACCCTGCAAATTATAAAGACAGTCTTGCTTACAGTATAGTTCTGGGCCATACTATGCTAAACACAAAGCCATACATATGTCCTTCCCAACCCTGGGTTTCACTGGAAAACTTAATTTTATTCGTATGAATCTAGAAGGTGCTGTCACCTAGCACCCTTCCCAGTTCCTGAAGTCTCCTCCCTGCCCCCTACCACCAGAGACATCATTACTGTTATACGATAAGCACGGATGGGAATTCGTTCCAGCTTGAATTCCCCGAGATAAAGTTCACAAACCAATAGATCCTCTACAGATGATCTCGCGCCTCATAAACGAGGGCAGGGGCAGCCCATGCTTTGGGGATATTAAAGTGTATGGGATTTAATGTAAACTTCCTCCCTCCTTTCTCTGATCCCTCTGATCCCTGGCCTCACAACAGCTGAAAACAAAGTGTGAATTATCAGTGCGTTATAACCAACCCTAGGTTTCGTCTTAACGGTTTGTGTGGTAAAAACCAAACTTTATATATAAAGCATTTGCTAGTTCTCCAAGTGTGTTTACCTACGTTGCATGCTTTGATTATCGCAGTAACTGTGCCGCAGGCAGGGCGGATCTTACAATCCCCCGTGGGCCTGCTGTCAGGGACAGAGAGTGGAAAGAAGGCAAGTAAATCAAGGTCAGATCTTGGCTAGATGGCTTTCTTGTCTGTAAAATGGGGTTTTTGAGAGATTAAATGGGAAGGTGTGTAAAATGCAATGCCCAGCATGTCATAGGTACTCTACATACGGGAGCGGTAGTGGT
The DNA here is from genome assembly GCF_018350215.1 of Panthera leo. Taxonomy (NCBI): domain Eukaryota; kingdom Metazoa; phylum Chordata; class Mammalia; order Carnivora; family Felidae; genus Panthera; species Panthera leo. Next base: position 5,833,326 of record NC_056685.1, on the reverse strand, counting down.
GTGCATGCTTTCTCGGGGAAACTGAGGAAGAGCACCGTCCCGATTCGAATCCATCTGCTCTGGTCATTGCGACCCAGACCTGGGTCTGCAGTTCCCAGAGTGCACCGCACTCTCCTGTAGCCCTTCGGCTTTGCACCTGCCGCTCCTTCAGGCATTGCTGCTGACACTTTGCCATCTGTCTCCCACTCATCCCTGAACACTATCTCGGGGGTTCCCTTTGCTGGAACTTTCCCCAGACGGCCCTCCTCCATCTGCGTGAGGTGATCCTTCGCGGGGGTCCCGTCTCCCTCCCTTCTCATCTCCACGGCTGCTCAAGGTCGCACGACAGCCGTCTGTTCTCTGGTCTGTCATCTCTGTTGTCTTTAATCTCTGCTTCTGTAGTCTCTGAATGGATGCTCAGCAAATATTTGCTCCCAAATGAACAAATACATCAATGAATAAAAGAAGGCGGGAAGGAATGAATTAATTTGCTGTGTGTGTGTGTGCGTGTGTGTGTGTGTGCGCGCGCGCGCGCACGTGCGCATGTGCCCTAGTCACAGAACTGAGGTGTGAACCAGCCTCTCTAATAGCCTGGAGATACACCAGCACTCCCTCCTGAAGCTGAAATCAGCAAGACCTCTTTTCTCTTGATAGAAGGGGGTTCTAGAGCTTTCAGGAATCTGGCCTGTGGCCACATGTATCGAAATGGCAGATCTGGGTTGGGGGAGGGAGCATCACTTGATTGCAAAGATCGTTTTTCTTGGCACTTGTCAAAGAAGAGGACAGAGACATCTGCACGTCCCGATGACATCACTTGGCCCTGCCTTGCACAATAGAGGGAAAAAAAAAAAACTGTCAGGGCAACTTTCCAGTTTATCTAGACAGAGCTGAGCTGAAGCCAGGATTTTCCACCCCTCTCCCCACCCGGACTGATCCCAGCACTGGAAACGGCTCTTGGAGCACTGGATAAAACTGCCTACAAAGAGCCAAACTCTTAATTGGACTTGCAGCCATGAATTCGAGGCACTGTTACCCTAACCCACTTTCCCTTTGTGCTTTCGTTCTCCTGACCCAGCTTCCGCCCAAGGGAACCACTTTGTTCAATTTAAGGGCTGTCGTTCCTAGACACATCTTTGTACTTAAATTATACATGCAACTACTCTTAAAACTGTATAGTATTGCTTTATATTTTTTTAAACTTTATGTGTTATGCCATGTTGTATGTGTCTTCACCTTTAATTTGCTTCGACTTGCTGTGTCTTTGCAATGTCATATTGTAGAATTTATCCACATGCACATTTGCAGCTCTGGTTCATTCACGATATGTAGTGGCGTTCCCCCGGGTAGTGTCACCTCCCTTGGGTGACTATCGAATGTGACAGGTGCCGGTTCAGGATGCCCTGCACGTGGTATGTGAGGCAAGGGTGTAAAAGCAGAGGGCATGCTATGCACGGGGAACTGCCTCTTCTCATCTTGGGGTGTCTGGGTGCGTCACAGGGCTGGGCGTATCTGAGGTGTATCTTATCACATGCGGAGATGGCTTGCCTTATTTCATGAGCCTTGTATATGCCTTGAGTGGCTCTCTGATTGGATGGGATATTGTTGCCAGAACGCCAGGTTGGAAGTCAGGACCCCAGATTCTTGTCCCAGTTCTTAATAAGAGCTTGCGTGACCTTGGGCGAGTGATTTCACCTTCCTGAGCCTCAGTTTCCACATAGTGTATAAATTGATTCCTACAAGCTGCACAGGTCTGAGGCAGACATGGGACGTGTTTATTGGGTGAAATGTGGTGAAATTGTTGAACGTTGTAGAGAAGGACCTAATGGTCCTCTTGGCAAAGGGACTTTGCAGATGCGATTAGGTTAAGATTATGGAAATGGGGGGATTATGCTGGATTAGTAGGTGAACCCAATGTGATCACGAGGGTCCTTGTAAGAGGGAACCAGGAGGCTCAATGTTGGAGAAGGAGACAGGACTCTGAAAACACAGATATGTGTGTGTGTTGGTAGGGGACGGAGAGAGAGATCTGAAGACTCTCCATGGCAGGTCTTGAAGAGGGAGAGGGGAGACATGGGTCAAAGAACGCAGTGGTGCCTAGAAGCTGGAAAAACAAGGGACAGACACTCCCCCAGAGCATCCCGAAAGAACACAGCCTTGCCAATACCTTGATTTGTGTACTTCTGACTTCTAGAACCATAACCTAATATATTTGTGCTGTTACAACCACTAAATTTGTGGCAATTTGTTACAGCACCAATAGGTAATCAATGCAAGGGGTGAATGAGTTCAACATGATAAATCCACTCTAGCATGTTTATCTCCTTAAGTATTTTGGTTCCTTTGTGTGCCTTAAGCCAAGGCAATTCTGACATCGTTAAGTCCGTTAGCGTGGGCTACAACTTCCCGAGTACAAGTTTCAGTCAGCCCTCCGAGCAAACGTTGAGAACCATTCTCAATTATTCAAGCTAACACACTGAATCCAGAATCTCAGGAAGGGCCCCTATTTGATAAACTCAGCCTAAACTAGAATTATGTTCTTTTCTTCCATGACCTTTAGGATCTCGTTCCCGTTCTTGCCTGGTTTCTGTCGATACGAACTAGCAAAATCCGGCGATTTGTTAAGTGTGTGAGCCTGTTCCCTTCAGGTAAGACTCTGTGGTTATTCCCTGAGCTTTACCGGGACCCTGACTCCACCACTGAAGGAATGGAGAAATCCCGGAGCAAATAGGCATCCCCTTGTTAGATCGTCACCTCACAGAAGGAGGCTCTGCCCTTGCTGGTGAAGAAGCTCTGTTAGGGTTTGACTCTACCCAATCATCCTCCCTCCCATCTTCTCTTTCCCAACGTGGCTCTATTTTCACACACAAAAAATGACGGTGTGAGGCTAGAAATGCACAGCCTCTGCTGTAATTCAGCAGCGCACAAAGGTAGCCCTTGCCTCCGGTTTTTAGAGGCATCACCCCATAAGAAACGCTTTTTAAGGTTCTCTATTTATTAAAAATAGATTTTAAATCTTGCACTTAGCAGATATTGTTTTCATGAAGCTTTCCGGCACAGTGAAAAACAGGTCGCCCATATTCTGAGGGTATCGTATCTTTATTGCTTTCACATCCAACCAGATAAGATCGCCATCCCCAGATGCCCTCATTTTCTTGGGAATACTGATCCTAATTACTATTAGGGTAAAAGTTCAGTTACAGAAGATAGACTCCACGCTAGCTGGTTTAAGTAAGAAAGACTCTTATCACAGGCTATTAAACACATTTCGGGATCATTAGGGAAACTGCAGAAACAAATTCTGGGCTGTGCTTCTAAGAACAACTTTTAAATTACACTGCAGGACCTGGCAGTCGGGAGAGCTCCTGTTTTCTGCCGCAGTCACACATCAAGAGGCTGCTGACCGCAGGAAAATAGCTGCCTTTACACGGCCGTACTGGTTCCAGAACCACGCTGTGGCCAGGATCCACACAAACAGAAAGGGGGTTCGTTGCCCACCGCAAATTCAGACCCTAAGCAAATGTTTCTGCTCAGTGGATCTAAATCATATCCAACAAAACAAAACAAACAAAAAACAGCAAAGGGGTTCCAGGATATGTAATTCTTACCACCCCGGCATTTTCTCTGGGAAGTATGTGGGAAAGAAACCAATGCCCAGGGTTGGCTCCTGTCCCTTGAGGATTCCTGAATGAAGAGTACCATCAAGGACCTGTCTGGAAAACTGTGGTGCCAGTAACCTGAGCCAAATGGCTGCACTGGTGAGTTGGGGACACGCCAGGAATCTCTTCCTGGCAGTGAGCTGGGAGAAGGAAGGAACAGTCCTGAGAGAGAGGTAGACCAGCTGCCTTGCAAGTGAGGAAGGTAAGTGAGGAAAAACAACTCAGCCTCAGGGCCCAGGTTCCTCGGTCAGAAACTTGAACTTTGAATTGTGTTCCATTGTCACCTTTGTGTGTTTTAGATATTCCTTCACAGTAACTTTTATCTTATTTTTTTCTAAGCTCTCCAGTTCTATTCCAGAAAGAAAGGCGAACAAGGTTTCTGCCCTCTATTCAAGATAGGCAGTGGGACCAACGGGGACAGAGAAATGGTTCCTACCAGAGGGAAATTCCCTCAGACTAGCTTCTGGATTTAAGAATTCTCAGTTTATGTTGAAGTTGGCAAATAGGCACTGTTTTTATTTGGAAGTTTGTATCCATACAATTAACTGAGCAAAAGCTAGCATGCCCCGCGAATGCTAATTCATCACGCCTCATTTAAATAACAACAATTAAGACATTGTTCAGGCCGTCCTGGTTTGCATATGCAAATTGTGTTTTTCTCTGCCACTGGAAACTCACTCGTTGCAGCTGCGTGAAAAAAAAATGTCTGGTTTATGAAGTTTCCATCAATCTTCACAGGATAATGCTTAGTTATGCTGAATTCATTAGCATTTGCAAACGAACAAATTTGACTTTCATTTATGTCTACCTTTAACTCCGAGAATCGTACGACGAATCCCTAAGAGAACTTGTGAAGAATAATTATTTAATATCAAATCAAATAAGACGACATTTAAATCGGGAAGCACACATGTGAAGACGTTGGCGAACAGGCGTGCTTCTGACAAATCGAACATATGGAGCCTTGTGATTTATGTAAGACCAATGGTCCCCGTGAGCCCCCAGTGGCCCACGTTGGCACAGATTCTCTAGTGACGAAGACTTTTCTTTCCCCTCTATACCTTTTTCGATTTTTCCATAAGCAGTTTCATTTTTTTTTATTATTTATTGTTTGTTTATGTATCATTTATTGTCAAATTGGCTTCCAGACAACACCCAGGGCTCATCTCCACAGGTGCCCTCCTCCATGCCCATCACCCCTTACCCCCCATCAACCCTCAGTATTTAAGAGTCTCTTATGGTTTGCCTTCCTCCCTCTCTGTAACTTTTTCCCCCTTCCCCTCCCCCCTGGTCTCCTGTTAAGTTTCTCAGGATCCATATATGAGTGAAAACATAATTCATAAGCAGTTTTACATGTTGTGCTGTTGTTTTACACTGAACTCCCCAAATTACCTCAGAATTTTACAATAAGGCAAGAGAAGTGTTCTTACTTCGTCGTTGCTTGTAACAGGGGTCCCTGAGCTGTTTTAACATCTCCCGTGCTCTCTGCAAACAGAAACCTTTGCTCCTTCGGCCCGCTCACACCAAGAATGACTAGTCTGTGTCATTTATTCGGATGTATATCGGAGATTTGTATTCCTTTACAGAGAAGCTACCTCTAAGCCCCCAGACTCAAATCTTAGATAATACCCCTTTCTCCCCCAGTTACTCAGTCTAGAAGCCAATATGCTTCCTAGAAATACTTGGATATTTCTACAAATCCAATGAGGAATTCAGTGAGGAAATGGCATCCAATTTTTCTCTCCGTTATTCAAGTCTAGCCACAAACCACAGAGTTCCTCTGGGTCTTAAACACTGGGTGATTGGCATCAGACCTTTTCCTAGAGTTACAGGATTAGCATATGTGGCTGCCTAGGTAGCCCTGTCTCCAATTAAAGGCTTCTTTTGTCAGTGTTGCACTATTGATTAATTGGTAATCTGCTGGCACATCTTCTTACGTTTATTACCTAAGACACGGTTCCAGGGAGGGGTTCTTTGCGAAACACCTCGTCAACGATGATTCAAAGTACAATTGCGCACCTTAACGGTTTCTTGGAGACCAGATGGGAATTCTGACTAATCAATTTTCGTATTCATATGCCTCTCTCTTCTCTTAGCATCTTTCACAGATAATATTTATCAACTTGGACAATCCATCTTAATAATCCAGAAATTAGTCACAGACGCTTGTGGTGTATGGTAATTGGGGGAAAAGATTTCCTGAGCCCAGGAGGGGTTGAAACAGATTGTAACTGACTCGGTAAACTGGCTTTACCGATTCTCATAGACTGTTCAGAAGCATTCAGATGTTACCATTCAGTGCCCCCCACTCCCGCCCCGGATACGTAGCCGAGGACTCCCGAGCAGTGTTGGAAACGTCTATGGTTTCTGCTGCCAGTAGCGTCTGTCTTCTTTGGCCTGGCTTCCTTGCCTGGTCCTCTAAGGAGGCCAAAATTTCCCTATCATCCCAGAATAAGTGCTGACTCCCATGAGAACCCACGTAGGAAATCCACACGTGTTTCAGTACCGGGTTAATCAGCCATATTTAGTAACCTGCACACGGGCACACACAAGACCTTGTTTCCACACTGTTTTCGATCATCTGTTCTGTTCACGTTTATTCACGTGCCGACTCCAGTGGACTGATATAAGCTTTCTGGAACGCTGCGCTGAGAGGATTCTGAGGTCATATATGAGTTGAATAGGAAAGAACACAAGTCAGACGTCATTTTTGCCTTATCTCACCTCACGTCTTTTGCTGTGGCCTTTTTCCCTGCAACTACCTGTGCACAAGTGGGGTCTGTCCGCGCCTCACTTCACCTGCATTGTGCATCTTTGGTCTTCTGTCCAGGGGCATCTTTGCTTCTGTCGTGAGGGGTGTCTGCGGGAACTGGACTAGCCCTTCTTCCAGTGGGCAAACTGCTGGGACAACCCTTGACCTTGGGCTGGGAGTCAGTGGTTAAGTACTCCATTTCTGTCTTGCACAGGCAACTCTGAAGAACAACCTACACTGTTCCTCAGATGACCCTTGGGGTTGAGCCTCAGTTGCCCAGAGCCCATAGCTCAACAACGCTTTCATGGATTCCCTCTTTCACCCCCTCAACCCTCCATTCCTATCCTCTGAAACATCTTCTCAAAGTAAATTATTGCCATAAAAATTCTTATTTCTCCTGAAGCCAAGAGACACTGTATGTTAACTAACTTGAATTAAAAATAGAAAAAAATCTTATCTCTAGTTCTGCTTTTATCGGGAAATCCAAGCTAAGAAAAATGCCACACTAAATTATTGGGGTTAGCCATGAGCGAAGGGTCCATGAGGAGTTACAACTCTAAGCTACATAGTTGCCGTGGGGAGTCTCATCCATCCTTTATAATGACTTAAATTCTAATAACAGAGCGACTGACTCTACCCAGATGGTTGGTCAGCTGGAGGTTGTTTTCATTAGGTTTTAGAACCAACAGATTGTTTTAACTTCAAGTTCAATCTTTGGTTCATTATCTTTAAAAAACTGAGACAAATTGTTCATTCCCAGCATCACCCACAATATCAATAACCTTATCTGCATGTTTTTTCTGGGTGTGTACTTTTTCAAAATACGATCTAAATGTTGGGGAAGATTAAGCAGGAACAACAATAACACCTGCTTACAGGACTAAACCGATAAAGAGAAGACCCAAGGGCAAAAGTTAAAATAATACCACAAAACAGCATATTCTAAAAGCTAAATAAATGATGTGAAGAAAGGCTCATTATCTTCAGAGTGACCCTCCAGGGAAGAGGTGGAACTTGACTGGAGGTACAAAGCAGGATTGCACAGGCAGGGAAGTAGACAGAAGATTCCAGGCTGAGGACTGTCTTGGGCCAAGTGTGGCATGGGAATGTACATGGCGTGGCCAAAAAATAACTAGTCGGCTGGTGTTGGAGAGGCCATTTATGGAAATAGAAGGAGATAAACTTGGGGCGCCTGGGTGGCTCAGTCGGTTAAGCGTCCGACTTCAGCTCAGGTCACGATCTCGCGGTCTATGAGTTCGAGCCCCGCGTCGGGCTCTGTGCTGACAGCTCAGAGCCTGGAGCCTGTTTCAGATTCTGTGTCTCCCTCTCTCTCTGCTCCTCCCCTGTTCATGCTCTGTCTCTCTCTGTCTCAAAAATAAATAAACGTTAAAAAAATTAAAAAAAAAAAGGAGATAAACTTGGGGAGATAGGGTGGGACTAGACACGAGGAATATAAAGATTGGAATTAGAAATCCACAAGCAGTAAGGTCTTACTCAAACTTATTTGTTAACTCTAACTGCTGTCAGTAATGCTTGAGGGGCGCCTGGATGACTCAGTCGCTTAAATGTCCAACTCTTGATCTCGGTTCAGATCATGGTCTCATGATTTGTAGATCTGATCCCCACAGTCGACTCTGTGTTGGCAGCGTGAGGCCAGCTTGGGATTCTCTCTCTGCCCCTCCCCTCCTTGTGTTCTCTCTCCTTCTCTGTCTAAATCATGATGATGATGATGATGATGGTGCTTGAATTTTTCAGATCAGAGGCAGTAAGAAAATAACTCAGGGCATATAGGAGACACAAAGAAGAACACAGTCTGCTCTTAAACCACACAGCTGCTGCCCCCATACCTTGGGTAGAGTAGAACGTGAATATGGGAACTTTAAATAATTCTGGAATGCAGGAAAAGCAAAAGGCTGCAGCCTCCGTGGATTTTTTTCTTTCTTTTTTCTTTTTTTCTTTTCCAATTTTTATTTAAATTCCAGTTAGTTAACGTATAATGTGATATTTGTTTCAGGAGTAGAATTCAGTGGTTCATCACCTACATATAACACCCAGTGCTCATCATTACAAGTGCCCTCCTTAATGCCACCACCCATCTAGCCCACCCCTACCCACATCCCTCCATCAGTCCTCCGTTGTTCTTTATTTTAAAGATTTTAGTTTTAAATAAACCACACCCAACGTGGGTCTCGACCTCACAATCCCGAAATCAAGAGTCACATGTTTTACCAACTGAATCAGTCATGTCCTCCACCACTGATTTTTCTGGGGAAAAAAAAAAAAAAGTCACTGTTCTTTACAGAAATCACCTCTAGATCCCAAGACTCAGAAGATCTTCTAAGATGCTTATGAAGCATTGAAGGCTTAGCCACCTAATATATTAAAGAGTTAAAATAATTCAGCAGGTAAGGACGGAGCAGGAAAAAGCCTTTAAAATCTGCAATGGGAGGATGGACTGAGCTATTTTATTTTTTCCTTTTTATTTTATATACTTAATACTATAAAAATATTCACTCAACAATTCTTTGTATGCTTACCGTGTACCATGGGAAGGGCATCAGAACACAGAGTTGGAGTCAAATCTGCATCCAAACCCACATTCTACCATTTTAGCAAATTGTGTATAGTTTCCAGCTGTCAATTTCCTTTTATGTAAAATGGGAGAAACGATACCGACTTCATAGTCTATTGTAGGAATTGTATTTACAAAAATCCCTCTAATAAGTGACCAATTAAATGAAGCTTAAAATATGTTTAGTTTTATTTTCCAGATTATCAAAAAAATATTAAAAAATCTATGACCACACCCTTGAGCATCAGCTAATTTCCTAGCTACAGTTGTAGCAGCTGCTTAGAACTTCAATGTCTCCATGAAATTTTTACATTGGGTTAGAACTTAACTTTGGTTAGAACTTAAATGTCTCCATGAAATTTTTACATTTCTGTAGGAAATTCTAACTCATGTCATCTAGGAATGGCCAAATCCATGTCCACGGATGTGGGTTCTCCACTGCTTTCCCCTGACTTAAGAAGAAAATAACAAACTGAAAGAGTTTTTTATTTGTTTCGCATGATTCTACTCAAGTCACTTGGGATGTCCACTTCCTATCTTCTCATTCAAAAATTCTCTCAAACAATCTTGAAATGTGCAATAACTCTTTTATATTGTTCTTCCCCTTCTGCTTTGAGTTTAATTCGTCAAGATTCTGTTATTTAAGCTTTTGGTAAATGATCGTTAGGATTTTCATTGCATCAGAAACTCAGCCTGTAGATTTTCTACAACTAATCATTGAAAACGCATTTTAATACTTAAATTTCCTTAGGCTAAGATAACACAATGGATAAAAATCCCAGAAATTAGCCAACTCCCTAATATTCATTAATAAGCCTGTTGTCTCTGATAGTATTGTGGTGGTGTCTCTATGGAATGAAAAGCTTTGTTCAAGTTGGAAAAACACTGAAAAGTGACATGATCAGGTCACTCTTAATCTGTTTTTTTAACCTGTAGAAAAATAACAACAAAAAAGCACATCAAATAGTCTTAGTTTCAAGAGCTGCTTTTGTCTGACAAGGGGGAAAAAAAAAAACTACCATATTTACCCAGAGTTGACATGTCTCCATCTGTTAGAAAGGAGGGCAAAGGTATATAGCAAAATGCGATTTCAATCAGTAGCTTGAGGCATCTAACAAAAATATATTGACCTTATAGTGTCTCTTTCCAAGGATGCTGTGCAAGCAGGTATTTTTTTTCACAAAAGACAAAACCAGTCACTGTTCAAAACCAACATGGCTAGGTTGAAAATATCAGCAACATCTGTGAATTTCTCTGCAAACCCATCAGCAGGAACAGGCGGTAATTTAACAACCAAATAAGCAAAGTAAATGGCTCTGCAGAGAACGCCTTTATATAGGATGGGCTGTGGGGGTTGATGCAATCAAATTACTAAGGCTGTCCCACTGAGTTTGCAATTTTCTTCTCCAAATATAATGCCAACTATTATGGCTGCTGCTGTAACCACCTCAGTGTGAACGTCCTCTACTTCCTACCACCCAGCTCCATGTTTTCCAAACCCGCTATGAACTCACAGCTTCTGATCTTTGCCCATGCTATTCCCTCTTTCTACAATGTCCTGTGCTTACTTCTTCCCTTGGAGAAAGCAGACTCATTCTTCCAGATCTCGTTCACATTACCTACCCTCGGAAGGCTTTCTAGACACCCTAGCTCCCAGAGGCATGTTACAGGACAGTTAAGTCATTTACCTTTTGCTATGGGCTTAATTGTATCCCACCCTCCAAAATTCATATGTTGAAGTCCTAACTCTCAGTACCTCAGAATGTGATCGTATTCGGAAATAGGGTCTTTATGGAGGTGATTAATGTTAAATGAGGTCATAAGGGTGGGCTCCAAAGCAATATGGCTGATGTCCTTACACGAAGAGAAGGTTACGACGTAGACATGCACAGAGGGAAACCCATAGAAAGACACAGAAAAAGCAGCTAGTCTACAAGCCAATGCCTTGCTCTCATGCCTCCAGCCTCCAGAACTGTGAACAAATAACTTTGTTATTTAACCCCCCATCTGTTCGGTTATTTAACCCCCCATTTATTACACAGCCCTAGCAAGCTAATCCATTTCTCCAGCCCCTCCCACTAGAATATGAGTCCCCAAGATTGGGACTATGCCTCAGTCCCACAATATGTGCCCAGTAGGTACTTCCTGAGTGGAAAAAAGGCTAAAGAGACAGAACAGAGGAATGGATGTAAGAAAGTAGTAAAGGAGTTACTTGTCCCTTTGATAGAGATGTTCACCCCTCTTCTAATCAAAAGGTTTGGAAACAGTCTCCTTACTTTTTATTAACTGCAAATCTGATTTTTCAAAAGCAAGGAATCCAAGATGAAAAAAGAAACAGCTGCTGAGCACAGTTGCTCTCGCTCTGCTATCTGGTGTTCGGGCAAAGGCCAAAGGACGTCTGTCAGTACTGAATAGCTGACGTCAGCAAGCCATCCTGTCACCCTAAATGGTGAGTTGTAGTTAGCATTACTTGTACTGATCAATGTTTCCATCTCACGCTCTGAAAATACCAGTCTTCGAGCAGGATTGGGGAAAACCCTGAAATAATTGCCTTTAAAATGGCGTTGTTCACAAGAGCCAAGATCTTGTCAATGGTGAACGGATAAAGAGAATATGTTATATATACAATATGGAATATTATTCAGCTTTAGAAAAGAAGGAAAGCCTGCCACATGCAATAATATGCATGAGCCTGGGGGACATTTGTGCTAAGTGAGATAAACCAGTCACAGAGAAAGACAAACTTATATGGGAATCTAGAAAGGGCAAAAAACATAACAAAACCTCAAAGTTATAGAAACAGAGAGTAGAAAACTGGCCACCGGGGGTCAGAGGATGGGGGGAAAGGGGAAGAGGTTGGTCAAAGGACATAATCTTCCAGCATAAGATGAGTAACTTCTGGGATCTAAGGCACAGCACGGTGACTATAGTTAATGACACCATATTGTATGCTGTAAATTTGCGCACAGGCTAGATTTTAAGCATTCTCACCAAAAAACAAAACAAAACAGAACAAGAATGGAATTTTGTGAGGTGATGGATATGTTAATTAACTTGACTGTAGAAGTCATACACATTTCACAAGTGTATATGTATAGCAAATCATCGTGTTGTACTCTCTAAATATATTATAATTTTATCTGTCAGTTATACCTCAAAAAACTAGAAAAATGGTTGTCAGTCTCTTCCCCATCTACTCTATTATTTTCATGATAACTTTTTAGCTATAATTTATTTATTGCTCTATTAATATCCACAAATTTTATACATTAACTTTGTGCATAAACACGCAACCTCATAACCTATTTATAGATTCTTTTCAGTTTTCTAAGTGCACAATGACCTCATCTACAGATAACGATTACTTTTTTTTTTCCTATCCAATTCTCATATGTTTACTTCTTTTCTTATCTCACTCTGCTGCCTAGAATTTCCAGTTTAATGTTGAAATATGGTGAAAGCAAACACTTTTGCCTTGGTCTTGATATCACATGGTGAAGTTTTCAATGTTTGAACATTAAATTGACTCCAGGTTTTTTGGTTTTTTTTTTTAGGTGCTCTTTATCGAAGAAGGTACTTTTCCATAACCAAGCTAAGAGTTTTATCATGGCTGGATGTCAAATTATACCATTTGGTTTTCTGCAAACCTCGTTTCTTAAAACGAGGGTAAAGTCTCTCTTTTAATCAGTTATTGTGGTGACGTACTGATTTTCTAATGTTCAACTAATCTTGCAATCAGGCATGATAGATTAGTTTTTAAATATTACTGGATTTATTTTGCTCATAATTTGCATCTGTCTATATGAGGAAGATTGGATTATACTTTTCTGTTTGTCCTTCTCAAATTGGACAGACGAACTGATAAAGAAAATGTGGTGTATACATACAGCAGAATATGAGTCAGTCTTGAAAAACAGGAAAGCCAGGCATATGTGACAATGTATATGAACCTGGGGGACATAATGGTAAGTGAAATAAACCAGTCAGAGAATGGCAAATAGTACATGAGGATTCCACTTACACAAGGAATCCAAAATAGTCCAACTCATAGAAACAGAGAATAGAATGATGGTTGCCAGGGATGGGGGGGCTCCTGTTCAACAGGTTAAAGCTTCAATTATGCAAGATGAAGAAGATCTAGAAATCTGCTGTACAACACTTTGCCCACAATTAACAATGTGTATTATGTGCTTCGAAATTTGTTATGAGGATCGATTTCATGCTAAGTGTTCTTACTGCTTAGTTTAGTTCAAAAAACTAAAAACATGGCACCAGTCTCGTGCAATTTGCTGGAATAATGTCTCCCACCCTTTTTTCTATTCAAGAACGGGTATAAGGTGTATTTTATTAATTTTATTATTTATAACACATGTATTAAGGAACAATCTACCTACCGCAAAATTCGTACATTTTAATTATACAAGTCAATGACTTTTGCCAAATGTCTATCGAATACACCTAATGGAGATACAGAGCATTTCCATCTCTCCAGAAAGGTCTCTCGTGTCTAGGCTGTCAATTTCCAGCCCCAGCCCCTGCCCCAGGAAACCACCGACCCATCACCTAGATAAGTTTTGCCTGCTCTAGCTGTTCATGTAAATGGAGCCATACACCTGCTTCTCTTCTGTGTCAGGCTTCTCCCAATCGGTATAACATGGAAGGCATTGTTCCTGGACTAACTCTAGGTGGGAGGCTTTGCCGGTGACAGCACCAAAGCCGTGCTCCAGGCTGGTGGGAATCGTCTATACCATCACATCCTATGTATGATCAATTTAAACGTGGCTTCTCCCAGCTGAAGTCCACACTTACAGGCTTCCTGTCTGCCGACAAGCCTTTGACAATGCTTCTCTGTGTGCTATGGTTTGATGTAGCTGAGATTTCGTGTTGTTGCTATTGGCCTTGTTGCTTTGAGGCAATTTCTGATAGAAGAGAGCAGCACTGTTTTTCCTCTGCCATTTTAATAGTGGAAGTCAGGGGCTCTGTACCTTAGGTAAGAGTTTGCTGTTCCCTCTGCCTTGGAAAACTATTGTTCCGTGCTTCCCCTCTAGGCATCCAAACTGCTGACGCATTCCCTCACTCAGATCTTGCTTCAATACCACACCTTGTCCCCCACTCTGGCACCTTATCTCTATCACCTCACCGGTAGCACGGCCTTTGAAACATTTCTGATTCTTTGAAGTGATCTTTTTCCTTTAATTGTTTACTCGACCGTGTTCCCTTCTTCTCCTAGAATGGAAGCAATACTTGAAATAGTATCTGACACCAAAAAGGCTTGAATAGATATTCGTGAATGAAGGCACCAAAAAAAAGTTATCAGTTGACTTTCTGGTTTATGAATCAGTCTCCTATATGCTTCTTTAATATGAATTGGTATCTCCGGAGCTGATCTTTCCTGACAGATTTTGTTTCTATCAAAACCATGAACACAAAAAGTCTAAGGGGTCCTCTAAGTCTAAGAAGTGTGCCTGTCTGTCTTTCCATCCAGAACGGTAACTTGATGAAAGTCGAGAAGTAGCCCTCTCTTCTCAACAGCAACCTTGTTTTAGGATCCTTCATTGGCAGTTACACTTCTGGGAACAAAACCTTTCATTCTAGGAGGTAATATTTTTCTAAAACTATCTTCAAGAATGCACACCTGTAGGGGCGCCTGGGTGGCTCAGGCAGTTAAGCGTCTGACTCCGGCTCAGGTCATGATCTCATGGCTCATGAGTTCGAGCCCCGCGCCGGGCTCTGTGCTGACAGCTCGGAGCCTGGAGCCTGCTTCCTATTCTGTGTCTCCCTCTCCCTCTGCCCCTCCCCTGCTCATGCTCTGTCTCTCTCTGTCAAAAATGGATAAACATCAACAAAAGTTAAAGAATGCACCCCTGCATAAGACAGAACGGTGCCCCCCAAAGACATCCATTCCCTGACTCCCAGGTATAACTAACATGGCAGGTCTTAAGAGGTATAATCCTAAATTATCCGGGTGAACCCAACCTGACCTAATGAGCCATTAAAGGCAGAGAATCTTCTCTGGCTGGAGCTAGAGATGATGCAGAAGGGGAATAGTCAAGGAGATTCCAGGACAGAGAAGGCATGGACATTGCTGATCTTTGATGTGGGGCCTCGTGGGAGGACTAGAGAGAAACTTCAGGGTAGCCCCTGTTAACAGCCATAAGAAGATAAGGCTTCAGTGCTACGTCTGCGAGGGACCAGATTCTTCCACTAGCCCGAAGGAGCCCAGGAGTAGAATCTTCCAGAGCCTCCCAACACCCCAATTTCAGAGAAACCAGCTGAGTCCCTCCCTGGAGAGTCCACTCTGCAAACTACGAGATCACCCATTAGTTTTGCTTCAAACTGCTAAGTGCATACTAACTTGTGACAGCAGCCACAGCAAACAAATGCAGCAAACTATTCGAAAATAGTAATTTCTTGACCCAGCATTATTGGGTAATTGTCAATGGAGAAATATATTCATTGACTTATTACTCATTTTTATGGAGGTAATTTGACCCCAATTTTCCGAAGGAAGAAATCCCATTTAAAGTAAAGACTTTGCTCTTTGTTGACAAAAAAAGTTTTTTTAGGGGCCTCTGGGTGGCTCAGTCAGTTAAGCTTCTGCCTTCCGCTCAGGTCATGATCTCACGGTCCCTGAGTTTGAGCCCCGCATTGGGCTCTGTGCTGAAAGAAAAAAAAAAATTATGGTTTTTTCTTTTTAAAAAAATTTTAATGTTTCTTTTTGAGAGAAGGATAGAGAGAGAGCACAAGGCAGGGAGGGGTAGAGAGAGAGGGAGACACAGAATCTGAAGCAGGCTCCAGGCTCTGAGCCATCAGCACAGAGCCCGACGTGGGGCTTGAACTCACCGACTGTGAGATCATGACCTAAGCCGAAGTCGGACGCTTAACCGACTGAGCCCCCCAGGCGCCCCTTCTCTTTGTTTTCACAAATAATATAGCAAATATTTCTTACGGTGTGAAAGCTAATTCCACACTTCTTCAAGACCTAATGTACAATACTGTGACTATAGTTAACAGCCTTGTATTGTATGCACATCAAATTGTCCTGTTGCACATTTTAAATACACGTAAGTTTTTGAATTGTCAACTATACCTCAATAAAATGGGGGGGGGGAGAAGAAAATAAATATTGTAAAAATCAAGTAAAGCATTTGCTCTTGGTTTTTGCTTTTTTTAAAAAAAATTCTTTTAGTGTTTTTATTTATTTTTGAAGGAGAGAGAGAGACAGAGAATGAGCAGGGGAGGAGCAGAGAGGGAGACCCAGAATCCGAAGCAGGCTCCAGGCTCTGAGCTGTCAGCACAGAGCCCGACGCGGGGCTCGAACTCACAGACTGGGAGATCATGACCCGAGCCGAAGCCGGATGCTCAACCGACTGAGCCACCCAGGCGCCCCTGTTTTTGCTTGTAAATGTGTTAACTTGTGAAAGAATGAAGTAAATCTACAGCCATCCAACTCGTTCACATAAATATACAAGTGAGTGCATTTCGTTTATGTATAAATGTATTGTGATTAGCTGCCTTTGAGTAATCCATGCATATAACAAATACTGTTTGGGTGACTCTAATGTGCCAGATTGTTGGGGATATGATAGAAAAGGAAACAAAACAAATACTCTTGCTTACATGGAGCCCGTGGGCCAAAGTGGAAAGGGGGGCATAGAGGGAAGAGTGTGGATGGATGGATAGGAGGTCTTAGGGGCTGCAGCGTGATTGTGGAAATACCCACCGAGACACGGATGTCCACGCTGAGACCCAGAGGGGGTGAGGCTTCCCCGGCAGGTTGAGGAGCGTGACGGGGCCAGTGTGGGGAGCTGAGTGTGGTGGGTGCATCGGGCGGGGCTGGGCTGCAGCGTGGGTGAAAAGGGAGCCCCTGCAGGGCTGGGGCAGGGGAGTGGCACCCGTGCCTGGGGCTTGGGGGGGGGTGCCTGGGGTGTGGGCAGAACCACTCCGGCCACTGCGCTGAGGACAGACTGCAATGGAGCAAGGGGAACACCGTCGAGGAGGACCTGGCCGTCGTCATCCTGCATTGACACGAAGACGTGTTTACCACACACATCTGTGCTTGTGTACCAACACACACCTGCCGATGGCATCTCGCTCTGTGGCAGATAAGAGCTTGACAGACGTACAACAGTCACTCTGGCTTTCTTGTTACCCCTACGGCACCGTTGCCCTCTGCAACTGAACCCACATGTGAAGATCACCTGTGTCTGCTCTTCCTGACACACTAAGGAGCTTTACCTACTCAGGAAGGCGACTCGCCATCGTGATAGTGAGAAAAACATTTAATTATCGCGTATTTATTCCTCCGCTTATGCGTTCTTCTCTGGCAGCTTGAGCAGACGGCTTCTCGAACCAACGATTCAGTCAAGGGGTCTCGCCCTCACGGCAAGGTAGCCCGGCCACCTGAAGGGAGGACTCCCAAAGTTAAAATAATGGTCTTGTGAAAACAGAATCTCCATAAAACTTACTCTGCACCTCTAACAGTCTTCGATGGTTACGTTTCAGAAAATGCAACGGATTTTGGTCTGGTTTGGTCTTTCGCATTTCCTTCTGATTCCCTGTGAAATCCGTCATAAACTTAGCTGGTGCTCCTTAAATACTTCTTGAAAAATTAACTGATTGTGCTATAAAGTCAACTGATCACAGCGGAGGACAGAGCCAGTCGTGAGAATAACCATGAAGGTCAAATGCAAGCAGAAAAGCGAGTGCCAGGGGACCGATTTGCTTCAAGGTGGGGTCTGCTGAGGACACATAGAGCTGTTTGGGAAGTGGGTAAGGTTTCCCGGGAAGACATTCTCTCCAAATGTTCCAGAACTTCCATTGAAAGAAGAAACAAGTAGCCGCTTACAAATACACTGGAGGGTTGCAAACCCGAGGTCCTGAAGCCCTCACGGCCGTGTGGCCACGGGTCCACTGGAGCTATGGCACTGAGGCAGTTGAGCCCTATTTTCAACAACTTTTGAAACGTGCAACAATTAACAGCGTTCTTCTCAAGAAAAAAAAGAAAAAAAAAAAAACGCTTCTAGCAGAGGCTTTCATGTTTAAAGGAACTCCCCACAAACACTCTTTCTGAGCTATACTTTTTTTCTAATTTCTAGTGGAAATTATAACCACAGGTTACCATGTTTTCTTTCCTGTGTTTGAAAACCACATGTGTTTTAGTGAAAACATTAGGGTGAATAATGAAATGGAAGAATTTAAAATACCAGGTAGCTGTCACTGGAAATGGAAATGTCTTACTTATGACTTCCTCTGCTGCAAAAACTCGAGTCAGTTGACATGTAACTTTGAGTCCTTCTCAATGCATACAAATCGATTATCTGATCGATATCGATGTAATTATCTGGAGTAAAAAAAAAAAAGTAAGGTTATCTGATACCTTATGGATTTTTAAGTTTTTTTTTTTTTTTTAAACTTTGAGAGAGAGAGAGACAGAGAGACAGAGAACACAGCAGGGGAGAGGCAGAGAGAAGGAGAGACAGAATCCCAAGCAAGCCCCGCACCATCAGCCAGAGCCCAAGGTGGGGGCTTGAACTCACGATCTGGGAGATTATGACCTGAGCTGAAACCAAGAGTCGGATGCTTACCCGACTATGCCACCCAGGTGCCCCACCTTATGGATTGTTTTGAATTGCGAGGAACGTTATGTAGTCCATTGCTTCATTTTACAGCTGAGGAAACTGAGGCCCAGGGAGATGGGACCCCCCCCCCCCAATATCCAGATGGCTGGTCGGTGGTGAAGCCCAGTCATGAATCTGGACTTCTCCTGCTCTTAAGTCCATACACTTTCCACCAGACCAGCTGCCTGTATTCTTAACGCAGCGGAAAACATTAGAAAGGCGGGCGATATCTGGAGTGCTTCGCCAACTTCCACGGGTCTTACTCAAACTAATTCTTACCTGTGAGGTAGGTAAACGGGAGCAAAGAAGTGTTTTCAATGTGTTGAGCATCCGCCACGCAAGCAAGAACGTCAAATGTCACAGGGAGCCTCTTATAATCAAGACGTAGTTGTGGTCGAAGGTAACAAAATAGGTGATGCCACTTGTCGAAGGCTGAGAGTCAGAAACCAAATCAGTTGACGTTTATATTTTCCTAAAAGCATGGCTTGAAAATTCCCTCTGTCTCTCTGAGTTCCTCAGCAACACCAGAAACACCCCCAGGACCACGTCATGAACAGACGCCCACCCCTGTACCGGAGAACAT
This sequence comes from Panthera leo, assembly GCF_018350215.1. Classification (NCBI taxonomy): domain Eukaryota; kingdom Metazoa; phylum Chordata; class Mammalia; order Carnivora; family Felidae; genus Panthera; species Panthera leo. The sequence continues at coordinate 5,814,164 of NC_056685.1, read as the reverse complement.
CTTGCTCGCAGGGTTACGTGATGGGGAGGAGAAGGGAGCCGGTCCGTGGGAGCCTGTGGTCCCTTTCACCCTGGACGGCAAGGACCTTCCCCCGTCCAGTCCCTTTCCTCCTGCGATGCCCCTCTCTTCTCTCTGGCCAGCTGGCCTCTCCAGCTTGAACCTCCTCCTTGAACGATTCCTATCCCGGTGCCTGACCCTGGATTTGGTAGTTTTAGAAACTCAGTGTTGTCTGGTTAATCCACACCTGATGACAAAATATGTACTCTCTGTAGCGGGGCCGGGGGGTTGCCTCTCGAGCAACCAGGATTTTACCAATCGCTCAGGAGGCTAGCCACAGATCCGATCGCTTCCTCGTGAGCAAAGAAATGTTTGAAAAAGCCATAATAAACAAGAGTGAGGGTTCCCAAACGGGTATTTATATCAAGCTAACAGAGGTTTATCTGCAGTGTAGCCACTCTTCTTTTGAAATAAATATTTTCAGCTCCTGCCGTAAAGAAGTACAATTAAGTGCAGTCGAACAATTCAAAGGACAAGCAGACAAATTCTCATCAGCCAGCCCTCCTTTTTACTATTCTTTATCAATCCTTGGTTTTTATATCTTTGTAAACCTTATCTCTAATTAATTCAAGTAATTTTCCAGACGAGTCTCTATTGCCTTTGTTTATATTTCATGGAAGATGCTTGAATCTCACAGACATGCTACCTCCATGGTGGGGGGGGGGTCGTAATTACTCGCGTTTGTACTTTACGCTCCTTATTGGATCACACTTAGAAACGGGCACAAACTGCCTTTTGCCGAAGTTGAAAAATATTTTGTTTGCCTTTAAAAAAAAAATTGAAAGCAAGAAACAAGAGGTGGGGAGGAGCAGGAACCTAGAATTCTAGCAAGGTGGGGGGTGGGTGGGGCGGTCAGAAGGACTGAAAACACATCTTGTCTAACTCCTTTACTCATTAAGCAAGAAAAAAAGGACTCAGGAAGTATTAATGATTTGTTTGAGGTCACCCTGCCATTAAACTTAATTTGCTGGCTTGCTAAAAAGCACAAAGAGAGAGGAAGATAGAGACAGAGAAAGAAAGAGAGAAACAGCAAAAAATAGGAAGAAGCAGAGAGAAACAGAGAAAGAGAAATAGAGTGAGACAGAGAATCACAAAGAGACAGAGAAGGGGAGAGAATGAATACATCTGCACTCACTGAATTAATCAACTCTCCATTATCTGAGACGCCAACCTTGTTTCTGGCTATACAGAAAGGGCTTTATGAATATGATAATATTGCATTCCGTTTTCCAATAACCTTTTTTAAAAAATGCAACTGATTTAAACCAAACCGAACCAGCAGACAGTTCACCCATTTCTCCCACCCCCTTCTCCCACCTCTGGTAACCATGAGTCTGTTCTCTGTTTCTATAGCTTAGCTGTTCATTTGTTGGTTTTAGATTCCATATATAAGAGAGATCATATACTAATTTGTCTTTCTGTCTGACTTATTGCACTAAGTGTAACGCCCTTGAGGTCTATCCATGTTGTTGCAAATGGCAAGATTTCATTCTTCTTTTTAATGGCTAGATAGTATTCCAGTTTGTGTGTGTGTGCATGTGTGTGTGTGTGTGTGTGAGAGAGAGAGAGAGAGAGAGAGAGAGAGAGAGATTTTCTTTATCCATCCATCCACTGGTGGATACTTAGGTTGCTTCCATACGTTGGCTATCGTAAATAATCCTGCAATGGACATGGGGGCACAGATACCTTTGCGAAATGCTGTTTTCATTTTCTTTGGATAAATACCCAGAGATTAAATGGCTGAATCATATGGTAGCTCTTTATGTAACGTTTTGAGGAAGTCCCAAACTGTTTTTCCAAAGTGGTTCCCACCACCCAGAGCACAAGGGTCCTTTCCTTTTCTCCACATCCTCGCCAACACTTGTGATTTCTAGTCTCTTCCATAACCTTTTTATTGGGGTTGATATACAAAGAAAGGTACAGAAGCCACAGATGTGCAGCTAGATGAGTTTTTACACAGTGGACATATTTATGTAACCACTTCCTACATCAAGTGATTAAAATCCCCCCCCCCCCCACAGCAGAAGCCCTCCTGATCTCCCTTCCCAGACACGACACCACCCACCTGCCCAGAAATAATAACTGCTATCCTGACTTCTCTTAGTATAAATGGATTTTACCCATTTTTGAACTCTATGTATAGGAAATCCCATAGAATATATATATTTCAGAACCGCTTCTTCCACTCAACGTCACAATTATGAGACATGTTCATGCTGTGGCAGTGATGTGTTCATTGTCATTGCTGCGTCGTGTCCATTGGGTGACATAACACAGTTTAATTGTGCATTCGACAGTTGACGGGTGCTTGAGCTGTTTCCAGTGTGGGGTGCTTATGAACGGTACTGCAATGAATATGTTGTATACACCTTTTAGTGCATATCGTGTGCACATTTCTGCAGATTGCACGGAAAGCCTGGGTCACTGGATATGCATAAATCAGCTTTAGTAGCTTGCAAAGAGTTTCCCCAAGTGGCGCTAATCTGCTTGAGCAGTCCACTTTCTCCACATCCTCCCCATGGTACGTCAGGGACTCACTATATCCAGGGAGTCACAAAACAGATCGTGGAATTCTTGGAATTTTCTTTTTTAGCTAAGGAATAAAAGGAAGAATTTAAGTGTAGAACCACGGGAGAGGTCTCTGTTCCGCCCAAATGAAATAGTAAGGAAAAGACAGAGCGTGAATCTGCAACAAGGAAACAGAGAGAGATTTGGAAAAACAAATCCACCTACAAGAGTTTGTTAGTTCTTTTAAATTCTTCGACAGGCCACGAAACACGCCAAAGGTCATCATAACCTCAAGAACCTGATTTCTTGTTTGGTTTCTTTAGCGAAGTTTCTAACTGCGTTCCTAGGGAGAGGGGAAGCCGCATAACAAGCTGTAATGGCTAGAATTTGCTGCACCTTGCTGTGTTTCATCCAGAAGCCTTTTTAAGTTCTTAAGGTTTTAAGTCTTTTTAAGTTCCCTTGGCTGGTCAAGTCACAAGACGCGAGAGGTTCTCAAGCAACGGCTTTCTTGTCTTTTGCCTGGAGACAAACTTTCTTAGCGTGATTAAAACTAATCCACATTTCCGCAGCCCTCCCAGATTTACGTAACACCCAAACGTATTTACTTAAGCTGGCAAGCAGGATCAGATGCTTTTCCCTGACCAAAAGCTTTTCCCTCTAGTTAAAACTGCATGATCCAATTAGTAAACAGGGAGTTGGTGGGGTTTTTTCACCCTGAACAGGATACTTCTTTTTTTTTTTTTTTTTTTTTTTTTTTTTCAACGTTTTTTTATTTTATTTTTGGGACAGAGAGAGACAGAGCATGAACGGGGGAGGGTCAGAGAGAGAGGGAGACACAGAATCGGAAACAGGCTCCAGGCTCCGAGCCATCGGCCCAGAGCCTGACGCGGGGCTCGAACTCACGGACCGCGAGATCGTGACCTGGCTGAAGTCGGACGCTTAACCGACTGCGCCACCCAGGCGCCCCTGAACAGGATACTTCTTAAAACAAGTTACATTGAAGGAAAAGAAGAAGAAAAAAGCCATTCTGAAGAATTATGAGGGCAGATTTAAACAGTAGCGTTATTCACTGTGGGGGGAGAGGGGCATAATTTTTGTCATTTAGTAAAAGGCAAAGTAGCTAGTCCTATTTAGAGCAACCAGAGAATTTCAATCATCTGCCTAGAAAACATATTTGTAATTCCTTGACAAAATATTTAGGGATTAGAAGCGAATTAAAGTTTCTTTTATATACATGTTTATGCTTTTCAAATTTTCTGTGATGAATATTCAGCACTTTATAATCAGGCAGGAAGTTCCCCCCAAATTACACGTAGTTAAAAGATAGTGAGAAAATACACCAAAATGTTCATTGCCTTGGATGGGGGAATTATGAATAACCTTTTTTCTCTTTTTACTTTTCCCTAATTTCTAGATGTGTATGTGTGCATACAAGTAAATGTGGGGCTTTTCTCATAGGAAAATACTAACCATTACTTTTCAAAATCTGCTTGCCCATTTTTAGCCTTTGTGGATGCTGGCCAGAATTCTGGAGATACAGTTTTAGTGAGGTTCCAATGAGCCTCGCCTGGATTCTGATCATAGCTCTGCCTCTCCTTTGCTGTGCGATACTGTGTAAGTAACTTACCCTCTCTGAACGTCAATGTTCTCATCTGTAAAGTGTGAATAACAACACCCATACTATGGGATTGTCGCAGTGGTTTAACAAGCTGATATATGTAAAATACCACTATTCAAAGTACAGCATTCTCTTCTTAAGGTTTTCCAGGGATCGAAGCACTTTAGACGTTTTATCTACTCGATTCTCCCTATGAAATCTGCAGGATGTCACGTGAATATCTCCCCTTAGACTACAACAAACATAGGACAGAATTTTTGAAATAATGTGTGATATTTATGGTCGATTTAGAAAAATAAGCACGTCCTCTAATCCGAGATAACACACATCTTTGATTTTTTTAAAACCATTTTATTATTGAAGTATAGCTAACAATACAATGAATGATACATCAGGATGGGTTGCACAACACCATGATTATATTATGCAATGACGTATAGCTTTGGTCCTTGAGTGTATCTCCATCAAGTTCAAACAGGAGGTGTGAAAACATTAGCTTTCCATTATTGTAAATGTTGCATAAATGTACAAATAAAAGCTATTGATAGGATTACTTAAAAAGAATTATTTAAATATTACAGAGGGTTTTTTTTAAATCATCAGAACACATGTATTTAAGTACTGGGTAATTTGTGTATGTATGTGTGTGTGTTTAATGTATGAAATTGAGATTAAGCGTCTGTTCTCCAAAGGGCGCCTCTGTGGCTCAGTCGGTCAAGCCTCCAACTCTCCTGGTTTGGGCTCAGGTCATGATCTCACAGTTGGTGGGTTTGAGCCCCGTGTCTGGCTGTGTGCTGATGCCATCCATGGAGCTTACTTGCGATTCTCTCTCTCCCCCGGCCCCATTCACTCTCTCCGTCTCTGTCTCTCTGTCTCTCTCTCTCAAAATGAATAAATAAACTTAGAAAAAAGGGTCTATTCTCAAAAGAGATGCTAACCCCCAAATGTAGTGCTTTACTTCTTTTCTGTGCTGACTCTGCAGACTAACAAGCAGAAAAGAAGGAGAAGAAGGAGGAGGAAGAGGAGGAGGAGGAGAAAAGAAAATGCCAACTTGGATCTACTTACAACTTTATGAGCCAAGATAAGTTTAAAGAAATAACCCGTCTCAAGGGTTGCCATTTGGGGCTAACAACGAACATTTCAGGGGTGAGATGCTTGAGTTGGGGGACAAAGGGTGACCGCGTGCAACAGAGTACATCTAACTGACTCACACAACGGTCAAATATGATCAGTTTAGCCTCAGTAGGCCTCCGTTCTGACTACTGAGAAAAAGCAAGTTACCTGTATTTTTGGTCCACAAAATTTGTACTTCAGAGTGAATGGTTGAGACTGTGGTGTAGGCAGGAAAGTGTACACAAAGAAGAAAGTAATGATTTTCTGTGTTTCCTGTGCTATCCGTGTATGACTTCCTTGAGAGTATTTGAATTTTTTTATACCAGTGAATATATTTAAATAGCAATGAGTACTAGAAGCAAATTATATTACATTCCCCATCACTGACAACTAGAACTTTCTTTTAGTTGGCATTTATCTTCAGAATTTTAAAGCTGGAAGGAACCTACGAAGTCTAACATAAATTCTGCGTGTGTGCGTGCGTGTGTGCATGTTAATGTCAAAATAAACCCATAAATGGTGTGTGTCTGAGGGATACAGGTTGAAGAAGGGAGTAGTGAGGGATGGGCGTGGTATTTGCTTTTTCACAAAAGGGATTGAGAGAATAAAGTGGTTTGACTTACAAACACAATGAAACTTTATTGTGTTAAGGTATATCTATGCTAAAACAACACTGAAAATGTTACCATTCGCTATCCGATTCAGATACTTATGTTACAATTAGATTCTCTCTGTTGTCCTTGATAACTTAAAAAAAAAAATCAGCGCTATAAGATTTCAGAAGCCACAAGTAAAACAAGACAGCAACATTGTGTTTTTAAAACTCCACTACCTTAAAAAAATGGCGTTGGGGGTGATGGAGGGGAGACACTATCATGCTCAAATTCATTCTTCGATAATATAATAATAGTTGAAAAATGACCTCTAAATGTTCTAATCATTAAAGATTAAATTTTGCTTTAGTTTCTATGGCTGAATTGTTAAGTGGGCATTTTGATACATTATGACTTATAAATCGGCCATGTATACATCTGTTAACTCTTCTTAGAATACCTTGTTAGTTGGGATATCCGTAAACACACACAACTGACTTTACTGTTCCAAGAGGCAGGCTGTAATTTCAGCTCTTGTCTTGTTTCCGTGTATATAATGGCAAAGGTCCTGAATCTGGGGTCAACAGACCGGGGGTCAAGCCACACCCCACCACTCATTGTGACAGCCTGGCAAGTCATTTGTTTGATCGCTAAGCCTCAGATGTCACATCTGTCAAGTGAAGGGGATATTCCCCATCTTGGGGGATTCATTGTCACAGTCAAATGAAATAATTAAAGTATTCAACACCATGCCATGGCACGTGTCATAAATGCACAAAAAATACTAGCCACCTAAAATTGGGTCACTCATCATCTCTTTCCTAAATGAAGACATAATACCTACTCCCATACCTTGTCTGAGATCTAAAAACTAGCTTCACATCACCAGGCATACATAACAACATAGGACCTTTAAAAAAAATACATTATGAACACTGCTGCCTTTTAAGCTCAGGATAAAATCTGTATTGACCCTTCCCCTTCCTGATTTGGAAGAGTTGGTGTCAATCTTATTATGAGTAGGAATCAAGGTTTATTTGCTCCCCTGGGGGAGAGCCAATTTCGGCTTCCGTGTTTACAGCTCCCTTCATGCAGTAACAATTTCTAGCTTCTAATTATCCTTTTCCCCCGTCTGAATGCATAAAGTTAGATTGACTAGGGGAAACAAGAAATCTTCCTTTCCCTTGTCCAAGCTGTGAATTTAAAATACCTGTTTTTCATCTTGCCTCTGTCACTTTCACCTACAGCTTCTAGAATAATTTTGACATTTTCTGAATAAATTTATGCAAGACTCAACATGTTTCTCAGGCCTCTGGGTAGGGAAGATCATGGTCGTCTAACACCACGCTGATTCTTCTGGAGATTCAGGAAGACCACTTTAAAACCAATCTCGGCCAGGCCTTTGGCAAAGTGACAGCTGGGCAGCCAAACCCCTCATGAAATTACCCAAACTGGTGTCCCTCTGAGTGGTGACTTTCTGCAGAGACAGAAGTGGCTTTGTTAAATAGTCCTCTGTTCAAATTGCCTGTGTTTGTCATGTCCTACTACTCCCCCAAATACCTTCTTTCTCTGAATCGAGGCTCATAATGAGGACATCGTCTCTTTAGTTTCTATCCTAAATCCGTGATGGAAGGTGCAGGAAGTGGCCTCTTCGGGAAGTAGAAGATAATCGCCAGCTGGGTCCAAAATAAAAGCGAGGTGGTGTCTCAGGCTCCCTTTTGCAGATTCCAAGATGAAGGAAGATGGACTGTGATCTCTCCAGCGATAGGATTCTTGATGTCGTTTATTTCTTCGCTCTGGATCCAAAGCAGGGATCATACCTCTTCCGGCTAAGGTGAAACCACACCACAGTCTGTCCTGAGCATCATTCCAGGAAACTTTAGGGCAGACACTGAAGTACACAACCAAAAGTCTGAGTGTGTTTCACACAATGAGTAGAACCTCACCGCCCACATGTAGTCCGCTCCAGGAAATGTCATTTCCTCTTCCAGGAAACAAAGGTGTGGAGAACTTCTGAGCAGCAGCCGTGTTTATAAAACAACGAGACAATGTCTGGTCATAAAGCAGAAATACCTAGTGGCCTGGGGAAGGAGAAGGCTGGCTCTACAAGACGCCGGGATCAAAAAGACGTGGAGGTATCCCTAACACCTAACATGTAACAAGAACAGATTTAGATGTTTTGCTCTCAGGGGAGAGTCAAGACAAATAAACAAACACCAACGCAAAACAAAAACAAAATGCTCTTTTTAGATATACGGTGAATATGGTTTTAGAAGAATCGGTCTTTAGATTAATGGGTTTTCAGTGGTAAGACTGCATGGTTGTAGCACAGTAGAGTGGCACGGGTCCCCAGAGACCAGCTGTCCAAAGACAAGCCAAGCAGAAAACAGAGGGAATGGCTGTAGCATGCAGGCACTAATCAACAGTGCCTGATCGAGCTGCTCCACACTGGCCTGGGTTTGAATCCTGATTCTGGGACTTTATTAACTGTAAGGTTTGGAGCAAGCTGCATTACCCTTGTAAGCCTCATTAGTCTCATCTCTAAAACAGATGATGATGATGATGATGATGATGATGATGATGATATAATTTCTACCCCATAACGTTTACAAAGGGTAAATGAACAGTGCACCAAAAGTGCAATGCACACTTTACATTGCCTCGTATATGGGCACTCAGTACATGATCATCATTATTTGGAACTTTTTAAAAGCCATTGACCACAGACTAAATTAAAAACACACACGAACTTTCCTTGAGCTTCTATACGTGCGTAAGCTCCTTCTCAAATGGTCAGTGAAAATCCCAGCCGTCAGGAATGAGTGGGTTTCCTGCTGGCACTGCAGACGCTCACAGCTGGCCATCTCTTCTTCTCCATGTGACAGGCTCTGTTTAGGGATGGCTGGAGAAGAACCAGGAGGAAGGCATTTCGAACTAGAAGTTTCTCTTCTGCAGAGAGAAGCTGGGCTTCTCACCGGAGCGAATTCTTCCAGCCTTGTTCCCAGCCATACTTACCTTTCGCCACCAGATTTCAATAGCAAATATACAGTCAGTGCCTACTATGCGCCAGGCTCTCATGACGCCATGGTGAGCGGCACTCTGAGAGTCCATCTACCCTCGCACCTCCTTCCTGGCTAGGATCTTCCAAGAGGCAGCCTCTCTGTTGGGTGATTCTGGCCTGAGTATCAGTTCAATATGGCTAGAGATTAACAAGTGTGGGAGAGGGGCTAGTTTTCACGGATTGCATCTTTATCCTCAAAAGGAGTGTGTGTTTGTTTTGCTGAGTTCATAGAGATTAGGGGAAAGAGTGGCCCTATCTAGCTTCCCTGCCACAAAGCAGCAATGTGAATTTCTCAAGTCAACACACCCACTTGCGCCTACATTTTTCATCTTTAAATTAAAAGTTGGGAACTAGCTGCCATCAGAGATCCTTTGCAACTGACACTATATATACATCCACGATCAGAAGCCTGTTAATCCAAGATTTTGCTCGTTTTTACCTTTTAAATCTCTCTCTCTCTCAAAAAAAAATATATATATTTCTCAGACTAATGTGGTGTTAGAAAATTATAGCAACAAAAGCCTGAAGCAAGTACACTTTAAACATTTAGTGTCATGATCGTGAGAGAATCGCTCTGTAACAGTTTTGGGAACCAGACATATAGTTTTCTAACCTGATTGAAAAATTAACCCCAGTCATCCTCATCAGGATCACCATCAGCATCACCAACAAGGTGCAAAGGCTTCAAATGACATGCACCTGTAAGGACATTATACTGTAGCTTGGAGGCTGTCAAAGTTTTAAAGCAATGCAACTTCGGAAACTATACGTGAAGCCACAGGGTGCAAAAATAAAAACCAAAAATAAAATACGGTGGCAGCTAGGGCACACAACGTAGAAAAGAGCATCCTCCAGACAGAAAAGCACCCACAGTCCTGGGGAGGTAACTTTAAAAGAGAACTTCAGGAACCATGTCGATGAGCCCTTTTGTAGTGTAAAAAGAGAAACCCGTGAAGTTCTGTTCACCGAATGACCTTGATCCTTCCCTTCGGAAGGGTGGTTTTCGATTTTCAGTTGGGCGAAGCGTGGAGTCCGCACGAGCTCAGCCGGCGGCAGGTGCCGGGCGCCCCTGGCCGCGACCTCCCGCATCGTCCCCGGGGCCCGGGCGGGAGGCGCGGGGGAGGAGCGCGGGCGAGGGGCGGGCGCGGTGGGAGGGGACGCGGAGCGGGGCGCGGGCTCCTGGGCGGGCGTCCGCTGGGCCGGCTCGGGCGCTCGGGCCGCGGGCTCACGAGCGCCCCCTGGCAGGCGCCGGGACGCCGCCAGTGCCCGCGCCGCCGCCGAGCAGCAACGCCTGGGACCCCGGGCGCCCCGTCTGCAGGTAGGTGAGCTGGGGTGGGGGCGTCGGCCCCGGGGAGGGCAGGGGGTCTGCGCGGGGTACCGGGGCCGCGACCCGGCGGGGCGGGGTGCGGAGTCGGGGGTAGGCCGGCCCGGGTCCCGCTGCGAGACGAACGGGGAAGGGGGCGCGGGACGCCTGCCCGGCCGCCAGGGGACTAGAGCGCAGCAAACTTTGGGCCACTTGCCTCCGGTGGCATCTTATGCGCGGGTGGCGTAGGGCGCAGCTGACCTTGGCCGTGTGGAGGCCACCGAGGCTGGGGCTGGGGGGCGCCTTCACTTCTCGTTTTCTCCCCTCTCACCTGGACTTACTGGGGTGGGAAGGAGGGAAGAAGGTGGAAAGTTTTTTATCCTTGGCAAATGCTATAAGGAGAGATGGTTGATGCAGATGGTGACCTGCCCACAGGTCGTTTCCTTAGGGTTTGCGAGAGCAGCAGGCAGGGCTGCCAAGACTCACTTCTAAACAAAACCAAATTTCTTTTCAAGGTCCTGGGGCAGGGTGAGGCGGCTCTGTGATAGATACGGGGGAAAAAAAGTGGGGTGCTCAATCCTGTAACCTCTAGTGAGATTCTCTGTATTTCGGCATTCAGAGCCACATGTTAAGAAAGTAGAGTTAAATATCTTTATTTTATTGAATTTTAAGAGCCCCAGTTATCTGTGTGAAATGGACTGTTCACGCTAAAGGCTTGGGCACTCCCTATAGGCATGAGTGAGGAGAGGCCCAAAGGTCTGGCCCCGCTGGAGATTCAGATTCTTTCCGCCTGGAGTCTGCCACTGAGCTGCCTTGTCCTTTGAGGTTGTGTAAGAAAAGGTTATTCAGCCATGAGGGTGAAGCCTGTAGGAAAGGTGCAGGTCTGGCCAGGGCCAGGTGCCCACCTGACCCCCCTGCACTGGTTCTCTAGACCTTCCCCCTTGGACCCAGCCTTCTGTAGAAGCGGTGACCAGCACAGCCCCCCTTCCCTGGCAGGGATGTTTGGTGAAGGTGCCCTGCTCCTAAGCTCCAGGGTCCCCCCTCTCCCACCCCACACCCCAACCTTGTGAATCACCAACTTTGTTTTTCCCCCTAACTTTATCTCTGGTAACTCTTGTAAAATGGCAGGCTTAGGGGCGGATGCTTAATCTCTTTAAAAAATGCTGTGTCTAGTGGGAAGGAGGGTGACAAAGGAGGGTGACGTTTACCAATTTGGTTGCAAATTACCTTTGAAGTTTATGCACAGCTGTTTAAAATCCCTCTGAGATCAGTGCCATTGTTTGAGGCAGGTGTCTGTCACAGATTGATGTTGTTAGTCCCTTTTCTGCTGATTGCATGTACGTATATTTAAAGCCTAAGGCACAGGAAGAAGACCTTCTAAAACCTCCAAAGCCTCAGCTGTGAAATTCCTCCCCTTTAGTGATTAAGACTAAATTAAGTCATCTTGTTGGTTGTTGTTGTTGTTGTTGTTTTTTCTTCTCGCTCTCATAAACTTTTATCTCTGGTTTCAAGAGTAACCTGTTCAGCCTCACCAGCCTTTGTTTCACCCCTGTGATTTTCTTGTAAATTCTTACAATGTGAAGTTCCAGGGAGGACTTCTCATCGCCACCCTTCAATGTGTCATGCTCACTTCCGCCACCGTCTTGTGCCATGGTGGCTCAGAATGGCAAGAAGCGCTTGGGCAAGCTTCTTTGTGGGTCCTCCGGCTGGGTCCACCTCCCTAGGATGGAAACACCCTTGAGTCGGCTCTGAATATCCCTGGGTCAGCTACTAGAACTTTCGTTTCTTCTGCTGTTGGCATTTCTCTTTAGATACACAAGGATATTGTACAATTATTTACACCTTCGTCCTCCTTAGCATCTCAAAGATCCCTTTCAACTCTAAGACTCCATTTCCCTTGTTCAGAGCAGGTTCTGGAGGCTCCCCTGAATTGCCCATTTGTCTTTGGTCATTTCTTTGAAGGTCCCTCATTTGGTTGTAATATATTCTCTCTCTTCTGGGGGGAAGATGCAGGATTTCATGATAAGACATTTGCCTTCCTTTAAAATAGGAATTAGAATTAGTACTTCCTGTTTTTAATGCATGTCATATTTTAGATTTGCAGATTATGTTGTTTGCTCCCCAAAATATTGCGGATAGAATAATTGCATGTGACTGTTAATAAGGGTTAATAATATTTTCCTCTCAGGTGGTTTCCTTTTTAGAGTCTTCACCCTTTTCTCTTTTTTCTTTGAAGTAATTTTCCTAAATTGTTTAAAATTTAAAAAAAATTATTGTATGATGAAAAATCCCAGGGAACACACATGGATCATGTGATTTCATATTTACATAATTTTGTCCCAAATCATATGTGTAATTGAAAGCAGAGACAATGGTCTCATGGTGTCATGCACAGCATTTGACTTCTTCATGTCTGTCCATTATCGTAAAACTTCCAGGATCTCATTTTCAAACAGCAGTGCATCTAATTTTGCCTGTTCATGCCTATTCTGGCTGTTAAGGAAGAGATCATGAGACAATCAGAAACACATCGAGGCAGAAAGTTGAATTAAAAGATATTTTCTTGCAATAAAGGAAACATCTTTCAATATCCTAACACATCAAGCATTTATACACAAATCCACATTTCCCTGTCATCTAAACATAACCCTTGGGGCAAAGGGAGAATCAGAGTTTCAGAAATTAGTTTCTGTTCCGCGATTAAATTAGCCCATTTTTAAAGTACTCTCTTTGGCCGGACATGCTTCTACAGGTTGATGTTAACTTTAAGCTAGTAATATTGATGATAATAATCAGAGCCAACAAAAGCAATAAAATAATGGTTTGATCGATGCAGTATTACTTATCATTTGCGTGCCAGGTATGAAGCCCAGAATTTTATATTTGACAAACATTCCTATTTCATGTAATCTTTGCAATGCTTTTATAAATTGCATATTATTATCATCATCACCACTTTCATTTTGCAGGTGAAGAACCTGAGTCTCAAGGAAGTTATATCGCTTGCCCAGGTCTTAACAGCTCGTACGTCTGACTCTGACACAGAGCTGGACAACCTACCAGTTAAGGTTTTAGGTTTTTGTTTTTTCCTTAATGTTTATTTATTTTGTGTGAGAGAGAGTGCAAGCAGGGGAGGGGCAGAGAGAGAGAGAGGGAGATACAGAGAATCCCAAGCAGGCTTTGCACTGTCAGCCCAGAGCCCAACACCGGGCTCGAACTCACCAAGTACGAGATCATGACCTGAGCCGAAATCAAGAGTCGGATGCTTAACCAACTGAGCGCCACAAGTGTTTTCAATCGTGACAAAATGGTACACATACCATAAAACTCATCATCGTAACCATTTTGAAAGGTACCTTTCAGTGGTATTAGGTACCTTCACACTGGTGGGCAGCCATCGCCACCACCTATCAACAGAGCTCCTTCATCCTGCAAAACTGAAACTCTGTCCCCATTTAACACTCCCCGTTCACCCTCCCGCCAGCCCCTGGCAACCTCCATTCTTCATTTTGTCTTTCTGAATTTGACTACTCTGGGCACCCCATACACGTGAAACATACAGTATTTGTCTTTGTGAGACTTGCTTACCTCACCATAATGTCCTGTAGATGCATATGTGTTGTAGCATTTGTCCGAATTTCCTTCCTTTTAAAGGCTGAATAATATTCCATTGTGTGTGTATATCCTGTTCTGTTTATCTACTCATCTATTCATGGACGCCTGGGTTGCTTCCACGTTTTGGTTTATATATAACACTTTGAACATAGGTGTATAAATATCTCTTTAGGTCTCTGCTTTAAATTCTTTTGACTGGATTAAATGGCAGTTCGGTATATCATATTTTGAGGATACATCATCCTGTTTCCCGCGGTGGCTGCATCATTTCACATTCCCACTAGTGCGTAAAGGTTTCCGTTTCTCCACATCCTCGGCGACACTTGATATTTTCTGGATTTTGTTTGTTTTGATAGTGGTCATCCTCATGTGTTGTGAGGTGGTAAGCAATGAGCTTTTCACTAAATTGTTTGATGCTAGACTCAGGGGTCTATGAGTCTCCTGAGTTCATTGGTCTTTCCTCTCTCTCCTTGTTTATGTACGTTTTTCTAGTGCAGAATCACTAAAGCAACCACTATTCGAGCATCCCCTGAAGGACCAGGGAAACCAGGGCAGGGGGGCTCTTGAAAGATAAAAGGTCCTTCTAGGAAGGGTTGCCCCAACCTACGTGAAGGACCTCGTGATGTAGAAATAAATGGTTGTTCGGGGCACCTGGGTGGCTCAGTCAGTTGAGCGTCCAACTTTGGCTCAGATCATGATCTCGCAGTCCATGAGTTCGAGCCCCGTGTCAGGCTCTGTGCTGACAGCTCAGAGCCTGGAGCCTGCTTCGGATTCTGTGTCTCCCCTCTCCCTCTCTCTTTCAGTCTCTGCCCCTCCCCCCCCACTCCCTGTCTCTCTGTCTCTCTCTCAAAAATAAGTAAACATTAAAAATTAAAAAAAAAAGAAATGGTTATCAAGAATAAAGGAAGCATGGTGTTAGTGCTAATAACCTTAAATGTATAGGACAGACCTTTTGCAGATTAAAGGCTAGATTATCTCTTGTAGGCAACCAAAACAAGGCAAATTCTTGGGACATCGCAGAGAGCCAAAAGGTTGATGGCTGTACTTTAGTTCATCAAGCTTTTGTTATGAGCCCCAGAGCCACACACTGTACTGTCTAACTCGTAGGGGAGAGGCAGACGAGTAAAGAGGAAATTACAAGGCAGTGTGATGATTTCATCATGCATGTATATTGTTATGTGTCAGTTTATACTATGATGGTGTGCAACTGTATTATATATTTGTTTATTTCCTGCCTGTTTCCTCCTCTGGAGGGTAAACCCTGTGAGGGCTAGTGTTTCATCCATAGCTGTATCCCTGGCTGCTATAGCAGGGCCTGGCACATAGTAGGCCTGCAATACATAAGCATATGGTGACTAGGCAAGTGCCGTCCTGGGGATGTACATGGTGCTATGGGAGCACTTAGATTTGGAGTGTCTGAGAAGATATCTCAGCGGAAGTGATGGCAGTTGGCAGTGAGCCCGGTGAGGGTGTTCTAGAAGTGGGGATGGCGTTTGTAGAATGGCCTGGCAGCTTGTGATCGCGACATCCCAGCAAAGGAAAGGAAGAGTCTGGCTGGAGTGCAGCAGGTGAGTACAGGAGAGCGGGGTGAGCCCAGTGGCTTCCCCTCAAAGTGTGTTTGTGGCATCCACTGCCACTCTTCAGTTAAAAGTACAAAGAGCAGGGGCACCTGGGTGGCTAAGTCGGTTGAGCGTCCGATTTGGGCTCAGGTCAAGATCTCACGGTTCGTGGGTTTGAGCCCTGAATCGGGCTCTGTGCTGACAGGAGCCTGGAGCCTGCTTCGAATCCTCTGTCCTTCTCTCTCTCTCTCTCTGCCCCTCCACTGCTCGCATGCTCTCTGTCAAAAATAAGTAAGCGTTTTTTTCTAAAAAAAGGACAAAAGGCTGACCCTTCATTGCCCTTGCCTCTCTTATCCTCCTGCTCATCCCCTGCCCTCTGAGCTGTTCATCCCGAGTGAGCACTAAAATAACCCGTAAGTAGAGTGCTGCCAAGACACGGCTGTTTCCAGAGCAGACCACGTGCTGAGTTCATGGTCAGATAAGATGCCTCTTCATAGCCCAGGTGGCCAAGAAGCCAAGTCTTTCATGAACATAAGACGAAATGCCCTTCTTGCAATTTCGGGAGAAATGCATTTCAGTTGCATGTGTTGCATGTTTAGAGCAGTGGTCTTAAACCGTCTCTATTCCATGGCTCATTCATGGACTGATTTCAGTGGTGCAAAAACAGGCCTCTCGCACCATGTTTTTTTAACCTGCAAGACACAATCCATTAGTGGATTATGAAATTAATGTATTGCTTTGTGACAAGCTTCTCTTTCAAAATGAAATAGAACAGAAAACGCTAACACCCATTTCATGTAGCAAAAGTAATGATTTCATGAAGTTTTCTATCATGGAATTTAGGACATAGTCTCTTTCTCACCTGTTTGAAAATTATAGACTCACGGCATTTAGTTTTCTGTACCCTTCCTGGTAAGTCATGGGATCACACAAGCTCAAGGCTGGAAGGAAGAAGGAGAAATGGAAAGAAAAGTGACATTTGTTAAGCGTGCGGTGTGCCAAGTGCTGGGATACATGGGATCACTTACTCTAAAGCCCTGTGTGTCAGATGGGTCTTTCATGGTTTACGGAGAAAACACTGAATCGTGAAGACGTGAAGAAACTTGATCAGGGATCGCACAACAAATTGTTAACCGTGAACCCTGGTCTCTTGGCTCCTAATTTAATATTCTTTTTTATGCCTCTGTGGGTTGTCTTCCCCAAGTGTGTTCATCAGTTGGCTGCTTGGGGAAGATATTTTCTTGAGGAAAGTGGTGTAACCGTATTCACATTTGTTAGGAAGAATGGAAACTTTGAGAGGTATCACATCAGCTTCTTAAAGGACTAGGTCAGTGAGGTGGAAATAGTGTTGATTATATAGACTGGGAATCATTCAACCTGAAGTTGACAAAGATGAAAACAGCTACTTCCCCCAAAGCTGTCCCCCGGACGAGCATGGGTAGTGCCATGTGAGATGACATATTTTCCGTCCTAAAGCTGGGGACCCTGGGGCCACTGTCTACTTCTCCCAGTTTGTGTAAAGAGGTTGATAAGTTATACTGAGCAAACTTGTGCAACTATGCAAATTCATGACGCTCTAATTCTGCGATTTCTAACATCAGCCAGGCTCTCAGGCTTTCCCTGGCCAAGCCTCCCTGCTTTCCACAGCAGCCACTTGTGACCATCACCTGCCAGCCCAGCCCCCTACCCTCAGCCTGTTGCCTTGCTTCCCCCTTCACTGAGCAAAATGGAAGTTTTCCTGATGAGAACAGACTGAATTTGTGATCACAAAGCTACAGCCTAACGTCAGCTGGATCTACCCTCCCATCCTTCCTTCCTTTTCACAATGAAAAGAAAAAGAAAAAAAGATGCCTCATTCTCTTGGCTAATAATCCTCCTCCTCCTTTGGTGCTCCGGGACCCATGCCTTCCCCATTCTCGGGCATGTTGTTCTCTTGATTCTGTCCTCTCTCATCTGTGTATTCCTTCCCTCCCTCCTCACTGGCCCCATTCTCACTGCATCAAACACGCCTAAATCCCTTCCTTGTTCTAGCTACTTTTTTCTCTTTCCTCCTCCTCCTCCGTGCCACACTCCTTAAATTGTCCTTTCCGCCTGCTACTGTTTTCTCGCTCCACATGTCTCGCCACAGACATCTGGCTTTGCCTCTACTGCGTCTTGGGAAACTCACACTCCCTGTTGCCAACTCTGACTAAATCCCACTCCTCTCTGAGTTGATTTCTCCTCAGCGGACCGTGCACTGAGCACTCCTGCAATCTTGGAGCAATGTTTCCCTTCCGTCCCCTCTCTCATTCTTCCTCTTTCTTCTCCTCTCCTTTGCAATCTGCTCTCCTTTCTGTCCCCTGGGAGGCTGATGATCCTCACTTCTCTATTCCCGTGGCCACGCCATCCCTCATTCATCTTCCGAGCCGTGTCCTCGCTCGCCGCTACCCAAAACTCACCAATGCAAAGTCCTACCAATCTTTTGCCGCTACTTGATGGATGCATTCGGTACCGAACGCCCCAAACTGAACACATCACCTTCCCCTTTCTCTTGCTGCAAATATTTCCCTACCGCTCTTTTCTGTACCTGGCACTGGCTTCTGTACCTGGCACTGGCGTCACCTCTTCTCACACAAGCAGAGGTCCTCTAGATGGTTTTCCTTTACTCCTCACCCCAAACCACATTCTGTGAGTTCCGTCCTCTGCACCTCTTCATTCCATCCACCCTTTCCCACCTTCCTTTCCTGCTCTGTGTAGAGGCCACCACTGTTTCTCCTCTGTGTTACTGCCAGAACCTCCTACCTGGTCTGTGACTACAGAAAGTTCTCCATGTTGCAGCTGGAGGCACCCTTCTAGAACCCAGATCTCAGAGTGTCACTCCTAGTATTAAATTCTCCAGTGGTGACCCAGTACACTTGGAATGAAACCCAGACTTTATCACATGAATCAGAGTGTTCTGGTTGATCTACACTCCCCTGTCCTCTCAAGACTCATTTCTCCAGCAACACATACATCCCATTCCTATAAGTCCAAGCCTCTTTTGTGTTCCTTAGCGGTCCCATGCATCCTGTTGCCCTCATAGAACTTTTTTTTTTAATGTCTATTTGTTTTTGAGGGAGAGAGAGGGAGAGAGAGAGAGAGAGAGAGAGAGAGAGAAACAGTGCATGGGCAAGGGAGGAGGGGGGGGGGCACAAAATCTGAAGCAGGCTCCAGGCTCTGAGCTGTCAGCATAGAGCCCGACATGGGGCTTGAACTCATGAGCCATGAGACCATGACCTGAGCTGAAGTCGGACACTCAACTGACTAAGCCACCCAGGCACCCCCTGCCTTCATGGAACTTTATGCTCAGCCTCAAACCCCTCCTTCCTTTGGTGAATTCCTGTACATCTTCAGAGCCTCACTTAGATAAGCTAGAAAGCTTTTCCTCATCCTACAAATTTGGATTTCATTTCCTTCTACATGTTCTTAGAGGGCATATGAGATCATCCATATAAAGTGCTTAGTACCTTGTATAGCATTTAGTAACCAATCAGTAAATGTTAGCAACCACAGCACCTAAAATGTATTGCTATTGTTTGTTTCCTTTTAGATTCCCCCAATAGATTACAAGCTCTCAGAAGGCAGACAGCACATTCCTACTTATTCTTTGTGGAACTGCCAGCATCCGTCACCGTATCTGACATATATGGGAGGTTCTCAATAAGTATTAGTGGAGTAAATAAATGAGCCATACGTTTTAGAACATGTTGTGTGTAAGAGACTATGTGCTAAGTGACAGGAGAAAGGAATCCCAAACTAGGGGTTTAAATATTTGCACAAGTAGAATCATTATCATCTTGGCCCCAGTCCTCTGAGTCTGAATACATTCTAGAAACTAAGAGCCGGAGGTAATGGGAAACATTCAAAGATGCTAAAGGCAATTTGCTACAAGGTAAAAACTCCCATCTCCCCTACGTATGGTGTGATTTTCTCCCTCTGTCACCCTCAGTCTTTCACTTTGATGACCATTATAATGCCAACAATAAAAGGAAGAAAGATTAAACCGAGAATGATCAGGGAATACAAAGTCATCTTAAAATATTCTGAGGGGCGCCTAGGGGGCTCAGTTGGTTGGGCGTCTGACTTCAGCTCAGGTCGTGATCTTGCGGTCTGTGAGTTCGAGCCCTACATCGGGTTCTGTGCTGATGGCTCAGAGTCTGGAGCCTGCTTTGGATCCTGTGTCTCCTTCTCTCTCTCTGCCCCTCCCCCACTCACGCTCTCTCTCTCTCTCTCTCTCTCTCTCTCTCTCTCTCTCACTCTCAAAAATAAACATTAAAAAAACATTTACAATATTCTGAAATACCCTACAAGCAAAAGGATGAGGCAGTAGGTAAACATTAAATGTAGATATACCAAGAACTCAAAAACTATTTTAATGAAAAGAAAATATAAAAGATTAAAAGAGGTAAAAGGACTTTAATTAAATGATAAAAGATGTTGCAGAATCTTCAGAAAAAAAAAACATAATCATCTTGGAAATTCATTAAGGCAGGTAACAGGAAAGGTAAAAAGTAAAGGACTAAATTCAAGAACAAGGATGATAAAAGCATGTCAAAGATAAAATCATTGAAAGCATTCAAAGAAAAATGTTTTATTTTTCAAACTTTTAAAAATAAATTTTATCTTCTCTTTGGTCAGTTTTTTTAATGTTTATTTTTGAGAGAGAGAGAGAGAGAGAGAGAGAGACATGGATCGTGAGCGGGGCAGGGGCAGAGAGAGAGGAAGGCACAGAATGTGAAAGCAGGCTCCAGGGTCTGAGCTGTCAGCACAGAGCCCCCAGTGCGAGGCTCAAACTCATGAACTGCGAGATCATGACCCAATGCGGAGCTCAAACTCATGAACCACGAGATCATGACCTGGGCCAAAGTCAAATGCCTAACCAACTGAGCCACCCAGGTGCCCCTCTTCTTTTTTTAAAGTTTATTTATTTACTTTGAAAACGAGAGAGAGAACATGAGCATGGGGAGGGGCAGAGAGAGAGGGACAGAGAGAGAATCCCAAGCAGGGTCCTTGGTGCCAGAGCAGAGCCCAATGCAGGACTCGATCTCATGAACTGTGAGATCCTGACCTGAGCCGAAATTAAGGGTCAGATGTTTAACTAACTGAGCCACCCAGGTGCCCCTCAAAGAAAAATGTTTGAAAAGTAAAGAATAATAAAGTACTTCAGGGGGCTCACTTAAAGGTAGACTAAGCCAAAAATATGAAACCAAAGGGGGAAAAAATACCATAATCTTTTAAAGAAGATAAAAAATAAATCCCAGCAATAAAACAACGAAACAGGCACATGCATAAGTTCCTAACCATAAGTAAGCCACAGCTAAGACAACATTAAAAGTGGAGTGTAGGATTCTGGCTTGTAACCAAAAAAAAAACCCACCTAACCTTTATGAGATTTCAGAGGCAGATTTCCAAGCATACTTGGTTGCACGGATAGCCTTGTGTTTCAGGGAAAACAAGCACTGTGGGTTCCACTGTGGCCTTTCCCTCAAGTGGAGTGTCAGCATGTGGTCAGCTAAGGACCACCCAGTAGTTACGCTCACCTTTGCCTGTAGAATCAGGGAGACGCTTCTCACTGTGCAAGACTTAGCCTCCTCTGCATTCCAGCCGCAGTGACTTCACCATCCCAAGTATCGAGTGTTCCTTTGGGAAATAAAATAAGGAAGCCCCCTAAACTCTAAGTGCGTTCCTGCCTCTGTTCGTGAAAAGCTCTTCTCAACCACAGTCCCGTCGGGCAATTACAAAATCGGTGTCCTTTCGCGATCTACCTTTGCTGTGTAGCTTATAACGTGTTTATCCTCTCTCTCATACTTTCTTGAGTCTCTGGGGCCTTGCAGTTTCTATCCAGCTCGTAACCAGAGCTCAGTAGTGATACTTTAATTCAGCTCGTATCTCCTGAGAAGGCTCACCTAAGGGCACGTGTCACGTCTTCCGCGTCCTTCTTTTTCTTTAGCTCGTGGCACCGAGCTCAGGCTGCATTTGGTCCTGAAGGGGATCAGGAAGCCTCAGGGAGTCGGGGAATCTATTTTACTTTCCTCCAAATGCCAGTGTGAAGGATTCTATGAATATGACATTTCTCAGGGCCTGATCGTTAGTATTTAAGAGCCCTAAGCTCTGCAATTTTTGTCCGTATTTGCAAGGTTGGCTTTAGGGATCTAAGTGAAAAGTGGTTCCTAGAGCCCCAAGTAGATGGTTGCAATTTGCTGTGCTGACTTCTGGTAGCCAGTCCCTACCTTGACATCTGCCTCTGTAGTTCTCTGGTGCCTTCTCTGCCCAACACTCCCAGGCTCCTTGCTAAGTGGGGGCATATGGTAGTTGGTACGCAGGGTATTACGAATCTGAATTAGAGAGTCACTTTCAGTGGAAGAGATTGCAGAGATGCTCTGGGGTCTTGTGGCCTCACGTCCTGGCCCTGCTTTTGTCCTGCTTTTCCGTGGCCACACCAGTCTTTCATGGCCATCTAGCTATGAAGGCGAATGGGAGGGTCATAGACGTGGGGGCGAGGAGAGAAGGAGCTGTTCCCCATTCCAGTTTTCCATATTGACCAAAAGGTGCACGAGTTGGATGAGGGGTCTCTAGGATTCCTGGTGATCCTAATATTTTGTAGCTGTTTTCTGGGAGTTCCTTTGATGTCCACATATTCACTGGGGTGGTACGGTATTAGATAAGTGTCAAGGTTCCCAGGCTCTGGCTAGCCCATGTGCACGCATTGGTGAACAGTCTGGGTGACGAGCCAACGTCACCAAGAGAAGAATGCGTGACCCTTCACCCACACATGGAACCGTCGTCACCTGAACACCAAAGCCATCCAGCTCTAGTTGGCTTTGTAGCAACAAAACACCTTTCCTTCAATGTCAGTGATGCTTGTAACATGCCGAATTCTCTCAGATACCGTAACAACCGAGTTTTCTCCAAGTACTGGTCCTCCAAGAGGAGCAACCTACCTTGCCCAGCGGTTTTTGTTCCTGGAAGATAAGTGAATGAGGAGCAGCAGCCAGAGAGGATCTTCCCTCCTCTAAGAAGGGAATTTTTAAAAAATTTCCTCTGCGTTAGTTACTCAGAAAGAATAAATTAGCATGGATTTTTATACATAGGCTCTTTGGAAGGGGTGATATTCATAGCAGCCATAAATAAACTCTTTCATAAGAGGGACTTGAATCTCCCTGCCCCTCACATATAACCGAGTTTTATAAAAATCCTTTTCATGTTGATGAAATAATTCAGTGACAAATAGCCTGCATAATTCCAAGTTCTGGAGCAGAGGCAGCTGAAGTATTTGCCAAAGGCACAGCACAAGGTACTTGAACCTTCCTTCCTCTGTTCCAATGAAAAGAAGGATTTGACTAGTGGGATTCTTTCCTAGTTCCCGGGCACTGAGATTTGTTAATATTTACAGTACACTTGAGATCTGAGAGGGAAAGTGCTTTAGGAGAGTAAGCCACATGCACAGGAGGAAAAGGCTTTTTGTCACCTATTAAAATAAATGTGACATATTTGACACACACAAAAAAATAGTTGCCAACGTTGCTAAGCGTAAATTAGCACATGATTTTTGAAATTAATTAAGTAAAACTCATCCATTAGTCGTTTCTCCTGGGTGGAGCTGGTGGAGAGAAATGTCAACACATGACATCATATTTGAATTTTGTTTCTTCAATGGAAATGAAAGGAAGGAGTCCCTCCCGTCCAGAGAGCAGACTATTAAGTATTCAGAACAGAGAGCATATATGTTCATTTAAATATATAAAATTGATTTTCTCCTGGAGAAAAATTATAGATATTTTCTCATGGAAAAATAATCTAGTCTCTTGGGTCTAAATATCTAGACCTAGAGAGAGATCACACTATTTATTTAAGTACTGTCCTATCTCACGACACTTTGCAATACAGCTATGAAAGCAAACTGTAAAGAATCCTCAAACATCCTGCAGGTCTAACAAGTGAAACATATATTTGTTTGGATATTTGTCTAGAAACCAGCAACAGGAAAGGTTAGACGGAACTCTGGGGAATTTTAATCCGCACGCCGCATTTTCTTAGCCTTTTGCAAGATGGAATCAGAGGATTACATTTTCTAAGAGCTGCCTTTGAAAAAGCTTGAGCACTAATCAGTTAAGTGTGACATAGGCTTGAAATGAGATTTGGGAATAAATAATCGAGGGTGAAGTACAACCTAACACATATTGACAGTGGGCTGGTGCTATTACCCTGAAATTGTCAAGGCTGCAGTTTATTATTTATTTGACCCGGAGTGTTGCTTTGGATGTTAATCGCTGCGTAATGAACGTCCCCCAAAACTCAGTGGCTTCAAACGGCATCGTTTTATTTGCTCATGATTCCCCGGATGCGGGATTTGGGCTGGCTCTGCTCCTCTGGGCCTCACCTGAAGTCTCTCATGGGACTGCGGACAGATAGGAGATGAGATCTCCTTGAACTTGTTTCCGTGGTGATTAGAGCCTAAGAGTGAGTGTTCCGAGCACCCAGAGGCCAAAGCCGAGGTCTCTCAGGGGCCACACTGAGCATCAGCACTGCTGCGCTTGCCTGCTCAGCACATCAGGGCCAGCCAAGGTCACGGGCAGGGGCGTTAGGCTGCACCCCTGCGGGGCAAGGCTGAGCAGCATTGCAGAAGAGCTGCGCAGGGCACAGTGTGGTCACGGCCCTCTTTGGAGACACGGTCTAGCACAAGTCATTAGGCCGTCTGGTAAACCATGTCACAGAGGGGACCTCACGTTCGTGTTCATGTTCAAGTTCCCACGCATGCTGGGCTCTGCTGACAGAGGTGCTAACGCGCAATCTGAAGGCAGCTCTCCACTTCACAAGTCCACGGTGACTCCACATCGCCTGCGGAACGTGAGTCAGAGCCTTGGCATGACTTGCCGGGCCCTTCCCACCCTGTCCCCCCCACTCCTGCAGCGTCCCTGCTCAAGGGCCTGAGTGCCTTAGGTCTTCAGCTGGTCCACGTGGGACCGTGTGCTGGCACACACTCCCCCCCCCACCCGAACCCCCCCCACACACGGACACATCCCCTGTGTGCCTGGGGTCCTGCAGCAATGGCACTGTCCCCTCCCATCCCCGCTGCCAGTGCCCGCGGAGCGGGCATCTGTCTCTCTCTCTGCCGTCCAGCCCTCACCTTCAGCAGACAGCCCCCACCGCCATCGAGTGCTGTGTACCATTTACTGATGTCAGTGTCCCAGGGCGATGGCCGGGGAGTCTAGACAACCCCAGGCAGGAGGAAGGGGGGGTGTGATGAGGGGGAAGGTGAGCTGTGTGACGGAGCCCGCGTGGCGGGTGCAGCACGAAGTGCAGGGAGAGAAGGCACTGGATAAACCCGAGACGAGACACAAGCACAGCAGGTAGAACAGAAAATTCAGTGAGATGTGGCAAGGGCAAGGCACGTCATGGTGAAGGCAGCACCATACAGCCTTCCGTCACACCAGCCCCGTGGCCCCCGTAGAGGTGTTCGAGGAACCTCCCTCCAGGGCGTCCCGGACCCGAAAGGACCCGCCGGGACACCCGATTCAAGCACTGTGTGTGGCTCTCAGCCAGTGACCACCCGTCCTGAGAGGGCAGAGGAGAAGCTGTGAAGACAGAAGGGAAAGCGTGTGGGACAGTCATTCCCAAAGCCTAGACGTCTATTGTGTCACTGGGGGGAATACCTCGTCCCTCAGTTGACCGGATCACGTGAACGTGACACTGACGGTGATGTGCTGGGCTCTGGTGTCGAGGCACAGGGGACACGGTGTGACTGGGGACAGGTGAGCTGGCAGCTAAGCCCTGACCAAGAAGCCCCGCCTTGAAAGAGCCCAGAGTCATTTTCTGGCTGAACTGTATAGGAAGTAATCATCGTGCGAAAGTCTTTTTCCGGATACCAGATTCTGCGCTGGTCAACTTCTGTCCATTAGCTCATCTGAGGTAGGTTCTCTTATTGGCCTCACTTTGCAGGCGAGGACACAGGTGAAGCAGCTTGTTCGAAGTCACAGAGCTGCTGGATGTAGGAGCTGGAACTTGAACACAGACAGTTTGATGCTCTAGTCTCTACTTTGTGCCACCATGCTTGGCGAAACCTGAATTCCGCGATATACTGTAGTCACGGACTCGTTTTTTAAAAAATGCTCCTTGACATCGGTATGAATTCTGAGATGTGAGTTTTGAGAGTTCCTCCCCTCTTTATATCTCAGTTACTGTTTGGGGCACATTGAAAAATGGCAAATTCTATCATAGATGGACACACACGTGTACCTGTATCCTGGCCGCTATGACTTGTAAAAGATCCATGAGAAGAAAGTTTGTTTAATTAAAAATGAGTGAGGAATGCAGCCAGATGAACCTTTCTGTAATAATAACGTTGAAGTCTGAGCTTTAGCTTTATGGGATTGTTCTAGAAATTAGGTGAAGGGTATATTGTTATACTGTGAGGTATACTCAAGTTGTTTTTTTAGCATATGCCTGGTGTAACTTTGTAATTTGCTTTTTGGTCAGGAACCACTAAGAAGGTTCACGTTAAGTTTCTGATCTTTTTATGTCTATTATTTGTTAATTGTTATTACTTGACAATTCCTGAAGCACAAGATTCCAAAAAGTTCAGAGGCCTTACTTTTGCTGATGCTTTCCAAAGATTAATTTTTTTCAATCCCAAGAAATGTGTACTTTATTATTTTCTTGTTGTTCGTCTGCAGAATAAAATCAGGAATACAATAGATGCTTCATTGTTGAGCCAAATGACAATTTTCAGAGGCTGAGCAATTCACTCAGTATAAATAAGTTATATCCCTGAGAATATCTAAGTAGTTAAGTCACAATAACCGCCAAGGCACAGGACATCGTGATCCATTATCTCAGAGGCAGAAACCAAGTGTCTATGTTTTGTATGACTTCTGTTTTAAACTTATCCTTCCATCTTTCCTGGACCCCTGATGTGTCAGTACATTTGGAGGGAAATTCAGCCACAGAGAAGGGAAAGGAGCCGTGAACAGGACAGAGGATTTTTTTTCCCCCTTGGCGTGGACTTCCCAGCAAATCAAAGGGTGACCTCTTTTGGAATGCGACTTCCTCCCTGATCTCACAATACCTTCCGTTGCACTGCCAGAAAGTTCTCACTTCACTTTACTCCAGTACCTGAAATTCTGTCAACTAGAAGTTTAGGGAACAGAGATTGTCTTAGAAATGCCCGCCCTGATGAAGTTTTCTTCCCACGTGAGAGGGGCTTAATCAGTAACTTAGACAAGATAGGAATCTTTTTGAGAAGGAAGGCTGGAATTTATTCAGTCCACAAATGTTAATTGATCAAGCACGTAATTGGTCATTGGTCAGGGATTGATCTAAGTGTTGGGGGTGCAGGGGAGAGAAGGGGGCCCAGATCCTGGCCCTCATGAAACCTACTCTCTTTTGGAGGATAAAGACAATAAAAAAAAAAGGTAAACAGTACCTAAATGAGATAATTTAGATTGTGAGGGAGCTATTAATCGCTGAAGAAAAGTGAAGAACTAAGCAGACAACTTTCTGGAACATGGCCTGCTCTTAGACTACTAAATGCTTTGTTTTTATGGAGAGTGAGGGAGAGGAAAAATAGCTGGTATTTTTTTTGCTACAAAATTATGGCTAAAAAAAAAGAGAGTGCAGACAAGTCATGAGATGACAGAAGACCATATTCTGCCCTTCCCTGGTTCCAAGTAATGTATAATCCTCATTTTCTGCATTCCTCTCTGAAGCCTGGGGCCATGGCTACTTTTCCATCACTGTGTTCCTTTGTTGGTACATGCCTGGGACATAGTTGGTGGTCAACCAATATTTAGAATCAGATTATTATGGTTCCTGTTAGCAATGAGGAGCAATACCTTAAAATATATATATATGTTTTAAGCTTATTTATTTATTTTGAGAGAGAGACAGCGCTCATGCAAGTGGGAGAGGAGCAGAGAGAGAGAGAGGGAGAGAGAGAGAATCCCAAGCCGGCTCCACACTGTCAGCACAGACCCCAAAATAGGGCTCGAACCCCCAAACCGTGAGATCATGACCTGAGCTGAGATCATGAGTTGGACGCTTAACCAACTGAGCCACCGGGCACCCCTAAAAAAAAATCTTAATTTTGTTCTGCCTATTGCTACAACTTCTGCAGGTTAGCACGTGAGCAGAAGGAAATTAAAAGGTGACCTAATTAATTCCCACTCGTGTGTTGCCAGCCCCAAAGCTTTCACTTCCTATCTTCTTCATAACTTCCACATACGCCACATCTGAAGGGGTGCGCCTTGCTGTGCTTGAGAGCACGCTCAGTACTCTAAATGCTTCCTTGGGAAGGGAAGGACGCTTCTTCATTTTTAAATAGGGTCTTTTACTCCCCCCCCCCCCAACTTTCTTAAATCCTAACGATAAAACCATAAAACCGTCTCTTAGAATTTTCCCCAAATGTTAATAATACTGAGATGAACATAGTCAATATGGAATGTTAGCCTGTATAAATAAGAGTCATTCTCCCCAGACTCTTCATTTTATTTTTTTATTTATATATTTTTTAAATATATGAAATTTATTGTCAAATTGGTTTCCATACAACACCCAGTGCTCGTCCCAAAAGATGCCCTCTTCAATACCCATCACCCATCCCCCCCTCCCTCCCACTCCCCATCAGCCCTCAGATTGTTCTCATTTTTTAAGAGACTCTTCATTTTAAAGGCAAGGAGAGTGAGACTCAAAGGAGCAAGCAAGACACTCCGAGTGTCGCAGCTGTTTGGGGGTCAGGTCAAGATCACGCTGTAGACCTCTTCACTCCCACTGTTTTTAACTCTGACTCCACACCAACCTTAATAAATACCGGGGATCTCCCGTGCCAGCCTCAAAAATTCAACTTCAACCTAAACATCTTGCTTCTCCTCCTGTATCAAGGTGACCCTATCTTCACAGGTGAAAGGGGCGTGATCCTATAAATGACACTATTCCAGCAAGCAGGGACTCTGCTGAGAACATTTGGCTCCCAGGCACTCTATGGAGTCAGTCCACCAGCTTCCCAGGCCACAGCAGTTTCCCAGACCTTCATGCTGTGCCCATGAAGCTTCCTTGCTGAACCATGATCTTCATTTCTTTACCCCATATCTTTTATCTCAGTTTTCTGGTTGTATTTTATCTAAGTCATCTTTACTTTAGTTGAGCTAAACCTGTGGTTTTGCAAATTAAATCAGTTGTGGGTTTCTGCATAGATCTCCATGTGTTTATGAAGCCTTTAAAAAAATAGCATTCTATGATTTCATCTTTATTGTTGTATGAGGGGAGATTTGTTTTCCTTAAGGTTTTTTTTTTTTTAAAAACAAATTCAAAACTGTTTAGAAGAACATACTTTAAGAAACCGAAACGCTTTTCAAAACTATAATTTTAGCCCCAGTTGAATTCCCTTAAAGTTTTGAAGTTTGATTGTAATGAAGAGATCATGTGGCTTTTGCTTTTGAGCCTGGACTTTATGCTTAAAAGGAGAGACGCTGTTTCATGTTTTTCAACATGGAAGAGATTTTGGAAGGCATCTTTCATAGCTGCTGTGGAGGAGAATAGGCAGCATGCAAAAATGAGAGGGTGGTAATAATTAGGAATCTACTGTAATAATTGAGAGAAAATATCTGAAGTTCTCACGCTAAAATACTGAAGAGCTGGGATCAAGTACAAAATAACCAGATAGGATTCACAGGACTTGCTGCGTAGTTGGATACAAAGGTGAGGTAAAGAACTCAGCGTTCAGTCCAGTATTTGTAGCTTGGGAGACTCAATAGATGGCCATTGCCTTGATCAAGACGGAGGAGAGAGGAGAGGCGTAGGCACTGAGGAAAAGATAGAATTCGTAGTTATTTTGGTTGTGTGTGGAGAGCTGGTGGAACACCCCTTAGAGAGGTCCCAAACATAGCTAAAGCTCAGCATTGAAGGACGTGCGAGTATAGTTCAAGAAAAACATACCTTGTGAGGTTATCACTGAGTAGAAGATCACTGAGGCCATCGGCATGGATGAGATTGGTCAGAAAACAAAGTCAAGTCCAAACCTGGATGTATTCCATAATATCCAGGCAAAGCCGTCTGGGCCAACACAATAGACGAAGAGTGGCCGAAGGGATGGAAGGGACACAGGAGGGAAGAGGGGCAGTTGGCATGTGACATGTAATATCGAGGAGGCAGAGCAAGAGCAAGCCAGTGGATCTGGAGGTGGGCATCATTGCTGCCTTTGCAACAGCAAGATTAGCAGGTTGGTGGGCGGCAGAAGCCAGCGGGTGGGGAAGCCACTAGAAGGCGTGGAGATGATGGTTGGGGAAGCTCCTTGTGAAGGAAAAAGGCAGAACCACATGCAGGAGAAGCAGTGTCCAATGTTGTCAGGGGGAGGAGGTGTGAATGTTTGCAAATGGGAGTGGGAGAGAGGCCGGGGCCACAAGGGTGACAAGGGGGGAAGGAACAGAATAGTTGCAGGGGCGCCTGGGCTGCTCAGTCGGTGAAGTGTCCAACCTCAGCTCAGGTCATGATCTCGTGGTTTGTGGGTTTGAGCCCAGCGTCGGGCTCTGTGCTGATGGCTCAGAGCCTGGAACCTGCTTCGGATTCTGTCTCCCTCTCTCTGCCCCTCCCCTGCTTTCACTCTGTCTCTCTCAAAAGTAAATAAACATTAAAAAAAATTTTTTTTAAGAAAAGAGTGGAAATAGAGGGAAGGAAGCTCAGCAGATATGTGCCTCGTGGCTTCCGTTTTCTCATTGAAATGGACTAGTTCATCTGCCAGGGTGGATAGAAGGCATTCCTGCGTTTCTGGAGACTTCAGGGGAATAAGGAGGCAACAGTCTGTTCGGGAAAGGGGAAGGGAAGTGGCCCAGGAGTGAGAGAGAAAAAAAATACAGATTGTTGGCAAATTCAGTAATGAATCAAGTACTTATATTATTTGTTGCCTTTTTTACAGTAAAGATACACATAGCACAAAATTTACCTTTGTAACTATTTTTAAGCCAATAGCGCAGTGGCATTAGATTTGCCGGTCGCGCACTCACCGCTGCGATCGATTTCCAGAACTTTTTCATCATCCCAAACAGAAACTCTGGGACCCTGCTAAGCAGTAACTCCCCATTACTAGCCCCTCCCCCAACCCCTGGAAGCCACCGTCACACTCTCTGTCCCTGTGGATTTATTTGCCCGTTTTAGATATCTCGTATTTGTTGCTTTTAAAGCACGATTCCATAAAGTAAGAGAAAAGGGAATATCACAAAGGTAGTAATTCTTACTTTAATATTCTGTAGATGAAGAGGTCATTTTTAAAAAATTTTTTGAATATTTATTTATTTGAGAGAGACAGAGCATGCAGGGGAGAGGCAGAGAGAGAGGGAGAGAGAGAATCCCAAGCAGGGTCTGGGCTGTCAGTGCGGAGCCTGATGCGGGGCTGGAGCTCACGAACCGTGAGATCATGACCTGAGCCAAAATCAAGAGTCAGAGGCTTAAGTGACTGAGCCACCCACGTGCCCCATTTTTACCTTTTCATTTTTAGTCTGTCCATTGGAGTTTTCCAGAAGCTGCATGTTGTGATAGCAACAGACTGGATGCAGACATAGATACGAGAATCCAGCTGTCTTTTGTGAAGCAAGACATTAAAAAGATTTGCAAAAACATAAAAGAGTGCCACATTTCTCATTCGTTTATCTTAAAAAATATTACCTATCTGAAACTATTGTTATGTTAACATATATAATGGACTTTTATTGTTATTTCCAGTTAATAATTGTTTTTACATTTTCTCGGTGTTATTTTCTTTTTTCTTTTTTTTTTTTAATTTTTTTTTAACGTTTATTTATTTTTGAGACAGAGAGAGACAGAGCATGAACGGGGGAGGGTCAGAGAGAGGGAGACACAGAATCTGAAGCAGGCTCCAGGCTCTGAGCTGTCAGCACAGAGCCCGACGCGGGGCTCGAACTCACGGACCGCGAGATCATGACCTGAGCCGAAGTCGGCCGCTTAACCGACTGAGCCACCCAGGCGCCCCTCTCGGTGTTATTTTCTGACACAGAAAATAGATTTAATCCACGTAATCAAAGCTCTTAGGCAGCCTTGACAATTCTCAACAAGGTAAAGGAATCCTAAGACCAAAGACTTTGTTTTCTTTTTTAAATTTTTGTAATGCTTATTTACTTTTGAGACAGAGAGAGAGAGAGACAGCATGAGTGGGGAGGGACAGAGAGAGAGAGACACAGAATCCGAAGCAGGCTCCAGGCTTTGAGCTGTCAGCACAGAGCCCGACGCAGGGCTCAAACCCATGAACCATGAGATCGTGACCTGAGCCGAAGTCGGACACTTAACTGACTGAGCTACCAAGGCTCCCGTAAGACCAAAGAGTTTTAGAGCCACTGCTACAAAGTAAGCAGAGTGAATAAATCGAGACTGTACATATCAGCAAGAACGAATGTCTTTATCAAACATGCTAAATGGAGTTCCAGAAGAATATAAACAATTTCTGCTGCATTTCAAAGCCAGTAAAATATGTTACCTATAGAATATAGATATATATTCTATCTATAGGGACGCCTATAGGGTGGCTACTCTTGATTTCAGCCCAAGTATTGATCTCACAGTTTGTGGGATCGAGGACAGCATCAGGCTCTGAAATGACAACATGGAGCCTGCTTGGGATTCTCTCTCTCCCCTTCTCTCTGCCCCTCCCCTACTCCTGTGCTTGCTCTCTCTCTCTCTTTCAAAATAAGTAAACTTCTAAAAAAGAAGATATATATATAGGTATATACTACATGTCTCAAAAACTGGTGGAAATAATAAACTCCAAAGTCTGGATAGTAATTCTCTTTGTGGGCAGTGGGAATATGAAAGAGAATGCAGTCAGTGGAAGGACATTGGAAACCTGAAATAGATTGGTTAGCTTTTCCTGTTTAGGTTGGATGCTACGTACAGGGTGTTCCTTCAGTTATTTTCTTTAATGTTTTTGTATGCCTGGAATGTTTTATAATACAATTTCAAAACTAATAGCTACACAACTCAACAATAGCGACAAAAAAAAGCCCAATTTAAAAGTAGGCAAAGGACTTGAACAGACACTTCTCCAAAGATATGATACGAATGGCCGAGAAGTGTGTAAGACGCTCAACGTCACTAACTGTTAGAAAAATGCACAGTGAGATGTCGCCTCATACCTATTAGATGGCTTCTCTCAAAAAACCTCGCGTCAGCGAGGATGTGGAGAAATTGGAGCCCTTGTGCACTGTTGTTGGGAATGTAAAATGGTACATCTGCTATGGAAAACCAGATGGCAATTACTCAAAAAATCAAAAATACAGTCATAGTATGATCCAACAGGCCCACTTGTGGGTATACAGCACATCTCTGTTCACAGCAGCATCATTCACAATAGCCAACCCAAAGATTGTTCGGGTTATACAACCATTGCTAGATGAACGGATAAACAAAACGTGATATGTACGTACATCGGAATTTTATTTGGCCTTAAAAAGGAGGAAAATTCCGATATATTCTGTCGCACGCGTGAAGCTTGAGGACATTATCTAAGTGAAATAAGCCAGGCACAGGACAGACAAAAGCTGGTTCATTCCACTCACATGCAGTATCAAAATAAGTCAGTCATAGAAACAGAAAATAAGATGGTGGTTCACAGGGGCCAGGGGGAGGCAAAATGGGCAATTGTTTAATGGGGACGGAGTTTCAGTTCTGCATGATGGAAAGTTCTGGAGATCTATTGCACAACAGTGTGCATATATTTAAAACTACTGAACTGGATACTTAAAAATGGTTACAATGGTACCTTTTTTTTTTTTTAAGTTTATTTTGCGTGAGAGAGAAAGCACGAGCAGGGGTGGGGTTGAGAGAGAGAGAGAAAAAAAGAGAGAGAGAGAAAGAGAGAGAATCCCAAGCAGGCTGCACACTCAGGGTGATCCCAACGTGGGGCTCAAACTCACAAACCATGAGATCATGACCTGAGTCAAAATCAAGAGTCAGATGCTTAACCCACTGAGCCCCCCAGGTGCCCCGAGATGGTACCTTTTATATGTTATAGTTTTTACCACAATAAGCAGATTAATAGTTATAGCAAGGGTTTGTCTGACCTAGGGATTTTCGGTTTCCTTGCTGTCCCTCCAGTCATTGTTAAAAACAAATTTCATATATTGAAAAAATAAATAAATAAAAATAAAAACAGTAAATTAATTAAATCTGAATGATCTAATTATATTTCTTGCTCAGACTCCCTGTATCTAGTCTGATTTGGGCTCGTATTGAGCATTCTGCCCTTCCAGAATACACTCTATTTCCTCTCCCCTACCTCAGTCCTACCTGCAGGAATTCTGATGGATCCCACTGGAGGATGCCCGACTAAGTTCTGCTTTCTCCTTGATACAATCAGGGGCCATTCTAAGTCCTATGGATCCCTGTTGCCTTGAGGGACTCGGTGCACTTAATTTGTATACAACCTATTGTCCATTACTCATTTCCTCTATGTATTGATTGTTAATTTTCAGAGATGTTTGATCACCCCGATTAGAATTTAGGCCATTGGAAGACAGGGACAAATAATGCTTTTGTCACGCTTATGTTTGCCTGTCAATGAACTTTGCACGTGACTAGCACACAATAAGACCAGAGAATGAATGAATGATCAAAGGAATGGATGGATGTATCCCTGGGATTTTAAAGATGTACCTGAGCTGAATATGGTAAAAATTAAGTATAACGTCTTCTCAGAACTACTATAGCTCTGGTTTCCCTCTGCTTTCCTTATATTCCTTGCCCCAAACCCCAATTTTCCTCTCAACAGCCACATCTTGCCTTATCTGGAGAGGCAATTCTACCCCAAGCCTGGATGGAGAGTGAGTAAGGTTGTCTTTATTCCCCTACCCTGCTCCCCCTGGCACCCCTGCCACCCCGTTTTTATGGCCCTTTCTGTTTTAAGGGGCTTACTGTTAACTGACACACACATAAAAAGACGGCAGGTAGCAGAAATAATAAATATCAGGGTTTGTACAGCATAAGAGGAATGACTGATATTTGGTGTTTGATATCTCTGATCTCAATTCCTTACTATTCTACTTACAAGCTGTGACAATTTATCTCTTTTTAAAATTGTGGCAAAATATACATAGCATAAAATTTGCCCTCTTCACCATTTTAAAGTGTACAGTTCTGGGACATGAAGCACATTCACACTGTTGTGCAGTGAATGGCCACCATCCATCTCCAGAGTTTTTCAACTTCCCAAACAGAAACTCTGTCCCCACTAAAGACAAACTCCTATTCCCTCTCTCCCCAGCCTTTGGTAACCTCTATTTTACTTTCTGTCTTTTGGCTGTTCTCTGAACCTCATATAAGTAGAATCATAATATTTGTCCTTGTGTGTTTTGCCTATTTCATTTACCCTAATGTCCTCAAGGTTCATCCTTGAGGAGGAACATTGTAGTACGTATGTCGTATGCATGCATCAGGAACACTGTAGCGTGCATCAGCATTTTGTTCCTTTGGGGGCCGAATAATATTCTACTTTAAACTTCTTGGACTTCAGTTGCCCACTCTGTAAAATGGGATCAGTAGCCCATTCTTCAGTGGGCTATTGCCGAATAGCTGTGAAGACTTCCCAAGATCATGAAAAATGGTGGACGGTGCCCAGCACAGTGCTTTGATGTATGAGAGATAATGATTTAGTTTCCTCTTTCCCTTTATAAATTATAAATTTCATAGGACCAGGTGCAAGAAAGATGCTTTTCTCAATTCCCTAGTTCTTTCTGTCACACGTTAGTGAGTGCCCAGATATGATCATGTGTAATTGAATTGGAGAACCCCCTGATTTAATAAATTAGAGATCCTCCACCAGGGTCCCAGCATCATAAAAGTGACTGTTTCACTCCTTCCTGCTCCTCCTCCTCACCTCTACCTATAAATCAACGTCATAAGGATAATAATATCAGACCCCCATCACTCAGGAAGGCAAAGTTGATGTAATCCACCATGGGATTTGGATCTCTAATAGCTTAGGTAAGAAACCACGTTTGAACGGTTATCTGATAAATTCAGACAGTGAGGACAAGCTGAGAGAATCAAACCACAAGTAAAGATCCTGTTTTCAGTTACCTTAATTTGTGGTCATCCTTTGGCCCAAGTCAATTAGACTTAATCACTGTGGGGCTAATTATCATATCACTCCTTGCTGTGACCAGTAGTTTCTGTGGCCTTTCCATTAGAACAGGCAGATGGATACTTATGTTGACAGTGTATCTGGGTCATTAAAGAGGAAACTCTGATGAAGAACCTTGAGTGTTGATTTTGGTAGGAACAGAAACTTCAAGGAACTTTCCAGAATGGATGTCAAGTCGCAGGAATGAAAACTAAAAACCTGTGACAGTTTAACTCCTTTCCGATTGATGTTCCCCATTGGTAAAATTACTGTGAAAAAAAATTGCTTGACATTCTGTTTTGATTTCTTAAAACATTGTTTTCCCCAAACCTCTCTTTCTAGAGCTCCCTAAAATATTAATTTAATGCATACTTTTTTTTTTGCCTTGAGAATTTCTTTTTTCTTCACTATGAGTGAATGGCTCTGCCCCCAAATTGATGGTAGGATTATGCTCAGGGAGAAAATCAAGTTTTCAAGTTTTCAAGTTTTTTGAAATCCTATATTCAATTAATGAATCTTGTCTGTCTAGACTAGGACAGCCATGAGTGTATAAGTTTAATATGTAGAAAATATTTTGTCTTAAGGAAAATTAGACTGGTTGAGTTGGTGAATATTTTATTAGGCACCTGAAATAATACAGCTTTCCAATTTGTTGAAAGTAAATGTGTCATCTTTGTTTAAAAATGGGCTTCCAGGGTATTTGGGTGGCTCAGTCAGTTAAGCCTCTGATTTCAGCTCAGGTGATGATCTCGTGGTTTGTGAGTTTGAGCCCCGCATCGGGCTCTATGCCGACAGCTCAGAGCCTGGAGCCTGCCTCAGATTCTGTGTCTCCCTCTCTCTCTGCCCCTCCCCTGCTTGTGCATGCTCTCTCTCTGTCTCTTTCTCTCTCTCTCTCTCTCTCTCTCTCTGTCAAAAATAAATAAACATTAAAAAAAGAATAGGCTTCTGAATGTTTTAGAAACAATACACTACATATCTCAGGAAGGCCAACCTTAATTGATTGGAAAACAAGGTGCTTTATTTGCACTATAGGCATGCCTTGGAGATATTATGGGTTTGGTTCCAGACCATCACAAGAAAGCAAATATCACACTAAAGAAGATCAAATGAAGTTTTTTGGTTTTAAGTGCATATAAAAGTTACGTTTATACGACACTGTAGTCTATTAAGTGTGCAATAGCATTATGTCTATAAAAAACAATGTACATGCCTTAATTAAAAATTACTTTATTGCTAAAAAAATGCTAACTATTATTTGAGCTTTCAGCAAGTTGTAATCCTTTTGCTGGTGGAGGGTCTTGCCTCAATGGTGATGGCTGCTGACTAATCAGGGTGGTGGTTGCCGAAGGTTGGGGTGGCCATGGTGATTCCTTAAAACAAGAGAACAATGAAGTTAGCCACATCGATTGACTCTTCCTTTCATGAACGATTCGTCTGTAGCAGGTGGGGCTGTTTGACAGCATTTGACCCACAGCAGAACTTCTTGCAAAATTGGAGTCAATCCTTTCAAACCTTGCTGTTTCTTTGTCAGGTTTATGTGATATTCTAAATCCTTGGCAATCATTTCAGTAATCTTCATAGCATCTTCACCCAGGAGTAGATTCGATTTCAAGAAACCACTTTGTTTGCTCCTCTATGAAAAGCAACTTTTCATCTGTTCATTTTATCATGAGATTGCAGCCATTCAGTCCCACCTAAAGCCACACTTCTGACTCTGGTCCTCTCGCTATTTCCACCTCATCCTCAGTTACTTGCTTCACTGAAGTCTTGAAATCCTCAAAGTCATCCATAAGGGTTGGAATCAATGTCTTCCAAACTCCTGTGAATGTTGGTATTTTGACCGCTTCCCATAAGTCATGAATGTTCTTAATGGCATCTAGAAAGGTGAATTCTTTCCAGAAGGTTTTCAATTTACTTTCCCTAGACACATCACTATGGATGGATTTGCCCAGAAGATTCACAATTATGGCATCTATAGTCTTATGAAATGTATTCCTTAAACAATAAGAGTTGAAAGTCAAAATGACTCCTTGATCCATGGGCTGCAGATTGGATGTTGTGATAGCAGGCATGAAAACATTATTCTCCTTGTACATCTCCATCAGAACTCTTGGATGACCAGGCACATTGTCAGTGAGCCATCATATTTTGAAAGGAATCTTCCTGAGCTCTAGGTCTCAACAGTGGGCTCACAATACTTAAACATGTTCTAAGCAGATATGCTATTATCCAGGCTTTGTTGTTCCACTTATAGAGCACAGGCAGAATAGAGTTAGCATAATTCTTAAAGGTCCTAGATGTTTGGAATGGCAAATGGGCACAGGCTTCACCTTCAAGTCACCAGCTGCATTAGCCCCTAATGTGAGAGTCAGCCTGTCCTTTCACACTTTGAAGCCAGGCATTGACTTTTCCTCTCTAGCTATGAAAGTCCTATTCGGTGTCTTCTTCCAACACAAGGCTGGTTCATTTATGTTGACAATCTGTTGTTTAGTGTAGCCACCTTCATTAATTATCTTAGTTAGATCTTCTGGAGAACTTGCTGCTTCACCTTGCACGTGTATGTCATGGAGGTGGCTTCTTTCCTTGAACTTCATGATCCAACCTTTGCTAGCTTCACATTTTTCTGCTGAAGCTTCCTTCCCTTTTTCAGCCTTCATAAAATTGAGGAGAGTTAGGACCTTGCTCTGGGTGAGGCTTTGACTTAAGGGAGTGTTGTGGCTGGTTTGATCTTCTATCCAGACCACTCAGACTTTCTCCATATCAACAAGAAGGCTGTTTTGCTTTTCTAGTGTTCACTAGAGTAGCACCTTTAATTCCTTAAAGAACTTTTCCTTGGCATTTACAACTTGGCTAACTGTATGGCACAATAGTCCTAACTCAGTTTAATCATATCCAGCTTTTGATTTAAAGAGAGACACGTGTGACCCTCCCTTTCACTTGAACACTTAGAGGCCACCATAAGGTTATTCATTGGCCTGATTTCACTATTGTGTCTCAGGAAACAGGGAGACCCAAGGAGAAAGAGAGAGATGGGGGAACAGCCAACTT
The DNA here is from genome assembly GCF_018350215.1 of Panthera leo. Lineage (NCBI taxonomy): Eukaryota > Metazoa > Chordata > Mammalia > Carnivora > Felidae > Panthera > Panthera leo. Next base: position 5,775,555 of record NC_056685.1, on the reverse strand, counting down.
ATGGAGCAGTCAGAACACATACAACATTTATCAATGAAGTTCACCGTCATATATGGGTGTAGCTTATGGTGTCCCTAAACAATTACAATGGTAACACCAAAGATCACTGATCATGTATCACCATAATGAATATAATAACAATGACAAAGTCTGAAATATTGCAAGAATTACCAAGATGTGACACAGAGACACGAAGTGAGCAAATGCTTTTGGAAAATGGTGCCAACACACCTGTTTGAGGCAGGAGTGCTACAAACCTTTAATTTGTTAAAAAAAAAATGCAGTTATCTGCAAAGCATAGTAAAGTGAAGTGTAATAAAATGAAGTCTCTAAACCTAGAGACCATAATAATGTGTAGGTCTTACAGAGTTGAAGGTCTGTCTAAAAATAAAGAAAAGGCAAAACGTAATATTGTACAAATTTCCTATCTTGCCTTTCCTTCCCAGGATCCCATCCTTAAGGGTCACACGTGGCTGAAGGACAGGGTATCTTAGCAATTAGGCAGAAGTTGCTCTGGAGAAGATACAGCTGTGCCTGACTGTTGGTCATTGGCAGTGCAGAGGGGGGTACAGAAGGGGCTCAGATCCTTAGATCCGTCCTTCCCATAACGATAAAATAAAAATTAACGTGCACTCATACATTTGCCGTCTTCCCTTTCCCCCTGAATATAGAGATATGGTGACTCCTTCATTACAGACACACTGCAAGAAAACTAAGCGTGAATTAACGAAATTTCAGAATAAATAGTTGAACTGTTTCAATTCTAGTTAATCAGTTTGGGGGTATGTAAAGTAATTTAAATACTTAGACACAGGTTGACAGGAGCAGGCACCTTTAAAGATAGAAACCGGCTGCCTGGTATGGTGGAAAGGGCCCCACATGCTAAATCCTGGCTCATTTTCTTTTTCACTGTCCATCCTTGTGTGAGATGTTTAACCTCTATGCACGGTTTCTTCATCTGTGAAGTAGGGATGATGATTTCCACCTTGTGAAGCTCTTTGGACATTCTTTGAGATGGGTATAGAGCAGTCCAGCACATAGTATGTGCTCAGGCAATGGTAGCCAACCATATCGTTTCTGACTTGCATTTCCATTGGAAATATCTGTAAGTTACGCACTTACACATATCCACATAAGACTCAGAAAGGTCTTAGTGCTAAGCAAACATTTACCAAAATAGGTTTTCCAGAGGTTAACTTTCAATCTATCACTTCCTTATGAAATTGACACATGTTCCAAATTCATCAGGGGTGAGGTGTAGACTGAATTAATGAGATTCTGTTTATCGCCGTAAGGTTAGGTGATACAATAGGTTTTACTTGCCCGAGGGAAAGAAGGTAACCTGCTTTGTAGCTACGTGTACACCATCTGAAAAAAAAGTGTAACCCTCTCAGCAATATGGGTCTAGAGATGACTTCTTTTCCCCTGATGAGGAGGGTTCACATGCTGGTTCCCAGTCCTGACAGCTGCCTACACACAGCATAAGTCAGACAAGATCACTCTCATCTCAACCAGGAAGGATGCGCTTGAAGAATGAATGCCAAGAAGGGTTTGGGTACAAACAGCATGGCCGGTGCCCAGGTTTCCCCCCAGCTAGTGTTCATTCCAGCACCAGCATGGCTTTCCCTGAAGAGCAGCTCCGCTGGGCACAGAGCAGCCTTGTCGGAAAATGTACTTCGCTGGCGTGAGTTTGTCATCCTCAATGACAGAAGTGTCTGGAGGTGTGTGTTTGCTTTTCTTATGTAACCACAAAATAGCGGTTGGTTTCTCTCTAATAGATAAGGGTGACAGGAGTTGCTGTTGGCTTGAAAATGATGTATGAACTCTAATCCTGAGAATGAACTTAGTGAGTTTAGTCATGACAGACCTAGTTCTTACTTCTTCCCCTCTCCTTTTTCCCAATGCCACCCAACCCCACTCTGTTTTCTCCTTCCTTTGGAGACGCAAAGAAACGAGAGTGGCCTCAGAAGAAAATGTCAGGAAGCGTGCGCCATGCTGACAGCATTTGCAGATGCCTGGGCTCCACCTGGGTGGCTTTTTCTTCTTTTCTTTTTAAAAGTAAACACAGTGCATCAATTACGGAGCACGTGGAAATAAGGGACTGGCTTCAAAGGACTGACTGCCTCCCTGCCAGGCGGTTAAAGAGCTGTGCCGTCCCAGGAAGGAAGAAGGCTTTACTTCCCACTCCTGGACTTTTCTTAGAGCCCTGCGGAAAGACCTCTGATGTAGGGAAAGGACAGCTTGGCGCTGGGGATTCCCTCTAGTTCTTGGACCTTCTGAACCCAAGCAGAAAAGAACCCTTTTTAGAAGTTTATTTGGCAGAAACAAGGAAAGGATGTGAACTTGACTTTGAAATACCTTATGCCTTATGGATTGTATATGTGTCCAGTGTGTTCTTAGGAATACCTAAGGAAATTATGATGTAGGTAACCTTTATTACCACCATTCTTTTTAAATAAGGAATTTGAAATGCAGACCGGTGGCCTAGGAAATCCAAGGCAACACGGAGCTGGTCTTCCGACTTCCTATATGCCCCCGTGGGCTGCAATCTAACATTGCAAACTGGGTGGCATAGCTCACCTGACAATCGAGCTGCTGAATTCTGCTCAAGTCCTGCTCCAGGCTTAGAACCAGAGCTGCTTAGGTCTAAAATTACAGATTCTAGTTATTCACATCTCTGTCGTTTCTATCAGTGCTGTCGTCTTCAGGTTTTGTGGCTTCCAGTAAAATGCAAGTGGTTCAAGGAGGAAAGACCTATAATGCATGCTCAGTGACTATTTATGGTGTGAATATTATTGAACAGATCATTTATATGTTATTCCTGTAACACCTGAATGCAGGATGTCTCTCCAGGATGGCAGGTTTCTGTCTATTAAATACATTAGAATAGCAGAATGTGAGCATAGCCAGCAAACTTGGAAACGATTCTGCACCGGAGGGTGTTGGGGCTCAAATAGACTAGAGAGCTTGATCTCTACTCCCCCGTCTTATCGGCAAAGAAGCTGAGACCCCCAGAGATGGAGTGATTTTCCCAGGTTTGCCAGCTCTTCACTGAGCTTTGTCTTGGCCTCTCATTCTTAGTGCAAACACAAGCACCAGTCCCAGTTAGAAACTCAGCCCCTTTGCATTGCACAGGCCCCTGCCTCTGGCAGAGGATCAGGGAACACAGTGACTGTCAAAATGTGGTTGCTTTCCTAGACCTTGAACTTCATATCGCAGAAATGCCCTTGGGCTCGGCATATTTATAAGTTCGTATCCATATGAACATATCAGATACACTCCAGTGAGTAAGGGAAAAAAATCATTTGAAATTTGAATGTGAATACTTTTTGGAGAAAAGAATAAAGAGTGGATACTACTTCATATGGGAAAGAGGCTTGGGGGTGACTTTAATATGTAGCATCACCATAAGCAGGATAATTGAAAAGAGAGTGCGAACCAGGAGGTTTCTGATCTTCACCTAAAAGGGAGAAATCGGCTTTTTAAAAAAAAATTTTTTAACGTTTATTCATTTTTTGATAGAGACAGAGCGTGAGTGGGGGAGGGGCAGAGAGAGACGGAGATACAGAATCCGAAGCAGGTTCCAGGCTCTGAGCCATCAGCACAGAGCCCAACACAGGGCTCGAACTCACGGACCGTGAGATCATGACCTGCACTCAAGTCGGATGCTTAACCAACTGAGCCACCCAGGCACCCTGAGAAATAGGCTTTTAATAGAGCAGAAAGTTTTCTGTTTAGTTGTTAAAAAAAATAAAAGTGATAATCAGCAGAACTCAGCCCAGACTTACTAAACTTCATGCCAAACTCACCTAATTTCCATTTTCATAGGGTTCCCAGACTAGTGAAGTACTAAGCCAGCAAGGGAGCATTTTGATTTCAGTGAGAGGTTTAGCCAGAATGTCTTATAATCCTACTTCTGAATGTACAGAAATGTCGCAGCTCGTGCCAAGGAGTGACAATTCCAGGACTGGGGAGGAAGTGCTATCTCGGGGGTAAATTTCAGTATAGGAAAGAATCTCCAACCAAATTTAAACTACATTGTACATATAATCTGTCCTATATATAATTTTTTTGATGTTTATTTATATTTGAGAGATGGAGACAGAGTGTGAATGGGAAAGGGACAGAGAGAGAAGGAGACACAGAATGTGAAGCAGACTCCAGGCTCTGAGCTGTCAGCGCAGAGCTGAATGCGGGGCTCGAACCCACGAACCGCGAGATCATGACCTGCACTGATGTCGGACACTTAACTGACTAAGCCACTCAGGAGCCCCATATACATATATGTATACATACACATACATATACATATGCATATATATGTATATATATAAAGGACTGTGATATATTTAAAGGACTGTGATAGCTAAATGCGTATTTGAATCGGACAAAGGGCTAGTATCCAAAATCTATAAAGAGCTCACCAAACTCCACACCCGAAAAACAAATAATCCAGTGAAGAAATGGGCAGAACACATGAATAGACACTTCTCTAAAGAAGACATCTGGATGGCCAACAGGCACATGAAAAGATGCTCAACATCACTCCTCATCAGGGAAATACAAATCAAAACCACACTCAGATACCACCTCACGTCAGTCAGAGTGGCTAAAATGAACAAATCAGGAGACTATAGATGCTGGAGAGGATGTGGAGAAACGGGAACCCTCTCGCACTGTCAGTGGGAATGCAAATTGGTGCAGCCACTCTGGAAAACAGTGTGGAGGTTCCTCAAAAAATTAAAAATAGACCTACCCTATGACCCAGCAGTAGCACTGCTAGGAATTTACCCAAGGGATACAGGAGTGCTGATGCACAGGGGCACTTGTACCCCAATGTTTATAGCAGCACTCTCAACAATAGCCAAATGATGGAAAGAGCCTAAATGTCCATCCACTGATGAATGGATAAAGAAATTGTGGTTTATATACACAATGGAATACTACGTGGCAATGAGAAAGAATGAAATCTGGCCTTTTGTAGCAACGTGGATGGAACTGGAGAGCGTGATGCTAAGCAAAATAAGCCATACAGAGAAAGACAGATACCATATGTGTTCACTCTTATGTGGATCCTGAGAAACTTAACAGGAACCCATGGGGGGGAAGGAAAAAAAAAAAGGTTAGAGTGGGAGAGATCCAAAGCATAAGAGACTGTTAAAAACTGAGAACAAACTGAGGGTTGATGGGGGGTGGGAGGGAGGGGAGGGTGGGTGATGGGCATTGAGGAGGGCACCTGTTGGGATGAGCACTGGGTGTTGTATGGAAACCAATTTGACAATAAATTTCATGTATTTAAAAAAAATAAAATTAAATAAATGCGTATTTGAGGGTTCACAGTCTTCTCTGGAAAGAACTTTGAAGCAATTTGTGATTCAGAGTGCTGAACTTGAGCGAGTGTCCCCAAGGTCAGGGTATATAACTTTAGACAAAGTCCTCCAAGCTCTAACGTGTTACTGTCATTCACTGACGAGTCCTGGAATCCTGGGAAAACAAAGTATTAGGATCAACAGAAGGGAAAACCGGAGGCTCTCATTATCAAATGCACCAATATTTCTCCCCTCGTGCGAAGAACTGTAACTTGATGCCCCGCCATGTCACTTTCGATTATTAAAAGTAAATTAAAAGCACTTCCTTTACGAGGTATTTGGAAACCGTTCAGTTGCAAGGTGACAGGCAGCCTAGAATCGGAAGTAGGAGGTTGGGTCTGACTCCAGCTCAGACTTCCCTCCGAGCAGCGAGCAGCGGTGAGGAAACTGCTCGGTCAGACGTGCGTCACCTCGGTGTCAGCGATGTGGCATCACAGCCAAGCAAGGAAATTCTCAGTTTTAGTGCTGCCTGGGTTCTCTGAAACAGAGGCAGCCCCTGGGGAGGAGTCCTGGCTGTAGAGGGCCATTCCCCATGCCCTTTGAACCCAGTCATGCCAACCGTAGTTTGGAAACCGAGGATTTAACATTTCCCAAAGAAACAGCTTCTGTAAGATGCTTCTGGTCTCTCTGTGACGAGGTCATTTCTGTCAGAATGCCATCTTAATCAGAATCTAGCTCGCTTTCCTAGCTTACTGCAGGCCCAGCAAGGAAAGAACCACAAGTGGTGTAGACAGGTTGGGCAGGACTTGCAGACCGATGTCCTGGCTGCCCCCGAAGCCAGCTGTCCCTGGGCCCCAGAGGTGGACACCAGAATAGGCACAGTAGACGTCCTCCCTAGACAAGCTGCTCTTGCTTCAGAGTCTAAGCAGCTCAGCCAAATGAGGGGCATTTCGGCCGGGAACTGAAGGCAGATGGCGGGGGACACTGGCCGGAGCCACGGTCCCGTTCTCACTGCTCTTCGAGGTGACGTGTACAGTCCTCCTGGGGAGAGGGCGTGCCGGGGAGCCAATCTCCCTCCTTCCTCTCTGCCTTCCTATTTGCACGAAGACCAGATGTTCTGTTTGTGCAACTTTTATGCCGTGCCATCAGCAGGGAGGAAGCACAGGACTGCGGAAGCCCCACAGGAAAGCGCGTGGGGCGAGTGGCACCAGGGTAGTGCACCCAGTAAAGGGCAGTCCTGATCTGCTTCCCTGACCGATGTTGCAAAGACAGGAAGTGTGGCTTCATTACTGGGATCCACTCAGGCCGAGGTGCCTCCTGACGGCCCGTGAGAAGCGTTAGATGAATAATACCTTTTAATCACCCCTGTGTCTGCAGCAGCAAAGATCAGCCACGGGGGACTCAGGGGGAACCCAGAGGTTTGACAAAGATGTCAATGTCACGCAGTCAGATGGAGTTAGAAATAATTACCTCCAGGGCAGCGCTGAGCTTACAGGAGATCGAACGACCGTGTGTGCTGTCCTAAAAGCGCTCCACCATGATCAGCTGTGCGACCGTGGACAAATGTCCTCACCTCTCGGAGCCCGTTTCCCTCTGTGTGACACAGGGATGAGAATACCAACTGGACTGTGTCACGAGACCTCAGCATTCAAATGGAGGAAACGTCTGCGAAATCATTTTGAGTAAATGGCAGGTTCTGTTTTCCCTTTCCCATTCATTTCCTTAAGGGGCGGACTGAAGCAGAGATTAATGCAACAGCTTACCACTTTTCCATTCTTTTTAGAACAAAACGAAATGGTGGTTTTAAAAACAAAAGGGAAACAGAATCCCCCACTGCCGAGAGCTGTTCACGAATGTCCCTGGTGAAGGGCCCCGGAATACTCAGCCCCTCCCTTCTCCGCACCCGCTGACCCAGGCTCCTGCACCCCGTGTACCTCAGGACCTGCCTCTCTGTCCCGTAAACATCGTCAGGCAGTGGCAGCTTGATCAGTGCTCACTCCACTCTGAGCCCCCGGGATGGGAGATGTTGAGAATTAGGGGCGGGGGTGTTTTCAAGATGTTGTAGGGGTTGGTTGTGTGTTTCAAGGAGGAAAGGGCCGTGGCCCGGAGCTCAGACTTGTGTTTCTTGCAGCCCAAGAGCATGACCCTACTAAGTATGCAATGTGTTTCTTTCTGCTCTGTCTCCCAGACAGAGGAAGCCTCCCCAGGCAAATCTGAATTCCAAACGTTGAAACCTCAGGAAAATACCTGCGCCCAGGAGATGGTTCGCTTCGTTTTGCGCCGTCAGCTCTGGGACGGGAACAGGACGTCGGTGCCAGATGCCCCGTTTGGTTGCCATTGTCACATCCTCTTTCTTTTCTCGTGAGCGGGATGGGGAGGACTGGCTGGTCAGCCTGAAGGCGGGAAAGAGGAAGAAGCAGAGAGGGAGGAGAAGGACTTTGTAGAGTAGAATAATAAAATTCTCTTTTGTGATCAGGACGGTTCTCTGTCGTTCAGCCAAGGCTTGCAGCCATATTCTTGTTTCTTCCTGAAGTCTTGCGAGGTGAGGTATTCTTTAATCTGTATGCTTGGCTGCTGTCACAGAGGCTCCAAATTAACAGCGGTCTAAGCTTGATGGTTGACTTCTCCCCGACCTGAGAATCCAGGCCCCAGCGATCAAGGGCATTGCCAAGGTGATTCAACGCCACCCCTTGTGTATTCTAGGCAGGGGCAGGGGAATCGAAGGGGATGGATGTGGGGGCAGCTCTCAGTCTCTGTGCTACTTGCAAGGTCTGTGCCATCGGCTGCCCTGACCTTCAGATGCCCTCTTTTGGAGACCACCAGTGGCATATGTTCCCTGTCTTTTTTTTTTTATGTTTATTTTTAACAGAGACAGAATGTGAGTTGGGGGAGGGGCAGAGAGAGAGGGAGACACAGAATCCGAAGCAGGCTCCAGGCTCTGAGCCGTCAGCACAGAGCCCGACGCGGGGCTCAAACCCACGAACAGCGAGATCATGACCTGAGCCGAAGTCGGACGCTTAACTGACCGAGCCACCCAGGCGCCCCAGCACATGGTCCCCTTCTTGACCTCATCCTCCTTCTCCTCCTGGCTCACCTTCCCTGCTTCCCTCCCCACTGCCCCATCTCCAGTCCCACCCCCAGCTACAGTCATCTTTTCCCGCTCCACCCCTGCTCTCCATGCTCGGCATCACCTGCCTGGCCCGTCTCCCCCCACTCCTGCTTCTCTCCCCAGAGTCCTTCCCCAGGCCCTTCTTCTCTCCACCCTTGGGCCGTGGGGGCCCCTCAGGTGTCCTGGAGCTGGGCAAGGGCCGGATCCCACTGCTCAGTAAAAACAAAGAGGAATCTCTGATTGGACTGCCCCAGCTGTCTTAGTGTGTGTTCATAAAACCCCAAATGGGAGGTCGGGACACAGTTCCTAGTAAATCTGTTCTAAATCCATCGTAGGTGGTTTCATGGCACCATTTTGTGCTTCAGGAAACGTGCACATGTGGATCCAGCGTCACGGGTAACATTTCTGTGGGAAAAAGTATACTGTGTGATCTGAACAAGCTACTTGTTCATGGACTTGTGGGCCACTGCTCTCTGCTAAATTAGGAATCCCTATGAGAAGAATTGGAGTGGTCTTGAAGTCAAGAGCTATGGCTTTGTTGTCTAAGCGCTGCCCCAAGACACCTCCTGTAGAGGACACTCCCAGTCAGCTGGTACTAAATGAAAGAAAGACTTGTTCAGTTGCCAGACGTTATCAGGGCCAGGGATCTGAATGGGTGCCAGGTGATACCCGGGGCCAGGCCCACAGAGGCCTTGCCATGGAAAGAGACTAGATACGAAATCAGAGGAGGTAGGCCCCATCACTTATACTCTCTGCAAACCTGAAGAAAGCCCTAACTTCCGCAAGCATCCGCCTCTCTCCTCTCTGTAATGGGAACCATCCATCCTGCTTTACATAATGGTTAGGAGGGAAAAATTGAGTCACTAGGTGCAGCATTTTTCCCTTTTTTGCTAATGCAAGATCATTTTCAAAAATCAGAATGGTAAACTCTTCACAAGTAACTATTTAAAATGACCTAAAACCCAGTCCACCCAGCGATGGCATTTTGATTTAAATCTTTCCCGCCAAGATTTATGCATGTGACTGTAGATCTCTTTAAATGAGCTCCTTTTTTATATACACACCCACACGTTATGGTTAGTACATCCCTTCTTCAGCTTAACTATATCCTGTAAATATCTTTATTTTAGGGAATAACGATCTACTGGTTATAAAATATTCCACTGTAGTCGTTTGCCATCATTTTTTCCAACAATATCTTATTTTTGGACGTTGAGGCTGTTGCCAGTTAGGCCATTGTTAAGCGATGCCTGACTGGGCATTCTTGTATGTAGACCTTCAAATACTTATCTTAAAGTCATTTAATACACGTTTTCTTCCATAAAGATTGTACAGGTTCCTTATCCAGGCCATTATGGCCAGATCTGTTTCCGAATTTATACTCTCTAAAAGTAATAAAGTTATACACTGTATATTACAAAATATTCCCAATAAACTGCATGTTGTGGGGGAGGATACTAACGGTTATGTTCAGCATAATAAATAGACCATAAATAGCCCATATCAGGTTTTGCTACTACATTAGTTTGCACTACAGAATTTTTTTTTTTTTCTATGTTCAGAGCATTTTGGATTTTGGAATGGCAGAGAGGGGATTATGAAGCTGGCTAATTTACATTTCTTTTATTTCTAGTGAAATTGAACTTTTTATGTATCTTACTGGCCCTTTATAACATTTGTTCTGTAAAATGCCTGTTCTCGATCTTCGCCAATTGTTTTATTAGGCAAATAAGATTTCACTATTAGGTGTGTCCCCTTTTACTGATGTTTAATAGCTTTTCACATATTTATCAAATATTTTGCCACATACTTTACAATTATACCTCCCATTTTGTTGTTTGTCTTATATTTTGTTAACGTTTAACACACACACGGTATAGAAATGTATTCCTTTATGGACCTTGTCTCGACAGACAAGGTACGATATTTGATAAGTCTTCCCTGATTACAAAAGATTACATAATTATAATCTACATATCTAGTACTTCTGGTTGTGTAGAGGTTTTATTTCTACATTAATATCGTCAATCTATCTGAATTTTATTTTGATGTTAGCTTTAATGTAGGTTTTAGCCAATGACTACCACCCCATTTATTAAGCAATCCTAACTCTCCCCACTGACATCACCTGCCGTCTTCACTGCACACAAAACTTTCATTAATATTTGGCTCGTTTCAGGACATTCCATTTTGTTCTGACAATCTGTCCAACTATTCTGCCAGCACCAGATGATGTCTATTATCACATCTTTATTTTTTTTAATGTTTGTTTATTTTGAGAGAGAGCACGAGCAGGGGAGGGGCAGAGAGAGAGGGAGAGAGAGAATCCCAAGTAGGCTCCGCACTGTCAGTGCAGAGCCCGACGCAGGGGTCGAACTCACCAACTGCGAGATCATGACCTGAACCCAAAGTGGATGCTTAGCCGACTGAGCCACCCAGTTGCCCCCATTTTAATATCTATTAGGTCTGGGGAGGAAGGAAGAATGAATAGGCTGAGCACAAGATCGTTAGGACAGTGAAACTATTTTGTGTGATACTATAATGATGGGATACCTATCATTATACTTCTGACCAAACCCAATGAATGCCGAACACCAAAAACGACCCCTAAAGTAAACTATGGACTCTGAGTGATAATGCTGTCAGTGTGGGTTTGTGGATTGTAATTGGTATGCCATCTGGGGTGGGGTGTTAATAGTGGGGGAGAATTGGGGGAGGGGACAGGAAGGGTGTGGGAAATCTCTGTACCTTCTGCTGAAGTTTGCTATAAATTTAAAACTGCTCTAAGAAATGAAGTCTATAAAAAAACAACAACAACAAACCCAACCCCAAACCTAAACATTGCTTCTGAAATCGTAGAGCTTACATTCAAGGGGGGGGGGGGGGGGGGGGCGGCGCTATACACAAAGATAAATAGAAAATTAGAGTAGATTGCAATTTAGCGAGTATCGTGATACAAATGGGTGCCATAGACCAGCGCTGCTCAAACTCTGTGATGAAGAGCCAGTTTTGAAAAACAAAAGCAAGTTCCAGTATCTATCAAGACTAGCAACATGTTCATTACCTTCATTTTTGCAAAGCTATTTGTAAGCTGTCAGGTGCTCGATGCATATTAGTTATTTGCCGCTAATCCGTAATGGATTCCTTGTTAAAATGAAGATCCTTCTTCCCTCCACCTTCCCTCCATTGTTCTCCTCTGGAGAACAATGAAATTGCCGTTACGAAATGCAGTGCTGTCCTTTTCAGAGATTGTTGTCTCATAAGAAGATGCTGAAGTACCTTTCACACAATGGCTCTGATCACACAATAATCTTAAGAGCTCGCTAAAAATTCACTAAGGGAAGTCAAAGCTTGGCATTTGCAAGAGATATATCCCATAATCGAATAGTTCTTTTTTCTCTTTGCCATTGTTTTTTCTTCAGAGAAGCAAGGGTATTAATCTCTTCACATTTCGTGTGTGGATGAGGGATACAGAAGAGCCCTTTGGGGGGTGCGGAATGAGCAGTCTGCCAGATTCATTCACTCACCGAGTGCCTGGCTCAGTGAGTATATGAGGTTGTTGGGGCTGGTCAAAATTCGCCAGAGTGCCTATATCACAAATAAACCTGAGCGGGTGAAAGGGTCTCACATCTGGTGCGTTAAATTGTCTTTCTGTGTGAGCAGTACTAATACTTTGTGCAAATAAATGAAGAAGGATCTAGGTGGACCTGGGGCATGGTAACACTCCTTCCACTAATTAGACAGTAACTTTGATCTCTTGCCTTAATTTCTCTGAACCTTAATCCCTTTATCTGGTATGAGAGCAGACCATTTGATCACTAAGAGCCCTTTCAGCTCTCAGAAAAATGAACAGATCAGTGAATTTGTTCACTGATTTATTCATTCCTAATTGATTTATCCACTTATTCAAAAGACACTTCTTGCGAGCGTGTTATAGGTCCGTTACCATGCTACTTGTGGTCCCCAAATGGGAAGGCAGAAGGCAGCGGAGAGATACTTTGCCCCACGCCTACGCACTCCCTTCTTTCTGTGGGGCTGGAATCGCTGACCTTGGGGGAGCGATGAGAGATGGTGAGAGATGGAGGAGGGAAATCCTCTTGGCTTCACCACATTTGGTGCTTTTGGTTAGACCAAGGCTCCTGAACCCCAGCACTGTGCATGCATTTGTTGGGGGGCGGGGCTGCCCTGCACATTGTAGGTTGTTTGGCGGTATCTCTGGCCTCAACTCACCTGATGTGAGTCGTACCCTCTCCCCGACGTTGGTGACCACCGAAGATGTCTCCAGACATTGCCAGATGCCCCCTGGAGGCAGATTGCCCTGGTTGAGAACCAGTTATATAGAACTATCTAGGTGCCCAGATCCTGGGCAAGTGAGATGAAAAGGACCCAGGCCCAGCCTTATGGAGTTTACGTGAGTACACCCTTCCTCAGACTTCAGTGTGCACCTCCTAAGTGGAACCCTCGGTTTGCTGAGCTCTGCCCACAGAGCTTCTAACTCAAGCGGGTCTGGGTGGGGCTGCAGGGTTTGCATTTCGAGAGTTCCCTCATTGGCGCCCATGCTCCTGGTCCTCAGGACCACCCTTGAGAACCTCTGAGCCAGTGCGTTCCTATCTTGCCCGGTAGGTGTGTGTCCACTGCAGTTATGGCTAACACTACGAATGTACTCTGCTCACACAGTAAAACTAGTGTTCCCTGAGAGTCAGAGTGATCTGTGGCTTTTAGAACGGGAAAATAGGGAAGAGTCGGTTAAGCGTCTGACTGTTGATCTCAGCTCAGGTCATGATCTCACGGTTCATGAGTTCGAGCCCCACGTCGGGCTCAGTGCTGAGAGTGTGGAGTCTGCTTGGGATTCTCTCTCTCTCTGCCCCTCCCCTACTCTGTCTCTCACAAAAATAAATAAACTTAAAAAATTAAAAAGTCAAAATGAGAAAATAGACCCTATGTGGGCTATAAACCCACAATCAATTTGACATGTGTCAAGAAGAAAACCAAGTAGAGGATCTCATAAGCTCGAACAGTGACAAATGGTGGTCGATTTTATAAATTAATTTTGACTTGGCTCCGAGTGAGCAGATAAATAGGTCAGTTAGTGAGCTAGTGGAGGAACCTAATCATTTTGCTGTTCCCATGAATTCTCAGCTCTAACTACAAACGTGCTTTGACAACCCACTCATTCCTAAGTTGGGGACATTTCTCTGTGCAACAAGATGTGGGCGACTCCCTTAGATCCACACGCACACATCCACCCAAGATCATCTGACCCCACTCTGCCTCTTTCTTCTCCTTCTCGTGGTCCTTATCCCCGGTCCACCCCATCCCCGGTCCACCCCATCCCCTTCTCTGGGAAACTCTTCATGTGATGGGCAGTAATGCAAAGCAGCATTGCCTGTTGTTGGAGGGTTCCCTGTATGTTTATTCTGTGCAGAACTCTTAGTTCGTCTGTGGACTGCACGTTGACATTTCCGCTTGCTGTGGTCATACTACCAGATACTGTATTTTCTTTGAAAAGCGTCACACACCCTGAGGAGGAAGTGGGGTGTGGTATCAGAGCAGCCCTGGGAGGGCAGGGGTGTTTTGCTACTGGTGCTCCCAGGAGTGGGAGCCTATGTTGCCATTTCTTGTCTTCTGAGTCTCTAACGCCAAGCCCATGTTAACTGGCCACATCACTTTATTAACAGGATAGAAGGGCAAGCAGGTGGAGCCCCAGCTCTCAAAACCTCCTTCTTGGATCCAGAACAATGCTTTGTACAGAGCAGGCAGGTTTAGCAAATGCTTCCTGAGTAATGGTAAAACATAAGATGGTGTATGTCGCTTCGTTACTTAGCCAGTAGTTTAGGTGTCGGACATAGTCCGTTGAACAAGTCACCGTCACTGGCAGCTAATTTTCATCAGGGAGACTTTCTCAGGATCCCTTGGGAACATCCTGTGTGATTTCACCAAACACTATCGCAAGCATTTCCCATAAATCCACTCATGTAATCCCCGTAACAACTCTATGAAGTACGTCTATTATTTTCCCCACGTTACAGATACGGAAACAGAGACACAAAGAGGTTCGGTCATTTGTTGAAGACGGTGTGGTTGGAAAGCTGGCTTTCATGCCATGGCAGTGTCATTTGCCCATCCGTGTGTCTCCATCCTCTGTGTCCACTGGCACGTAAAGGCCAGAGGAAGACGGACTGTGTGTCCAAGAATTTCACACTCACCTTCTCAGTCAAGGTGCCCATTGACCCGAGTGCCCTGGGCCCTGGCTCCGATTTGGCACCCCGAGTTGAGGTGGTGTACTTTTCCTCACTGACCACCAACCTGTCAGGAAGCCCTCTTACTCTAGTGCCTTAGGAAGATTACAAAGTATCCCGTGTCTCTTTAGAGCTAGTGGGTTGCCAAGAAGGGACAGTCACAGAAACGATTGTCTCTGCGCTCCCCCCCAACTTGAGAGGTAACTGACCATCTAAAATCGGATATATTTAAGGTATACAACTTGGTGATTTGAGGTACCTGTACATTGTGAAATATGACCACTGTCAAGCTAATTAACATACCCCTCACTTCATATAGTTACTTTGCGTGTGTGTGTGAGTGTGTGCGTGTGTGGGGTGTGTGTGTGTGCTGAAGACTGTCTTTTAAGAGTAAATCTTGACACAGGGACAGAGCCATAAATTCAGTGTGCCTCCTATATGAGGCAGCATCTTTAGACTCAGTAAGCGATTACCTAACTGTGGCTAGAAAATCCTGCCAAGGAGACCAAGTCCCTCCCAACGTTACATGAAGCAGTCAGCTAGCTTTGTTCTAGACCCCGGCCCTGGAATTCCTCACTCATCCCAATCTGCCATCTCTGACAGTGTGAATAAAGGGAGATTCAAGGAGATGGGAGAGCACACACTGGTGACATCCTGGGGAAGTTACTCAGATCTGCAGCGTTGACCTCATTTCTGGATGTGAGCTTACGTTATTCCAAGGAACTTCAACTCCAATTATATTACCTGTTTTTTTTTTTTTTTCCACAGCTATGGGGTAGAAAGATCCTTCAACCGCAGGTACTGACAAGGAGAAGCGTCCGATTGGTACCTAAGATAATTAAGCAAGTAGGGCAGCATGGAGGCCTGCTGAGAGAGCCCATGTGGGTGGTTGTAATCGTCCTTCCTAATTAGAGGCTGGGAGAACAGATGGAGACCATTCTATGGGGAAATCTCCATGCTCTCACTTCCTTCCTGACCTAACCTTAAAAGGCATTTTCTAACAAGAAATAATGTGCTAGTTTGGGTGGAGGTGCTTAGCAACCAAGGCTGAAATCCAGACTCTGCTATGTGCTAGCTCTATGACCTTCAGCAAGCTACTCACGCGCTGAAGCCTCGGTTTCTTAGCCGTAGAATGGAGTTGATTATACCCACCTTGTAGACTTGTTGAGAAAACTGAATAATATGAGCTATCATATATACACTATGGACTCTTCACATACATGTGAATTGTAGGGGGAGCCAATAAATACCTCCACTAGACTGCTGTGTTTGGAACAAATGGAGAGAGCGATCAGAAGTCAGGGAAATGCAAAAAAAAAAAAAAAAAAGTCAACTTGAGGCTGGATTAGGTGGATATGGGCTAAAGTATTCAAGTGATAGGTTGGTCTTTGTTCATGGTGTCAGAGGCCACGCTGGACAATGGCCAATCTCCCAGGACTGAGGCAGATGGGTCCCACCCTGCTTATGGCAGAGAAGAGTGGAGAAACATGTTCTATGAAAGTCCACAGATTCCCCCCAAGGGAGAGAAGAGGCTGGGCTGGGCAGGTGCCATTTACTTGTCTAAAACTTACCCATCGGATAAACCACTCCTCTTTCTGTGGGGGGCAGGGAAGGGTTTCTGAATGAAGCAGTGTGTAAGTGAGGTCCTCGAAAAAATGAGAAGGATTAGGGGATGGCAGTTTTTTAAGGGGGGGAGAAGACACAGCATTCCAAACAGAGGGACTGGTTTACATAGCCACCAAGATGGATGGTTGCGATGTACCCAGCAAACAGAGAAGTCAGGATATGACTAAGAGGCATGCTGTGGGGACTGGGAGGTGGTGGCAAGGGGGCAGTGGGAGCCAACATGTAGAGGCTCTGAAATAATGGGTTAAGAAGCCATGATTTAATTCAGCAGGGACTGGGACAGTTTTCTTGAGTATCGGTATAATTTGATCAGAGCTAAGCTTTAGTGGACAACGTTCATGTCACACATTAAAATTAGTGTCAGGGGGCACCTGGGTGGCTCAGTCAGTTAAGCATCTGACTTCAGCTCAGGTCATGATCTCATGGTTCTTGGGTTCAAGTCCCGCGTCGGGCTCTGTGCTGACAGCTCAGAGCCTGGAGCCTCTTTTGAATTCTGTGTCTCCCTCTATCTCGCTGCTTCTCCCCCATTCATGCTCGCTCGCTCTCTCTCACTCACTCTCAAAAGTAAATAAACATTAAAAAATTGTAAATACTAAGAAAAATTTAAAAAATAAAATAAAATTAGTGTCAGAATATGCACAATGACATCCCAGGTGGCTCATTTTCTATATTTCGATCTTTGTTTTGTTTCTACATTATTTTTGGTTATATTAGTTATATTCTCCTGGGGCTGTCACAATAGAATACCATAGATGGGGGGGAGCTGTCATGTTTCTGGTGGCTGGACATCCAAGATCGCGGTGTCCTCAAAGTTGGTGTCTGATGAGAGCTCTCTTCACCTTCCCACTGTGTCTTTACACCATGAAGAGAAAGAAATCTCTGGTGTCTCTTCTTCTTACAAGGACACTATCCTATTGGATTAGGGTCCTGCCCTCACAATCTCATTTAACCTTAGTTAAATTAATTAGGGTCTCAACATGTGAATTTGTGGGGGACACAGTTCAGTTGCTAGCACTTGAAGGAGGGGGTGTCTTGTTAATGCTTTTAGGTAGGCGGGCAGTACCAGCTCTGTTAACAAATCCCCTTCCTGACCATTTCTAACAGCTGGTGGAATGTTAGGCTTACATTCTTTGGTCTTTGCAGCTCATGCTCTAGGGATTATTTTAAAATATTATCTTCAGGTCATGCTTCTTATTCTAATTCACTTTTGAGACCACATGTGTGGCCAAGAGGCTAATATTTATTTTTTCTTCCTTTTTTTAAAAAATGTTTATGCATTTTTTGAGAGAGAGTGTGTGAGCGGGGGAGCGGCAGAGAGAGAGGGGACAGAGGATTCGAAGCGGGCTCTGAGCTGACAGCAGTGAGCCAGATGGGGAGCTTGACCTCACAAACCATGAGATCATGACCTGAGTTGAAGTCAGATGCTCAATCAACTGAACCACTCAGATGCCCCACAAGGCTAATATGTATTCTGACTCTTTTTATTATATTGTACTACTTTGTAGAAGTCTTAGTACCAGGGTAAAATGCTTTTCATTTGATGGTTCTCTTATTACCACCTTTCTTCTCTGCCCATTTCCAGGCAAGTAATTCTTAATTTGTAGGTTATTTTCTACAGCAATCACTTTTACCCGAGAAACCTTTCTATCTGTAAAGAGATGTAAAGGCTACAGATGTCACTTCATTTGCCGACATCTGCCTGTTTAATTCCCCAAACTTGGGCTTAGGTGACCCACTTGGAAACTATTGAGTGCTTTTTGTCCTATTCCTGGGTTGACTACAGATTCGGTTGTGTTCCCTCTTCTACATGTTTGAGGTTTTGCTGTTTCTGTGAGACTCTCCCTCTGTCACCGAGATACCTCCTGCTAGGTTATAACAATACAGATGCTGTCCACGGTTTTGTTTTTAAATAAAGAAGTGTAGGGGCACCTGACTGGCTTGGTCAATTGAACATCTGACTTCGGCTCAGGTCACGATCTCACAGTTCATGGGTTCAAGCCCCACGTCCGACTCTGTGTTAACAGCTGGGAGCCTGGAGCCTGCTTCACATTCTGTGTCTCCCTCTCTCTCTCTCTCTGCCCCTCCCCTGCTCGAGCTGTGTCTCTCTCCCCACCCCACCAAAAATTAAAAACATTAAAAACATTTACATAAAGATATGTATGCTCATTCCTATTTCACATGCTGCAAAGAAAGAGAAGTCTTATTTTTTGGTTTTGTGTTTTGTTTTTTGTTTTTGTTTTTTTTCTTTTTTTTTCTTTTTTCTTTTTTTTTTTTTTTTTTTTTTTTGCTGATGAGAGTATATAGAACTTCTGTTGCTTTCTATTTCTGTGGAACTTCTCCTCCTCAGCTTTTGTTATGTGGTGGCAATCCTTAACATCACTGTGAAAGCATTTGGCAGGTTTGAGTTGTGGTAGGTGAGTCAGTGTGGGTAAGTAGGTGAGTCAGCACCCAGGGAGTCCGGAATTCTCAGTTCAGCACTTGAGGTCTATGACCTTAACCATGCCGCTGAGCAATGATATTGTCCATCTTCTGGCTTCGAAGCTACCTGCTAAAGACAGATGAGATCATGCTTAAAGGGGAAAACATTGAGTCATAAGAGTAAAGATTCTCTGCAAATTTAAAGTACATATTATGAGATTTCGCAGCTGAGATAGCAAAAGCACAGAAGATTGGATAGGCATCCTGACTGTCCATCATGATAAGTGCTCGCGTCGGGATGACTCTATCACAGGGTAATAAGTGCTCTAGGAGAGATACATGTGGGTTTTTATGGGAGTTTGGTGGCAGAGTGCAGAGGGAGGCCATATAATTCAGCCAAGATGTGCTTCTAACAGACGGTCTCTACTTTTCTTCCTGCCCATTTTTGGTACAAACTAATAAAGTCGGTAGAGTCCCTTGGAAAATATATCAGAGTTGCAATAATAATCATAACAGCTAACATTTTTGAGTTTACTCTGCGCCAGCCCCGTTATAAGCACCTCCGTGCATTTGCCCATTCCGTCCGTGTAGCCCTTTGAAATGAGTGATGGTATTATTACCCCTTTCCAAATGAGAAGACAGGCTTAGGGACACTAAATAACTCCTGCGGTTGAGTCCATAATGGTGTCGGGTCTTTGTAACGATGCCTGGGATATTTCTCTTGTATTGACTTCCTCTACTACTGCCCTCTGCTTGATTGGACCACACCATACCCTTGCAGGTTAAAATATATGCATATAAGCATAAAGATTAAGAGATTATATAAAGCATTGCTTTTGAAAATCAAGTTCCTTAGCAAAAATGCGTTGAGCATCTACTACTTATCAGACAGAGGGATCAGCCCTGGAGGTGCGTGAATGACTAAGACTTGGTCCCTGCTCTCAGAGCCCGCAGTCTGCTTATTTGGGAAGACCAGTGTGAACCAATATGTCTAATAAAGTGTTAAAGGGAAATCTGGCAATGTGAGCACCAGATCTCCTCCCCAGTCCCACGAAGCTGACTGGAATGTCCAAAGGAATGTGGCAATAGAGAAAACCCTTTATCACAACTTGGGTCTAGTAGTAAGGCACCCACATGCACTGACTCTGGAGGGGTCTTGCTAGATGAAACCAGAAGGACTTCTATGGTTTGAGTGACAAACACGGTACCTCAAAGATGAAGCAGGAGAAATCCTGGTGGGGCTCTGCTGTGCCCCCCAAATTTGGAGGCTCAAGAGAAAGAGCATGGGAGCGACAGCATCTACCCCACTGGGAAATGGGAAATGACAGAGCCACGGCAAATAAATATGGCAGGCACTGTCTAACAGCCATGCCCCAGGAGCTGGGGGGGTGGGGGGGGCCTGGAGGACTGAGTGGATTCCACCAGGAAGTGCCAGAGGGAGGAGGGTGGATGATGGAGGCGGAGGGAAGAAAGGCTTCAAAGGGGAGGTAGGGACTGAGCAGGAACTTGAAAGATGAAGGAAGCAGGGATGGGGTGCCGAGGGAGGATGGAACGAAATAGGAAAGCATTCCAGGGAGAGGGAACGGTATTGCTACAAGCCCAGAGCCGTGAAACAGCTTGACACGTTGGGCAAATGGCAGTAGCTCTGCATGGTCCTAACTAAGCTCCTTCGGGCTGCAGCGTGGAGATCTGACTGGGAGAGACAGGTGTCGGGACTGGGTAGGGCAACAGGTAAGTTGTGGTGACTTGGAGTCACGCTGAGGCAAGTGGGGCGGGAAGGGGAAGGAAGGGGCAAGGCAAACCAGCTCTGGTCCAGGAGGGGAAAGGTGACACCCGAGTGCTGGGCAGAGCACCACGGTACCCGTCACCGAGCTGGTGAAATAGACGGGGCCCATTCGAAAGGCAGGACCCTGAGTTCTGCTTGGACCCGGCCGGTTGAGGGTCTGACCGACAAAAATCTTGCATGTTCATTTCATCCTTGAATGCTTATTACATACCATCTTGGTGCTCCTGTGCACACACACACGTGTGCAAGCCTTCAACAGGATCGCGGACATTCACACTCACAGCAGCATTGCTTACAAGGGTGCGATTCGTGTTGCCCTTGCCAGTGTTAGGTAGGAGCATTTCAAAAATATTTGCTAGTTGCAATGGCTTAAAAAAAAAATGCTATTGTGTCGTGTTTTATATTTAAATAGTTTAACTCTTTTTATTGTTAGAGTTTTGTGAAGAGTTGAATATTAATAGATCCCCAAAGAATATGCATTAGCAAATTCCAATATTATCCTTTCTCAGTTATTTGCTCCAAAAGGCAAAAACTTTCAAGAGAGCTTCAATAGCAGAGTAAAGGCCATTTATTTTTTTTAAGCCTCTGACATTTTCCCTCTAATAAATCGAAGCTACTCATGATTACTTTAGATTTTAATTCAATGTTTTATTGTATGAATTCTTAGTTTCCTGATGTATATTCTTTTGTCCATACCAGTGTGCATTTTATCTATATAACCTCTGAATTTATAGTCCATGCCTTAAAATGCCAATAGCATATTTTTAAATTTTGGTCTTGAAATGGTCACGTGGTAAAATTGACGGTTGTTCTTGCTATATAATTCTGTGAATTTAAATCTAGATTCCTGTGGCCATCACTGTGACCAGGCCATAGTACAGGGTCACCTCCCCACGCCCAAAGCTTGCTCATGCTCTATCTTTATAACCCCCTGTCCTCTGTCCAAACCACTGCTAACCACTGTTGTCTCCATATGGTTTTGTCTTTTCAAGAATGTCCTGTAAATGCAATTATATAGTATCTTGTTTTATTTTGCATTTCTATATATATATATATATTAATGGTTACCTATTTTTGAGAGAGAGAAAGAGACAGCGTGAGCAGGGGAGGGGCACAGAGAGAAGGAGACACAGCATCCAAAGCAGGTTCCAGGCTCCAAGCTGTCAGCACAGAGCCTGATGCAGGGCTCGAACTCATGAACCCCAAGATCACGACCTGTGCCGAAGCGGGAGGCTCAACCGACTGAGCCACCCAGGCACCCCCATTTTGCATTTCTTAAAGTGCTCACAGGCTGAACATCTTCCCACATAACTAATTGAAACTATGTTTGTTTGTTTTTTTAATATTTGGTATAGTTTGTGTTATTGCCACTTAATTCCTTGGGTCATAGGTGGTTTTTATTTTGTTTGGCTTTTTCAAATTTGTGTATGCTTATTATAAAGAATGACAGTTATTGTCTGTTGTAGTTACTCTAGATATTTTCTTTGACTTTGTTTTATTATTGTCTTCAAATGTGTAAGACTTACAAATAGTAATATCACTTGATCTAGTCATATTGAAAACACTAGTGATCTACACTGATGCAGTATTCCTAAATTTAAAAAAAAATTATAAAAAGGTGCTTATTACGGCATTATTTCTATTATGAAAAAAACATGTGTCTAAACATTCAACTACAAGACTTTAGTAAAACAGGTCATTAGAAGATGGTGCAAGAAGTTAAAGGATGTTTACAAAGATAACATACTACCTTGGACAATTTTTATGGCAAAATGTTAAAGCATTTGGGGTTTTTTAATGTTTATTTTTGAGAGGTGGGGAGGGACACAGAGAGAGGGAGACACAGAATCCAAAGCAGTCTCCAGGCTCCGAGCTGTCAGCACAGAGCCCGACGCGGGGCTCGAACCCACAGACTGTGAATCGTGACCTGAGCCGAAGTCGGACGCTCAACCGACTGAGCCCCCCAGGCGCCCCTGGCAAGATGTGAAATTAAAAAGACAAATATAATCCCGTAAACACAGTATGAGCAAAGCATGTAAAACAAAACCACAAAACCTGTTCATTAAAAAAAGACGAAAGAAAATACATCAAAAGAGTAGTAGCGACTTGCTTCCGCTGTGGAACTATGAGAAGATTTTTTACAATTTGTGTATTTTCTTTATTTTTCATAATGATCACATTTCACATTGAAGCTACAGGAGGGGAAAAACTCTGAGTAGCTCAGGAATGAAATGCTGCCTTTTACCTTAAAAAAATGCACCCCTAGGGGTGCCTGGGTGGCTCTGTCAGTTGAGCATCTGACTTCCGCTCAGGTCACGATCTCACGGTTTGTGAGTTCAAGCCCCATATCAGGCTCTGTACTGACAGCTCAGAGCCGGGAGCCTGCTTGGGATTCTGTGTCTTCCTCTCTCTCTGCCCCTGCCCTGCTCACACACTGTCTCTGTCTCTCAAAAGGTGAATAAACATTAAAAAAAAATGTTAAAAAACAAACCATGCACCCCTGAGCAAACAACATGTTAGGTTCAGCACACAGATGCCCGTTCTGTCTTCTAGATGTGAAAATGTCAGGTCCTGTCCCCGTGACTAGACCTTTAAAAAGTGAGGCAGTGGCCTGGCCAGCAAACAGATGCATGCCTGGGGTAAAATGCCAAGATGCTCATGGGTGAGGGGCTAGGGCTAGCAAATCTGGGTGGCTGGTGGGCTAGGAAATCAGCTAAGCAGGGCATGCTGGAGGAGAAGGGGGTTCCGCTATGATTCCCTCCCCTACTGCATCCGGAAACCCTCGTCACCCTAGAGGTTTCTGTCTGCTCCCCGGACAGACTTTTCCAGGTGCATGTTGAGTTGCTGCTGTGAATTCTGAGCCCAGCCTGGAAATAGCAAAGTGACACATCCGTCACTAAAGGTCACAGTGGTTGTAACTCAGGCTTTATGAGTCAGTGATCCCTCCAGACTCAGAATTAATTACTTAACTTTACTCGTGTTGAGGAAATCTTCAGAGGGTCCACGTATGGTAAACACTTGTAAATGAGGACACTCTTGGCGATCTTTCCTATTAGTGCAGAAAAATATAGATTTGTCCAGAAGACCTACGTGACCCAGGAAAGGGGCTGTTGTCAAGGAAGTTTTCTCCAGAGAGCTCTCAGTCATTAGCCTGGCTCCCGTCCAAGAATACTAACCTCAGAGGCTGTCAGAGGGTGAAGGGGGCCCCTGAAGACACATCTAGAAGTCATCTGGTGACCGTTTCAACAGTGTGACTTATATGGAATGTATTTCAGAGACTAAGGACACCTGAAAAATATGATGATTTTACAACCGTGTCCTTTAGTTAAACCCTGCTAAATTGTGGGCGATTGAGACTTTCTTAGAATCCATGAAGTTCACAGCAGTTGTCAAGAGCCCCTAATCTCTCTCTGTAGGTTCAGAAAACACTCAAAGACCACCCAGCACTTCAGAGAACCAGCAGTCTTGAATGGCCCTGCCAGATTTGGGATTATGCCATTGGCGCTCACATGTGGGGTCCTATCATTCTGAGGACTTGTCTTTCTTTCTACAAAGGTAGAAAGGACAGCTAATGCTTCATTGTCCTTATCTTTGGCTTACTTAAGAGACTGAGGAGAGAACAGTTCAAGAAGAGAGAAGAAGCAAAGACGTAACTTTTCCACTGAATACCAGATGGTAGTTTCAGATTAATGGGACCTCATGGAAAAGTAGGTAAAAGAAAGAAAAGTGGGGGCAGTGGGTGGTTACTTGAGGTAAGTGTCCAAACAAGGACATGAAGGAATAGCAGACGAGGAACCAGACTAGAATCCTGGAATTTGTTCGCCAACATTATGATGGCTTTCCCCTCATATCCCTAGGTATGCATAATTATTGGTAATTTGGCTTTTGTCATTTATCCTTAGATGATAAGGCATTCTTTTATGGTGGGCAATGATTTGGGATTTTTGTAAGTGCTTTGGAATGTTCAAAGGTTTATTTTATATGGAGGTATATACGTGTGCATATATATGTACATATACACATATATGTGTATATGTACATATACACATATGCATATATGACTGCGAAGAAAGTAGACCTTTTTGAAATGTCTGAAGTAAATAGAGTTCAGCTGCTAAATGCCCAGAGCCAAGTGCATCACACACATAAATAGCCCACGTAAGAATTTTGTGGTGTCATATTTTTGTGACTAAAATAGACTCACCCTTTCTAAACTCATTTTCTTATTATTGTGGGTTGTTTCTTGGGTACCTCCTTGCATAACAGAAGAAGTAGAATGTTGGAAATTTTCCTGGCCTGTTTCTGCCACTATTAAGTGTAACCCCCTTAAATTAGGAGTGGAATTATAGTTCTAACTGACAAGGTTGAGTAATGCAGGCGTCGGGAAGCCTCTTTCCTTGGCTAGTCAGTCTGGGGTTTGGGGTGAGCCCAATAATGTCCTTTGCAGAAGGGGAAGTAGAAGTATTTGGTTAAATGGATCCTTGAGCCATTTGAGCCTCTGAGCTATCAGCGATAAAGCGCTGGTTAAGTGGGAACGGGACACCCAAAATAACATATTTTATAGCCCCCAACAGCATGTGTCTTTGTCACTTTGCAGGGAGCAACCATGTCACCATTTCTTCGCATTGGTTTGTCCAACTTCGACTGTGGGTCCTGCCAGCCATGTCAGGGAGAGGCTGTTAACCCTTACTGCGCTGTGCTGGTCAAAGAATATGTTGAATCAGGTAAGCTTGAGTGGGTATTCGAGGTGGGGGAGGAGGAAAGCCCTTGTGTGAACTAGGAAGCAAGTCCTTCCAGAAACGTCAGAGTCATTCTGGTTCAACCTGATTTTACAGTTCAGGAAACTGATGGCCAGCCAAGCCAAGGACTTCCTCAGGGGCGTATGAGCTTAGTGACCGACTCAGGCGGAGACCCAGGTCTCCTCCCTCGTAGTCCATTTCACTGCGCCATTTTCTCACATACGCGAAAGGAACAAAGAAAAGGAGAAATGGGTTGAAGACGTGATGTGAGGACTTAATGGGGGTGATAAAATCGACTGGTGAGCTCAAGTCGAACATGGCACCTGCAGTGCTAACCCTGGCTATTTCCAGTGAATACAGACAGATTAAGTCTGCACAATCTTACAATGAACTCTAAAGATGGTTATTGAGGGGAGCCATCCCGGGTGGTTCACACAGAACGTATTTATGGAGCGCCTAGTGTCCAGTGGGCGGAAAAAGCGCCTTTCCTTTAGAGCTTCTACTCTAGCAGAGGGAGAGAGGTATGGAACAAACTAGAATATGAGGAATAACGATGAGGAGTGCTGGGCAGAAAACCGAAGCAGGGCGAAGTGGGGGGAGAGAGACTTGGGGACAGAGAAGTGTGTGTTATTTCCCATGGGGTGGTAGTGAAAAGGCGTCTCAGGGAGTGGCGTTGGCGGATGCGGGAGGAACCCCATTCGGCAGCTGAGAACCCCCAGCGAGGTGTTTCCAGCTCAAAATCGTGGGTTTCCAGCTCCCACCAGGCTGGCCTTTCCCTCCCTTAGAGACCTCCCTTCGTGACGGACCCCACCCTTGCAGCCACCGGGAGTGTGCACCAAGCTGAGGCGAAGGTCCAAATCGTCCTGATTTCCCTTCTGCCCGGATTCCTCTCCTGTTTAGTTGCAAGTGAGAATGGCACTTGCTCCGGATCTAAAACCTTTCAAATGTCACAGAAACCTTTGAAGTGTAGAACATCTGAGTTTCTCAAAGCCGCTTTCCACTTAATGGGTCTCCGGGAGCTCGTTCTCTCTAAGCACGGGCCTCACTGACATTTGCCTCCTGAGAGCCTCTTTTTCATTTCTTCTTTTGGCCTTGCCTTTGAACGGGGTCGGATCGGCCGTGGGGATCAAGAGACCTTGTCAGAAAAGACGACGACTTCGTTTTTTTCCGAAAGGTTAGCCTGTGGCATCTGGAGAGTTTGGTTTTTGATTTTGTCTTTGGTTTTGTCCTGACGAGAAATCACTCTGCTCGTCACAATTCAAATATTATTTTTGTACAATTTATGGGGTTTGGGTTTTTTAGGTTTTTTGATTTGAGTATCGTTGATGCTCAAATGTCTTACTAGTTTCAGGTGTTCAGTGTAGTGATTCGACAAATCTTTACCTTCTGCTATGCTCACCACCAGGGTAACTGCCATCTGTCGGCCTGGGACACTATTACCACTGACTACACTCCCCGTGCTGTACCTTTTATCCTCGTGACTTATTCCAGAAATGGAAGCCTAGGCTTCCCTTTCTCCTTTACCCATTTTGCCCATCCCCCACCCCACTCCACCCCTCTAGAAACCATCGGTGCTCCCTATTTATAGGCCTGATTCTGCTTTTTGTTTATTTATTCATTTGGTTTTTTAAAAAAATATTCCACGTGTGAGTAAAATTGTATAGTATTTCTCTTTCTCTCTAGAGCCTACCACCCTCTATATTGTCTGTGTTGTTACAAACGGCACGCGCTCGTCCTTTTTTATGGCTGTGTAATATTCCATTGCACGTCCATCTTCCTTATCCATTCATCTATTGGTGGACTCTTAGGTCATTTCCATATCTTGGCTATTATGTAAATAATGCTGTTAATAAACATAGGGGTGCATGTATCTTTTCAAACTGGTGTTTTTGTTCTCTTTGCGTAAATACCCGGCAGTGGAAATACGGGATCATATGATAGTTCTATGTTTAAGCTTTGAGAGCCCTCCATACTGTTTTCCATAGTGGCTGCACCAATTTTTAAAACCCTATCAATCTTGAGGGTGTTAGGCTGCATTTTCCATAATGAGTCAACAGGGCAGAGTGTTGTCATTCTGGGAGCCTTTGAAAATGATAAAAACGTGCCATAAATAGAGAGGATCCTGAGCTCTGGTCCTCTTTTTGGGTGCTTACAAACCTAGTGAGAGAGCATGAGAAGCGCCATTGTGCAGGTATCTCTGTCCCATGCAGGGCGTGGAGAATGGTTGCAGCTGAGGAGTTCTGAGAAAGAAGGGCTTCCAGTCCGTGGAAGCAACATGTTACTCCGGTCGTTATAGAATTGCCATTGGCATTTTTCAAAAGTCCCATCTCCGGTTAAATTTTTTTTAAGCAAGCCATAAAAATCTTCCCCTTCCTCTTCCACCCTCACCATTGTCAGAGTTTATCCCTTTCATAGCCAGGTTTATCTAGAATTAGAAGTTTCCACTTTTTCGAGTGCTTATATACTTCCCAAATCATTTAGCAAATGCTAGGCGTGTGTCCCGCTTTGGCATTGTGCGTGAGAGAGAAGGGGCTATCGGGAGTCAGAACTGCTTTGTTTCCGTGCTTAGATGGATTTTTCCCTTTTGCTTTACCAACATGACTGCATTTAAATCTGCCACGTATTGTGCTTATTATCACAAGAAACCGAGGTTCAGATACAGCTGCAGTTTGCTGCTTTTGAAATGATTAAAGTATAAATACTGTAGAAAATCCAGTGGGGATGAAAGCTATACCAACACTACTTAATTCCACCAGCAAACTCTTTCCCAGTCACCTTGGTGGTTCTGGGAAGGTTTTATTGACTCTTTATTGCCCTGACCACGGTTCTCAGCAACCACATCCGGGTCTCCTGGCTGCCTGCCTTTCCTCACCTGTAGGTCTATAGACTGCTTCCCTGACCCCATGGATTAAGACCACCGCCTCTCTGAGTCACCTGTTAGTTTTTGCTTAGGGTGCATGATACATGTAAAATGTATCCTTTCTTGAGAGTTAGAGAAGCAAATAATGGCTCCTTATGTTTTGAAGGTTTTATCTTGGGGCACCTGAGTGGCCAATTTGGTTAGGCGTCCAACTCTTGATTTCGACTCAGGTCATGATCTCACGGTTTGTGGGTTCGAGCCCTGCATCGGGCTCCGCACTGACAGTGTGGAGCCTGCCTGGGATTCTCTCTTTTTCCTTCTCTCTCCGCCCCTCCCACCATGCTCTTTCTCTTCCCCCCAAAAAAATAAAGAATGGAAAAGAACAAAAGTTTTACCTCATAGTGCATGTATGTCAAATAGAAAACTTCTAAATATCTTTTTAAAGAAGCACTCACCATAAACCTTAAATTTTGCCACAGAGTCTTTCAGATAAACACACAGCAGTTGTTGTTGTTTTTTTTTTTTACCAGATGACAGTGAAATTAATTAGTGTGTCCACCCTTTGCAGATTAACAAAGGAAGACCCCCAAAGGCATAAAAGTATATAACATGTAGAGAATGGGACCTAGGTCACTCTACCCTCCCAAATACAACAAGCCGAGGCCCTGATGTCTTTTTATCTGCTCAGGTGTTCACCCTCAAAGTGAAGAAACTAACTGTTGAATAGAGAAAGAACACTGCTAGTCCAAGACATGATCCAATTTTTGTTGCCTAAATTACTAGATTGACTTTAAAGTTTCAATACATTACCTTGCATGTAGACCTTGGGACTGTCTCATCCTGTCTCTAGTGTTGTGTGTGTTGTTTTTGACCTTCCAATGGGAATTATAGATCCTAGAGAACAGAGAGAATGGGTGCCAACGTCAAGTGGAATTATTTCCCAGAGTTGGCTAAAGGAGTAATGAGAACGTATCTTTCTGTTCCCAGAGAATGGGCAGATGTATATCCAGAAAAAGCCAACTATGTACCCACCCTGGGACAGCACTTTCGATGCCCACATCAACAAGGGAAGAGTCATGCAGATCATTGTGAAGGGCAAGAACGTGGACCTAATTTCCGAAACTACTGTCGAGCTCTCCTCTCTGGCTGAGCGATGCAGGAAGAACAACGGCAAGGCGGAGATATGGGTAAGTATCCAGGCTGCAGGCTTCTTTGAAAGGTCACACCATTCAGTGGTCAGCACCACGTTCACCAAAGACAAGAGCGTAGTTCCGGTGTCATCCTGAATTTATGACACGCTAGCCTTGAGAAAACAGATTCTCTGCTAACGACAGTGACTATTCGTTGTGGACTATAAAACTTATCAACACACTCTATCGTGATTCCTATGTTAAGGTGAAGAAGGTCTCTTAGGCTGTGAAGAACACTTATTGATTTACAAGTGCAAAAGTAAGCTCGGAAATATCACAGATCCCCCTTAACTTGGGAACCTAACTGCTCCCTATTTATGGAGGTATCGTATCTGTGTGATCTCTTGATATCTTCGAAGATTAGAGAAACATACAGATAGATGAGAGGAACAGCAAAGACCCATGTGATATTTGGTCTGCCCTCTCCATGCTTTGCCTATCCCTATCAATTTTTTTAGCCCCCCCAAAAAAAATTCCTATTCACTTGTAAGGCTCACTCTGCGGTAAAAAGTACGTCATAAACAATCCATGTTACCGCAAGTTTTGGAAACCTTAGGTTATAACTGCTTGGGTAGCAAATGCTTAGAAATGTTAAAGAAAAGAGTAAAATGTGGATGCATAAAAAAATTCCAATGAAAATTTCTTGGGTCTACAAAATGATGAAAAAAAAAAAAACCCACCGGTAAATACTGATTTTAAATTACCTGAATCCCAGAAAATGTTTTCAAATGCTTTATTATTTATGCAAAAGGAGAGAATCTTATCTTTCTGCTTCTTATTTCCTGTAGCTCAGATTTTTAAGAACTCCACCCAGAAGGTTTTGAAGTCACTGGTTTCAAAATGGGAATGCTAGAAACCTACCAACTAGATTTTTGTGTCAGTGTTCTACATTTGACCTCAAAAAAAATCAGTACTTTTTAAAAGAATATATATTCATACACATCTTTGCTGGTGACACTAATCTTTGAAGATAGACATATACCAAGATTTTTTTTTTTTAATTTTAAATTTTTTTTTTAATGTTTATTTATTTTTGAGACAGAGAGAGACAGAGCATGAACAGGGGAGGGTCACAGAGAGAAGGAGACACAGAATCTGAAACAGGCTCCAGGCTCTGAGCTGTCAGCACAGAGCCCGACGCGGGGCTCGAACCCACGAACCGTGAGATCATGACCTGAGCCGAAGTCGGACGCTTAACCGACTGAGCCACCCAGGCGCCCCTATACCAAGATTTTTTTTAAGTTCCCATGCTTACATAATGTTTAGAAAAGGTAGTCCAGCAATATCTATTGGAGGAATTCCGTGTCCACTTGGAGAAAGGATCATGGAAACCGATCTCCTCTTGAGGGACTGCGGAGGCAGGTAAGAAGAGGCAAAATAATCTAATGACGTCACAGATGTGTGAGTTGGCATGAAAGGATTTACACAAACCAGAGAATGTGAGACCCTGAGACTGTCTGTAGCTTAAGGCAGGGCAGTATTTAGCTCGGCTGGGAGAAGACATTCATTCGACCAAGTCTCCCTCCATATTCTGCTCATTCCCATTTATTTTCTGCCTTCTGCCTCATTTAAAAAAAATTTTTTTAATGTTTATTTATTTTTGAGAGAGACAGAGACAGAATGCGAGTGGGTTGGGGCAGAGAGGGAGGGAGGCACAGAATCTGAAGCAGGCTCCAGGCTCCGAGCTGTCAGCACAGAGCCTGACGTGGGGCTCGAACTCACGGACTGCGAGATCATGACCTGAGCCAAAGTCGGACGCTCGACCGACTGAGCCACCTAGGCACCCCCTGCCTCATTTTTTAAAGTCACCAAATCCCCAATTTTTTTAAATGGCAAGCTATGTGATTTCCTTTTCAGGTAACGAAAGGACAACTAATTTTTAAATTATTTATTTAGACTTCGCTGATGAGCAGGTCGCTTTTCTATTATTTCTAGATCTTAAAGTTGCATTTGCCTTCTTGCCTTGGCTGTTTCTGGTTTTATTCTTGTCAGACTTTTCACTTCTTTTGCATTCTAAGGTTATTTAGACACAAGCACTTGGTGGCCCTCAGATCCTCATTTATCTAGCAACCTTTTTACATTGTCCAGCTCTTTTTTTCAAGGTCATTTCTTAGTTTGCTTTCACTTATAGTGTTTAAGGGCCAACAGGGTGCTTTGGGCTTAGATTTTCCCCTCGCTCTGTTGAAATCCACTTCCTTAAAAATGTCTCTACTTAAAAAATACCTATTGTCTGAAAGTTGCCCCTTCGCCTCCCCAGACTCCATCCAGTTTCTCCACACCGCACTCAGACTTACCTCCCGCTTTCCCAAGGTTTCAGCTGTTTGTGTGGTTCGCTCTCAAAGGCATGGTGCAAACAGGACTTCCTATGGACACTGGTTTTCCAGCAGCCAACTGGTTCAACTTCCTCCGTCATCACTAATTCCCACAACTTGGTGGTCACCTGGGACCAACTGTCCCCACTTCACTTGGGAACGAGCCCCTTATTTCTTGCTCTTCCTGGTGCCTTTTTGCCAGCATCTTTATTATTTATACCACAAACCGGAGGACAAGGTGTATATACTTGATGTTAAAAGCACTTCTGTTCTCACTGATCTGTTTTAAGCTTGCGTGAAGATTTATAGTTGACCAAGCAGTAGATGCTTATGTTCTCGTAAAATTCAAATAGTTATGATGCTGTGATGTAACTCTCATTATTATGTCAGCTTTGCAGAGATCTTGAAAGGCTTAGTGACACGCACGAGGTCACACAGCCAGTAAGTTATTTAACCACGGTTCAACTCAGTCCTGGGTTCAGCCACACATTTCTTACTATTTCTCAGTGATTCTGGTTAACCCATGGATGCAATGACCAATATTGACCTTCAGCTCACCTTCTGAGTCTTTTCCGTATACTAACGACCTAGTGCAGTGGCTTCAGATGTGAGCAATAGTACTCAAGTTTTCTTGGATTTGTCATTTTCCCCCACGTCACATCACATGGTATCCTGCATCATCCCTTTAATGTCACTCTGTTCTGGTCTCTTCTACATGACGATATTAAAATATGCATCTTTATCCATTCTTAGACTCATCTAGTTGAAGTTTCCCTTGGTAGATTATCCAGCACTTTCCCAGGGAAACAGTCGCTCCTGCCGAAAGGAAAACACTGTTTCCACCTAATGCCCTGGTTAACCTAGGGACACTGAGTAGGCACCCTCAAGGCAGGATCCATCTTTCCTTCCAAAAGACCTACTGCTCCCCCAATTAGCTGGCCCTGGTGTCTCTGATTCTTTTGTCATGGTGGCGATCTGAATCTGCCCTACGGCAAGTGTACAGATAGGAAGCAGCACAGGGCAAGAAAATCAAATAGAAACTGAGAATTGTGTTGCTTCCTATTGGAAATTTGGATCTCCAAGCAAAATTAATGAGTTTCTGGGGTGTTTTAATGAGAGAAAGGCTGTGTCCACGGAGGCTGTGCTACTCTGATGATAACCTATATGAGTAAAACGAAAGAAGGAGGCGGTGCTCGGGCTCTACATTGGAAATCTCTGGCCATCACTACACTCGCCAGTTACTATGTCATTAAATTCCTGATTATTTCACATTCTGACTGATATTTCTTTTTTTTTTCTCTCTCTCCATCAGTTAGAGCTAAAACCTGAGGGCCGAATGCTAATGAATGCAAGATACTTTCTGGAAATGAGTGGCAAGTGATATTTTGTCTTCTCCTTTGGGGGTGCAGAGGGCGTGGGCCTTTTCCTCGCGTGCAATTTATTTGACTTTTGCAATAATACAGAAGAGAATTGGGAGAAAAGGAAACACAGTGAGTTTTCTTAAAAGTTTTCAGTGGTGCTCAAATATTAGTTGAAAATATGCTATCTGGGCCAGATACACATAGAATTGTAAAGCACATATAACGTTAGTTTCCAAAAGGTGTGAACTCAGTGCTCAGTGCTTTTATAGTCTGTCTTTATTTCAGTTTGGGAATGTAACGTAAATATAAAAGGCTCTGTTTATGTGTCACTATGTGTATATACATTGTGTATAAATTAATAAATCAGGGATACCTGGCTGGCTCAGTTAAGCATCTGACTCTTGATTTTTGACCAGGTCATGATCTCACGGTTCGTGGGATTGAGCCTGGCATTGGGGCTCATGAGAATCCTGCTTTGGATTCTCTCTCTCCCCCTCTCTCTGGCTCTCCCTTCAAAATAAGTAAATAAACATTTATAGATAGATAGATCGATAGATAGATAAACTAGGCAATCACAATCTCAGTAAAATACAAAATAAATGGGACACTCGTAAGTATCTTCCATAATGCTAGTAGCAAAATAATAATGCTTCAAGTTCATCACCTCAAATCCTTTTAGGAACAGGAAGGAAAGCTAAAGAGTTTCATTCCCACATGACACACAGACGTGGATCAGAGAGTTTACATTTCCGAGCCCTCATGCTTGGTGCCTGTGACAGCCTGTCTCTTCCTTCTGTTGCATTTGTACTGTCACCAAAGGTCTGTGTAAATAAATCAAATGCTGCTACTCATAAAACCCTAAACCTCAGGGTGGATCTGTGTACTTACGGATTACAAATTGATTTTGTTTTTTCCTGAATTACTTTTACTACCAAGAAACAAGTTTTAGTGTAGATTTATGGTGCTTTCTGGGTCTGGGCTTAACATATACAATGTCTCTGGCTCCAGATTCAAGCAAATGCATTAAAAAATATATATGATGAGATAATCGGGGAAACTTGAACCCTCACCAGACATTTGGTGATATTGAGACATTGTTATACATTTTTCAGGTGCGAAGATGGTATTATGGTTTTATTTCTTTTTTTTTTTTAATTTTTTTTTTTAACGTTTATTTTTGACACAGAGAGAGACAGAGCATGAACGGGGGAGGGTCAGAGAGAGGGAGACACAGAATTGAAACAGGCTCCAGGCTCTGAGCGGTCAGCACAGAGCCCGACGCGGGGCTCGAACTCACGGACTGTGAGATCGTGACCTGAACTGAAGTCGGACGCTTAACCGACTGAGCCACCCAGGCGCCCCTGGTTTTATTTCTTAAAACAGGTAGTCATCTTTAACATACATACCAAAATACTTATAGATAATATCATACCAGGAATTTGCTTCAACACAACCCGTTGGTATGCAGGTATGGATAGTAGATAGGGTATATTGAAAAAGAGTGGTGGTCATGGACTTGTAATTATTGAAGCTGGATGATCAGTACTGGGAAATTGATTACGGTATTTGCTCAACTTTGGTATGGATTCAAAATTTTCCATAATCCTTTTTTTTTTTTTTTTTTTTTTTTGGTAAAGAAGTGAATTCCTAAAGAGGCAGCAATACAATCTGAACTTTTCTTCTTTTATCTTGTAGAGGCTCTAGAAACATAATACTTGGCATTGGACTATTTATGAGTTGGCCAAATGATACAGAGTGGTTGTAGGAAGCTGAATAACCAGGCCTGCCTAAAAAGCGAAAGTGCTGGCCCAAATGATAATTCCAGTGGTGTTCAGTTCCCTCAGGTAGAGGAAGTGTGTTCTTCCCATTAGTTCAATACATGATCTAATGTAAACTGAAAGAAGTCTTCTATGAGAATGCCAAGTATTTGGGGTAAATGATTTAAAGACTGCTGCTTTGAGAAACGGTTCATGGTTACTCATCCTATGGCTATAGAACTTCAATTTTCTGTTAGAATGAGAGAGAATATGGGGCACCTGGGTGGCTCGGTCGGTTAAACATCTGACTTCAGCTCAGGTCATGATCTCACAGTTTGTGAGTTCGAGCCCTGCATCGGGCTCTGTGTTAACACCTCAGAGCCTAGAGCCTGCTTCTGATTCTGTGTCTCCCTCTCTCTCTGCCCCTCCCCTGCTCATGTTCTGTCTCTCTCTTTCTCTCTCAAAAATAAATAAATATTAAAAAATTTTTTTAAAGATCTAAAAAAAGAATGAGAGAGAATATTCAGATAAGGTAAAAACAATGATATTTCACAGATTGTGATTACTCAAGTCCAGGAAGAGTTTTTTTTTTAAGAGTAAAATTTTGTCATATTTAAAATTTTTTATACCTAGACCCACACTGAGACTCCATTTCTAAATTTTTATATATCCCAAAGCTCAATTTTTAGCAAACACTATTAAGGAATAACCCAACTAGGAAAATCGTTATTGATCACCGGAAGTATACAATTTCATTCCATTGTAAGAATGTTTATTATTATATATAAAAAAAAATAGTTTTCGGAAAGATTCAAAAAACCAAGACACGAGTTCTCATACTTAAGAGCTTAAGCCTAGATCAAAGAGGTGGTAGAGACTGAACAATTAGAGAAGAATTTAGTCCTAAGCCACATAAATACTAAGCAAGTATTTTTGCTTAGTATTAAGCAAGAGCTCATATGGGTCGCCTTCATTCCAGAAAATTCCATAGGAGTGGACATTGAAAGATAGGCATAGTTGAATTTGCAAAGAAGAGGGATTGTTTTCTAGAAGGAAAACATGCAGGTTTAAGCACAAATATTAATGCATTGCAGAACTGTGGGAAGACCAGTCTGGACAGATCAGAGGGCCCTTGCTAAAATCAGAATGAAGAATCCAAGATAGATCTTGGAGGACTTGAATCAGGCAAGAGGAGTGTGCAGACCTAGGAAAGTCACCAACAAGGAGTCACAGTCCCATAACAAGCAGGCCATGTTATGTTGAAAGTATTTGGGGGAAATTGCTTGTGTCAGAATGTGGGACAGATCTGTAAAAGGAGATAGACTGGATAGGGAGAGAGCGTACACAATTTCATTTTTTCAGTGGAGAGGTGATGAGAATCTGGTCTAGGGGCATCGTTATAGGAATGAAATAAAGAGCCCAAAAGAAAATAAGATTTCACGGCAGTTTAGATGAAAGGGTATGCCCATTATAAGCGCATGGTTGAAGTGCTTTATACTTCTTTAAAAATGAGAGTTGAATGAAGGGGAAAACATTGACCGTATTTATTAAAATAAGTAGAGTAGGAAAATGATAATAGGAGTGGTAGGAGTGGGGGATATGGGAAGAGAAAGCAATTGGGGGAGGACACAGAATTCAGTCTTGGATAAAGTTTAAGATAACGTCGTTTCGGGGCGCCTGGATGGCTCAGTCGGTTGAGCGTCCGGCTTCATCCACGGCTTGTGAGTTCAAGCCCCGCGTCGGGCTCTGTGCTGACAGCTCAGAGCCTGGAGCCTGCTTCAGATTCTGTGTCCCCCTCTCTCTCTGCCCCACTCCTGCTTGTGCTCCGTCTCTCTCTGTCTTTCAAAAATGAATAAACATTAAATTTTTTTTTTTTTAATAAAAAGATAATGTCATGCCTCCCACACCCTCTTTAATGGAAGCATCAATCGTTTTCTACTCTACAGGGAAACGAGTTGTTCACTGCTCTCCACACACAAATCACTCCATTCTCTTTTAAAATCCTCATTCATTGGGGCTCTGTCAGTTACCATCTCGCTCTTGATTTTGGCTCAGGTCATGATCTCATGGTCCATGGGATCAAGCCCTGTGTCAGGCTCCACACTGCTAGTGCAGAGTGCAGAGTGCTGCTTGGGATTCTCTCTCTCCTCTCTCTGCCCCTCCCCTGCTCATGTTCTCTCTCACTCTCAAAAATAAATAAACTTAAACAGAGGAACAACTTACTTCAGAAAAAAAAAAAACATAAATGCCAGAAGAATTCAAGAAATTCTGAGCTTTTACACAGTTGCTCTCTTGTAATGACCAAAATGGTTAGAGGATAAAGAAAATCAGAGAAAGGACCAAGGGAGTCAACTTATTTCTAGTACTTTCTGACCTTTAAAAAAAATTTACAGTATTCTAGTTTGACGCTCAGACTGTGTGTGTGTGTGTGTGTGTGTGTGTACATATAATTTTTTACAGTAATACAGTAGGGTTCCCAGAATAACTCACTTCCAATGCCTGAATTCAAAAGTAATTTTATACTTTATTGCATTTCATCTGGACCAAAATAGAAATGAGTCAAATCTTACTGACAAACCACCTACTCCGCCAGTCACAAGTTGTAAATAGATCTGCTTACATCAGAACTTGTGGAAAATGGCAGTTGCCTCAGTGACCCTGAATTCAACCCCTCATTCGCCAAACCCAATTATTTATAGCTCAGTTCCAAATAAAAAAACTTACATGACCTAACCTTAAAGTATTAGGCAAAGTATTATGTCTCATCTGTGGAACTTTTTAGAGAGTTATGGGGAATGCTCTTTATCTGGGAATTTGGAGTTGCCATAAAACAGACCTGTGGACCACCGTAGAGAAGACTTTAGTCATAAAATGTAGCCTAGGACTTGAGTGGATTCCTAGGGGAGAGGTCTCCATCCATATGCCCCCTGCTCATTATCTACCAATAGGTTTCTCGCCTGGCCACTATTAGGGATGTGGAAAATAAGGTATCATGCAGGGACATTTCTATCAAACGTGTTGTCAGACCCTGCCACTACTTAGCCAGAATGGAAGTAATCTGGTTTAAATATTGTCAATTCTTTCTATTTGTGAAATATGAGCCTCTTACTCTTGCTAAACTTCCATGTTTTATGCTTGTATAAACACAAGAAATAGAATAAATAATCTAAGAATCTTCCAAGGTATTTAAAATTATAATTTTAATTTTTTTTAATTTTTTTAAATGTTTACTCATTTTTTGAAAGAGAGAGTGCAAGAGAGAGAGGGAGACACAGAATCCAAAGCAGACTCCAGGCTCTGCACAGAGCCTGACGTGGGGTTTGAACTCACAAGCTGTGAGATCATGACCTGAGCTGAAGTCCTATGTTTAACTGACTGAGCCACCCAGGCACCCCTAAAATTATAATTTTAGAACTTATAATCATTAAATTCATTATCCTTATTTCAATAATGATGATTATCTTTTTTAATCCTTTCTTATTTACTATTTTATTCTATCTTGCATGCTGGGGTTTTCATCACACTGTTGAGCCATGACTGCCTTGCTATTGTGTGTTTTCTTTGAGTCTGGGCTTCAGCCAGGAAATCACTAGTATTCTAGCCTTTTGGGAAGATGTCATCAGGGCATAGGGCACTATAGACAGTGACTACCATAGTACCTTCACCAATAGCCAGAACCCAGGGTGAACTGAAGAAATTCATGTGATGATTTGATATAAATGACTAGGTTACATCCAGGATTACCTAGACATTAACAAATGATTGCAGTGATCTATTAATTTCTGGCTTTGTCTACACTGACCAGCATAGTCTGTAGCTGGTGCACCTGATTACTATAGACGTCAGGAACCAGAGCATAAACAACTTTCGAAAGTGGTTTTGCCCTCACACACAAGTCTAGCTACCTCCTCTCAGTCTATTGGACCCTGCCCATAAACAACCAGATGTAAAGCATTCTGGGAGATTAAAAAAAAAGTGCTATTTCTAAGTTGCTGTCAGTAACCACAGTATTCTCTAGAATTACAGGCAGAAAAGTATTTGCCACTTCCTGCTTTTTCTGGCTGACTCATCATTGACAGCGAATAGGAGAGGTTGATAAATACCTTGAAAGTTCTGACCTCTGGTTTTAAAAATGGAAAGAGGATAGCTCAGCTCAGTCAGAGAGGAGTGAAGGATTGAGCCAGTAATGCAACCTCATTGTTTCAACCCTATAGTAATACACCCTGTGATAATTCTGTATCATATAATTGAAGAAAGAAGCTTAGTGCTATACCAACCTTAATAAGTACTTGGAATTTTACTGGTGTCGATGCTTGCCTAATTCCTTGTCCGTCTCTACCCCTTCCCCATCTCCCCATCCTCCCCACCCAGTTGTGACAGCCATATCGCAGAACTTCACTTTGTTCTCTGTCCTTCCTGTTCCTGCAGACACAAAGGATATGAGTGAATTCGAGTCTGAAGGCTTCTTTGCTTTGCATCACCGCCGAGGAGCCATCAAACAGGCCAAAGTCCACCACGTCAAGTGCCATGAGTTCACCGCCACCTTTTTCCCACAACCCACATTTTGCTCTGTCTGCCATGAGTTTGTCTGGTATGGTAACTTGGCATTTTACTCCAAGCTTCCCGTTACGCATTTTGTCCCATCCTCCTAACCTGCCAGGGCTGGCAGGCTCTACCTCAGTGGGATGTGCTGGCATAAATACTACATGAGCCTTTTCACTGGCCTCACCTGGATGGATGAAGCTGAAAGTGTGATTCTATACAGTATTTTCATAATGTGACCCCTATAGAGCAAGGAAGCCAGCTCTAGCAGGAATAATTTCCAAGAACTTTAGCTTCTGATTAAATGGGGGCTACTGGGGGGTAAGAGGGAAGGACAGAAGAGGGAGACTTCTTTACTGCTGGCACAGTTTTACAGTCGAAAGTTCTACCACCTTGATAGCCCAACTGTGCTGGTACTAATGTGTGCAAAAGGAAACACTTCTGCATTGGAGCTAATAGGTTTAGATGTTTACAGGGCTCTCGGGTGTCTTAGCGGTCTTCAGACAGAGATCAGTTCAAGCCTCAGTAGGCACATAGCAAAGGCGATGGGACAGCAGAGACCTGAAATGACTCTTGTCTCAGGTTTTAGCCTCCTCACCTCTTGGTGGGGGTGTTCTTTTCTTTGAGCATTCATCAACACACAACCTCAGCCTAGCTAGGGTAACCAAAGGTCAAATAGTGTTTTGGTGTATTTCCACCAACTGTTTTCACTGAATGACTAGAATCACCTTCCTTTCTAATAGTGTTACACGGGAATGGGTCTTAAGCTTAAGAATTTAGTAATTGCAAATATTATCAGACACTCAGAAAAAATAAACCATCGTACAGGTGTCTTTACCCATCCGTACTGAGCTTAGAGAGACAATGACTTTTTACATGTAGGACATAGAAATTTGCTGCTAGGTGCCTGTGATGCATTTTCAGTCAGTCATTTTCATCTCTACGTGTTGGTTTGGAAAATTCACAAGTGAGGGGGAAAACAAAAGCTCCTCGTTTATTTAACTATCAGACTTTTAACAAAGCAGCTTAAAAAACAAACAAACAGGGGCGCCTGGGTGGCTCAGTCAGTTGGGCGTCCGACTTCGGCTCAGGTCACGGTCTCGCGGTCCGCGGGTTCGAGCCCCGCGTTGGGCTCTGGGCTGATGGCTCAGAGCCTGGAGCCTGCTTCCGATTCTGTGTTCCCCTCTCTCTCTGCCCCTCCCCCGTTCATGCTGTGTCTCTCTCTGTCTCAAAAATAAATAAACGTTAAAAAACAAACAAACAAACAAATATATTAACACTCTTGGCCAGTGATAGACCAGGGCTGCTGATCAGTAAATGCTCTGATAGTAGGAAGCTATGAGATCTTGCTTACCTTTTAATGTTTGTGATGCTGTTGACTCGAACATCCAAATAAATCAAACATCTGCTTTATTGCAGGGGTCTGAACAAACAAGGCTACCAGTGTCGACGTAAGTAAGAAGGGTCTCTGTTGTATTACTGTCATTCTTTGTATTTAATTGTTCCTTCACTTCTGAAAATCTTAAGCGACAATCATTTCTTTCCAGAGTGTAATGCGGCAATCCACAAGAAGTGTATCGATAAAGTTATAGCTAAGTGCACAGGATCAGCTATCAATAGCAGAGAAACCATGGTATGTGTTTAAGTTCCTCTTTTTTGTCTGAAATATGAGAACTCTTTATCCTGACATTAAATTTTACAACTCACTAATTTTTAGCACTGCCTGAGCTTGAATCCTTACGCATATCAATGAACGTCAATCTCCCTAAAACCCTTTCCTCTTCAATAATGATTGTTACTGAGATCCAAAACTAGAGGATGAATAAGAAAAGACTAATAAGAATATCGATGACTCTACCTTTTCCAGAAAAGCATGATAGAAAGTGGCCAGAAAACACAGTTTGGGGCAATTATATGAGAACGACTCTCGTGGCATCTAGAGCTAGAAGGGACAGTTAAAGAATAGAGGAAAACAATTATAAAATGCCTGTAAGCATTTACACGGTTTGTATGAGATGTAACAGAAATGTAATTCTTATGTGGAGAGGCAAGTGTTTCTTTCATAACGAACTTTGAGGCATATGACGTGGAAACAAGTTACCCCCTAGAAAAGGGAAGCAGACCCGGAAAGTCAGGCACACTTCCTTTTCCTGTATTTCCTTCTTCGTTCAACAGGTATTTAGTGTGTATCTAATACATGAAAGATACTCTACTATAGACAATGCACAGCAGAGCCAAAACAGACCCGGTCCTGCCTTTATGGACCTTACCATAAAATTAGGGAACTACGTAATTAACAACAATGTATTGTTTCCATTTATATTAAGTGCTAAGAAAATAGCCAACAGGGTGTGATGGTGGAAAATAACTGAGTGACCTACTTAAACCAAAGGTCAGAGAATCTCCCAGGGAGGGAGCATTTAAGCTGAGAGCCTCCAGACAGAAAAGGCCCCAAGGGGGAAAGAGTCCGCATGTTCTAGGACCTGAAATGAGACCATGAGGCTGAAACAGCAAGGGCAAGAGAACAAATAGAACACGAATTTGGGGAACTTGGCAGGACCTAGATTGGATGGAGGTTTTTAGACCCCAGTGAAGTGGTTGGATTTTATTTGACCTATAGTGGGAAGCCCACTTGGTGACTGCTGTAGGGAAATGGTGGGTTGAGGTGTGAACATAAAAAACCAGAGGTGACTACAGAAGTTCCCCTAAGGGGGACGGTTGACGTTACCAGTATGGTAACAATGGAGGCGGAGCAAAGTGAGCAGATTTTCAGGTGATTGCCATGTTAGAAATGACTGGATTTGCCAGTGGATTAGATGTGAAAAATAAAAGAGAGGGAAATAAAGATAATGCCCAGGTTTTTGTCTTGAGCAGTGGGGTAGAGGCAGAACCATAACAATGTAAGACTAGAGGAGAAATTACTATTTCATTTTTTAATAAGTCCAACCTGAGATGCCTGTAGACATCCAAGTAGAGGTATCAGTGGACAATTTTATATGCACTTGGAATTTATATGAGCCCATAGACCGAATATATAAATTCCCCAAAGGAATCTAAAACTGCATTAGGTAGAAGAGAAGGAGCTTGGGATAATGACTGAGAATAAGAGTTCAGAAAAGGCTCTCCATATATTAACAGTAAATGAGGTTACAGAAACCAGAAAGCAAAGGGGTCAATTGTGGTCATTGCCACTAAAATAAGGACCACATGGAGATATCTGGGGTCCTTGATCCAAGACATTTCAAAGAATTGTAGAGTGTCCGCTTCATTGACCAGCACTGAAGGTTCCTGGAAGTTGATGACATGGGCACAATTTATGTGCTAATACTATCAAGAAGACTAACCTGAAGCTCATTGAAGTAGAACAGTAGCTGGAAAGAGGTGTGACCCAAAGGATGGCAGTACTCCCATAGCTGGAGAAAGATGAGAGATGGATGAAGCTAGAGAGAGGGAAAACCAGAGCAGTCAGGAGGGAAGAAGTCCACCCTTGGCAAGAGGGGAAGATGTCCAAAGCACATGTGGAGATGAGTCTGTGATGGACAGACCGATGGTTCATCAATTGTAGCAGAAAGGGAGGAGAAGATGGCTGCAGATGACAGTGGGTTGTAGATTTGGGGGCAGGAAGGTGAGAGAGCTTCCCTTAGACAGCTTACTACTTCAGTGCAGTCTGGAGATGGGGGA
Organism: Panthera leo; assembly: GCF_018350215.1. Taxonomy (NCBI): domain Eukaryota; kingdom Metazoa; phylum Chordata; class Mammalia; order Carnivora; family Felidae; genus Panthera; species Panthera leo. Next base: position 5,732,626 of record NC_056685.1, on the reverse strand, counting down.
AGGAAGAAGAGAAAGCAGCAAGTGGCTTTGAGGAGAAAGGATCTGTGAGAGAATTTTCTTGGGAAAGCAAGGTGGTTAGAGAACGGCAGTAGGAGTACCAAGGACAGTGAAAAGTCCACCTGAGTTTGAAGGGCCAGCCTGCCAGGTGTGGGATTTTCTCCAGCCATGGGGCAGGCACAGAGAAGGCAAATTGATTGAATTTTTGCAGAGCAGAGTATCTCCTAAAATTTAGAGTTGGAAAGGGGACAGTCTCCTATTACAGGTGACTCTCCTAAGGCCTAAAGAGGTTAAAGTAGTTCCTCCATAGTCAACCATCTATAATATAAGTAGCCAGGCTGGGACTGAATTTCAGGTCTCAATCTCCCAGAGCAGTGGTGTTGGGGGTTCCCCCTGCCCCAGTTTTATTGAGAAGTAATTGACATACATCATTGTATAAGTTTAAGGCATACAGCATGATGGTTTGATTTACATATACTATGAAATCATTACCACGATGGGTTCAGCTAACATCCATCACCATTCTGGAAAACAGTGTGGAGGTTCCTCAAAAAATTAAAAATAGATCTACCCTATGACCCAGCAATAGCACTGCTAGGAATTTACCCAAGGGATACCTACAGGAGTGCTGATGTATAGGGGTACTGGTACCCCAATGTTTATAGCAGCACTTTCAACAATAGCCAAATTATGGAAAGAGCCTAAATGTCCATCAACTGACAAATGGATAAAGAAGTTGTGGTTTATACATACAATGGAATACTACTCGGCAATGAGAAAGAATGAAATCTGGCCTTTTGTAGCAACGTGGATGGAACTGGAGAGTGTTATGCTAAGTGAAATAAGTCCTACAGAGAAAGACAGATACCATATGTTTTCACTCTTATATGGATCCTGAGAAACTTAACAGAAGACCATGGGGGAGGGGGGAAAAAAGTTACAGAGAGGGAAGGAGGCAAACCATAAGAGACTCTTAAAAACTGAGAATAAACTGAGGATTGATGGGGAGTGGGAGGGAGGGGAGGGTGGGTGACGGGCATTGAGGAGGGCACCTGCTGGGATGAGCACTGGGTGTTGTATGGAAACCAATTTGACAATAAATTTCATCTTAAAAAATAATAATAATAAATAGATAGAATAAAAATAGAAAACAGGATTTCTCCTTGTGATGAAAACTCTTAGGATCTACTCTCTTCCTTGTACATCACCCAGCCATGTTGGTTGTGGTCACCATGCTGTAGGTTCCATCCCCAGGATTTATCTATCTTATAAATGGAAGTTTGTACCTTTTGACCACCTTCCTCCACTTACCCCTGCCCCCCAACCCCCTGCCTCTGAGAACCACAAGTCTGATCTCTTTCTATGAGTTTTGGGGGGGGGGGTTGTTTTTGGTTTTGGTTTTGATTCCACATATAAGTGAGATGATACAGTATTTGTCTTTCTCTGCCAGACCAGTGTTTTGTTTGTTTAAACCAAATCACCACCTCGCAACCTGCCTTTCTGCTCTACCTGATGCCTTCAGCTTTCCTGGAAAAATCACAAATTATAAGAATGTCTCTTAACCTCAATGGCTAATGTCCACTGGAAATAGAATGAGAGCCACGAGTATAATTTTAAATTTTCAGGTATCCTCACATGAAAATTAATGAGATAGTTTACGTTCTTTTTCTCTTACAAAATCTTCAAAATGCAGTGTGTATTTTATACTGATAGTGTATCGTTTTACCGCCTTGCAGGTGCTCACTTGGCCCACATGGCTAAATGAATATCATACTGGAAAGTACAAATCTATAGTCTTTCCCAGACATATCTTGAACTATTTGAGCTTGGGGTTTAGATTTGAGGGAGAAGACTCCCAGCCTGGACCTTGTCATTAATTGTTCATATTTACATGGGAATGTTTATACAAACTGAGATCTGAAAATTATTTTTTCTTGGTTGAAAATGAGTAGAAGAGGTTCTAGGCAACTTTTAAATAATTTCAAACAGCCATTCTAATGACCCGATGGTGGCTAACATCCTCGGTGGTAATATTAGATACATCACCGTGAATGAATAGGTCGTCTTTGCTGTGCACATCCCCAAGGGAATTGTCTAATTAAGAACTTCTGGAGAGATGATAAGTCTTAGGTAAAACTTTCTTTCTTACACAAAGAATATCGGTATTCTTACCAGGAATCAAACCTCCTGATGCTGTGGCTGCTGATGCTGTTCATGTGATACGGCTGGCTAACGGAGATAATTTCAACTCCAGAAAACTAAAAACAAAACAAAACAAAAAAATCCTGCTGTATATCTACCACCAGCATCCCTCTCTCATCTCCCCTCTCCCCATCCCCTAAATCATCAGGTTCATTTTGTTGGAGAAAGGGTAACGGTGAAAGGGTATAGGCTGATTCTGACTTTCGACTTGTAGACGTCCTAGCCCACTCGCTCGTGTGCAACCTAGACAAGAGTCTTGCCCTCTCTGTGCTTAACCTCCCCATGTATCAAGTGAGGATTCTAATAGAGGCGACTTCCAAGGGGGTATTTGCAATATCACGTGTGTGAGAGGTAATATGTGCGGCATACTTGTCCCCAGCACCTGGCAGGCCCCTTTCCCTGCCTGTCACCCCCTCCATCCACATGCAAGAGCTGTGACATGTTTCACACATAGGCTTTTATACTGTTAAGCCCATAGCAGTGTTTCCCCTAGAGGAAGTATTACGTAAACATCTTCCAAAGGTTAGCATACTCGCTCTGGGTTGAAAAAGAAAAGGAAGTATTTGTACGAAAATAGGAAGGGCAGTGCAACGTTTACTTAGATCCCATTTAGATAAGTTACCCCAGGCCCCTCTTCCTGAAGCTGTGAGCCTCTCTGTGGGAACGCCCCACACGTTCAGCTTACTCCAGGTTACCCGACGTCTGCATATTACGCACTTGGCCCTTGCCTGGAAGAGCTAATGGCTGCCTGCCTTCTTTGGCCATGGCCAGAAGGGTTGACAAGTAACACTTATGCCCTGAAGTGCACATTGTTCCAGTGTTTTCAGCGCTCTGTTGGACTCGAGTGCCTGCCAAGACACCCAAAGTTGAAAAGCGGGGACGCGCGTTTGGTCACACGTTCTTCCTTTTTTCAGTTCCACAAGGAGAGATTCAAAATTGACATGCCACATAGATTCAAAGTCTACAATTACAAAAGCCCGACCTTCTGTGAGCACTGTGGGACCCTGCTGTGGGGCCTGGCGAGGCAAGGACTCAAGTGCGATGGTGAGTCCAATGGGAAAGGAGCGTGGGCCCCGTTGAGGGCCCCCTAAGGGGTGGCTCTGCAGCCTTGATGGAGAGCATGAGGGAAGGGGGGAGGAGAGAGGCTGGACTTCTCCAGCTGGCCCAGGTGACCCCGACGTCTTGAATGTGAAGTGCCCAAGATGAGACACCAGTGCTGTTCCTTCCTTTCCACCCCCAACACCTTAATCCTTGTAGCCCAGAGAAGTGCAAGCCCGTTGAGTCTAAATGTCAAGTCTCCTGACCTGTCCCCCTTCTCTTGTTCCCTGTTGTGCTGGGGAGAAAGGAAGATAGTATTTTCCCTGACTGGCCCCCGGCTGGGACCTGCCCTGCCGTGTCTCAGTATTCGGAGCCTGCCCCTTCTGACCCTGCCTCTCTCCCTCACACCAGCCCTACAGATTCTCTGTGTAGCCCATCAGGGAGCAAGCCCAGCTCATCTGCTTGGCTGATGGATGGTCCTGCACATGAGAATTCTGTGACTGAGACCGTAGGCTCTGGGCCCTAAGCGTGCTGCAAACTCACAGTGCCCAGTAAGACGCCCACCCCTCTTACCATTCTCCCTCCTCTGATCTCCCCTTGAAGGCTGGCATTCAGCTGGCAATACAGCCGGACTGAGCCTACAGCTCTGCACTCGTCAAGATTTTTAGACCTGCGCTGAGAAAGAGTAAACAGCACCGCAATGCTCTAAAAGTTCAAATGGCTAAGGCGATAACCTCTAGACACCGAAATGCTGTCACATCAGGATTAGGCCGGAGGGAGGGAAAGATTCCCACAAGCCACTTCTGCCTTTTGAGTGGGGCTGGGGGTGGAACAGGGCCAGATAGACTTTTGAAAAGGAGGGAGTTCTGCTGCGGCAGAGGCCTTTCCGTTTTGAATGATTAAAGGTAGAAGCCACTTTACTTTTTCTTGGTCACCCCATTTTGTTTTATGCCACTGGTTAAATCTTCTGCAATTCTTATCTTTTTTTTTTTTTTTCAAATTTCTTTAAATTCAAGTTAGCTAACCTACAGTGTAGTTTGGTTTCTGGAGTAGCGCCCAGTGATTTGTCCTTTCCATATAACATCCAGGGCTCATCCCAACAAGTGCCCTCCTGAATGCCCATCCCCCGTCTAGTCCATTCCCTCCCCTCCAGCAACCCTCAGTTTGTTCTCTGTAGTTGAGAGGTGCTATGGTTTGCCTCGCTGTCTGTATTTATCTTATTTTCCCTTCCCTTCCCTTCCCTTCCCTTCCCTTCCCTTCCCTTCCCTTCCCTTCCCTTCCCTTCCCTTCCCCTCCCTTCCCCTCCCCTGTGTTCATCTGTTCTAGTAATAAAGGCAAGGATCCCCTTCAACAGCCTTCTCTTCCTCAATCCCGTTGCGTTTACACGCCCGGTGGAGTCTGGAGTGACATGTTAGTGGAGGCAGGAGGAAGGTTAGGCTTTCAAACCATCACTGAAGGCAAAACCCAGATGTAGTGCAACTTCACCTCAATAATCCCTCCGTAGCCCAGAAGTGCCACTGAGCACCTTGCTGTTTATACCTGCTCGAGAGCACACAGGTGGGCCTAGTAGTCTGGAGGATCTTTAGGAGTTCATCGGCAAGAAGTAATTCCCGAATGGAACAAGCGGGGCACAAGTGATGGCTCCCCTGGTCCTCTGATGGTCTCTCTCACAGCTCAGGTTTCCCCTCCCTGGAGCCTGAGCGCCTCAGCTGCCCGGTGGTGCCCACAGCCTGTCTCTGCCTCTGAGCTTAGAACCCTCTACGGGGGTTCCTCGCCATTGTTTCACAGCCATTGTTTCTGTTCCGTCCTCCCTAACGTTCTTTCTCCTCCGTTCCCTTCTCTTTCCCTGTCTCCCCCCACCTCCTGCATGCCAGGCAGCCCCTCTCCACTCTCCCTTCCTTTCCTCTTCCCTCTTCTCCCCTCCCTTCCTCCCCAGCACCCTCTGTAGGTATCTGGCCGATACCTACAGACATCCCTGTGTCCTCACCCCCCATGCCCTTGACTGCACCTCTCCTCCCTCTCTACTCTCTGGACTCTGTTCCTCTGCCTTGGCCCTGCTCTTTCTATCTTGTTCTTTTCTAAGCCACCTTCGTAAGTAGGGCCTCCCTTTGTCTTGATTCTGTCTCCTTTCCTCTGTCCACTTTAATTCCCATGAAAATCATCGTCCAAAGGGCCTGTTTGCACTCAAAGAGATCAAGTTGTCACCTCATAGGTTAGTAACAGAGACATAGGACATTACCATAGGGGGGTGGGGCCTGCCTTCATGCCAGAGCATCCAAGACAAGCTTAGATCTGGCTACCATGTTAAAAAGCAAAGTGAAACTTCCCACTGCTTCATGCTGAGTCCTCGCCAACTGCCTCCCTTTGCCTTGCGGTACTAAGGAAATGCAGCTGGGACTTCCCAGTGTGCAACCCGCAGAAACACATCCAGTAGGAGTCGTGCTGAAATTCACAAGGGCAGAAAGCCATTATAAACAGCATCGTGACTACATTAAGGGCTTTAGTCATACATAAAAGATTTCACTTAGAATGGATTTGGGTTCTATCATGCAATATACCGGGACAAGTACTGGTTTATATTTACGTAGAAAATGCTATTTTATTATGAACTGTCGGAGGAAGAGTCAGCCAGTTAAAACTAAAGGCTGAAGCCTGCTCAAATTCCACTTCAATAGTTTAATGTATATCTCTTTGGAATAGATAATGAAGATAAAAGACTAGTTGTTGAGCATCTGTTTGATGCCAATCACTGTACTAAGCTCTTTGCACACAAACGGGTTAATAAGCAGGTAAGAGTATGGGGCACCTGGGTGGCTCAGTCGGTTGAGCATCCGACTTCGGTTCAGGTCATGATCTCAAGGCTTGTGAGTTCGAGCCCCGCATCAGGCTCTATGTTGACAGCTCGGAGCCTGGAGCCTGCTTCAGATTCTGTGTCTCCCCCTCTCTCTGCCCCAACCCACTCGCATTCTGTCTCTGTCTCTCTCAAAAATAAACAAACATTAAAAAAAAAAAAAAAGCAGGTCATAGTAAAAGTGCGTTGTTTTATAGCCTCTCTTGCCTAATGCCGTTATAACAAATGCTACTGATGGACTTGACAGAATGAAATAGGACTTGAAAACAGAATTCTATCAGCTGGAGTTTGAAAATCTTACATTAGATTTTTTTTTATTGTAATAGCAGTGTTTCATAAGCAGAATTTCATTTTTCTAAACCAATGACTTGAAGTAGTAGCTGTCTTTCTACAGACGCCCTGGTCCACACACATCCCAATCCAGGAAGGCTCACGGGATCACAGAAAGTGGAGGGTGGACCTTCACTGCACTTTTTTCAAGACTCATAAATTGGAATATTCCCCGAGAATCATAGGACTTAGAGCTAGATCATTTGGTTCAACCAGCCCAACTCTCCCATATGGGGAGAATGGCCTCCAGGCCACTTCCCCTCTCCCCACTCCCATCCCGAAGCACAGACCACACCCACCATGCATGCAGGCTGAGGCTTCAGCCTAGAGGGGAGGGAAGCTCCTTGCACCCCATGTGGGGAAGGGGATACTTGGGCTCCAATCTAGAGTGGAAGTGAACCACCTTCTATCCTGGCATGGCACATTTCCACCAGAGAGGGCCAGCATCGGTGCTCTTCTCTCAGCAATGGCATAGTCTAAATGCATACCGACAGCAGCCTTCCTCCTCTGTCAGCAAGGCTCTGCTTCTGCTTCCGGTGGGAGTTCTTCCCCAGCACCACATCCAGGAGCCTCTGGTCTGTGTGTGTAGTCTTGGGAAGGGGAGGTGGACGCGTGGTGGCATTGTAGAAGCACTGCCCTCATTTATTTGTATTCAGTGTCTCCTGCTGCTGGGAAGATGGCTCTAGGGATTTGCCAATCGTTCTTCAATGTATGTGTACCTGAAGCAGACCTGTGCAAAGTCCGCTCAGTGAGTTCTGTTCCTCTGGCTCACAGTGTCTCTTTCTCCTTTGCAGCATGTGGTATGAACGTACATCACAGATGCCAGACAAAGGTGGCCAACCTTTGTGGCATAAATCAGAAGCTGATGGCCGAAGCACTGGCAATGATTGAGAGCACTCAACAGGTAGGAAAGGCTTTTAGGTTAAGTTCCTCCAGTTTCAACTCAGCAAGGACTACTCGAGTCCTCCTTCCCTTTGATCTGTGGAGCAATATGGAGTCTGTTTCTGAGCATTTGCCTTGCCTCTGACTTTCATCCTTATGCCCATATCCACACTCGGAGATATTGATTTACTTCATGCATTTGTATTATATTTTTAGGATCTTAAATTATTTGTGGCATGAGCAGGGGCAGAAACAAATTCATTGAAATCATTGAGGATTCATTACCAGCTTTGTACCTATCTACTGGCTAGAATCATCCCTAAAATGTGCACGGAACACTGAGTCGAGGGCAACTTTTGCCTTGCCGTTTACTCACCTGCACTAGGACTAGAATTGAATTTTTTGTATCTAAGAACAAACCCTCTTGGTGTTGCCTTTGTAAGCTCTCTTTCCATCCATTAACCTTCCATTCTTAATTGTGACCAAATGATGTAGATAGTACGGGAGAAACCAGTTAGCCCCTGGAAAAGCATGAAGGAAGTGAATATGTGCCTGTTCGTGTATAAAATATAATAGGTAGACTCTTACAGCATGTGAGATCCTGAAAGAATGCTGAGGGAAAGAAGGATGTTGGATATCTATGCATTTAGGATTCTTAAACGGATCTCATCCCCGAGGGCAGCAGGCTGAGCTGATGGGGCCGTAGCGGGTGGGTAGGTGGGTGGTCTGACTCTTTGTTTATAATCTAGGCTCGCTGCTTAAGAGATAGTGAACACATCTTCAGAGAAGGTCCCGTTGAAATTGGTCTCCCGTGCTCCATAAAAGGTGAAGCAAGGCTGCCGTGTGTACCAGCATCTGGGAAAAAAGGTAGCTATCCTGATCCTCGGTAGAATCATTGTCAGCAATTAATCTTGGTCAGCCCTAATGGAGTCCTCTAGATTTCAACTCTCCATTTACCTGGTCTGATAGGTGGGAGGCTCCTACTTCTTGGAAGTGAAACCAAAATATGCCCCATTAGGAAACCTTTGTAAGAGGGTGGGAGGTGAGGGCAGGGAGAGAATGGGATATAGGTCTACAGTAGGGCTGCAAACGTTTCCTTGTTTTTAGAATGTTACTTCCTGTCACTGTTAAAAGGTTTTGCAAAATAAATCTACCATGAATTTCAATGGTGGGAATGTCACAGTAGGCCATCCTATTCTATACCTTTGAGCCTTTTGGGGGAAGGTTAAAAGTAGAAAAGGGAAGACTAGTGCAACATACATGACATCGTGGAAGTCCCCCAGCCTACTTTCTGAAAGTAGTTCATGAGAAGATATGCCCACATGAATCCGGGAGATGAATAGTTTCAACATACATTATAAAATATAGGTTTTCCTCACTATCCTAAAGTAGACTATTCCTGTGAAACCTTTTTTTTTTTTAATTGAAGTATAGTTAACATACAGCGTGACTTAGTTTCAGGTGTACAACATATTGATTCAATAATTCTGTACATTACTCCAAGTTTTTCTGTCACCATAATGATGTTATTATATTGTTATTGACTGTATCCCTTATGCTGTGCTTTTCATCTCTGTGACTTATTTTTTTGTAACTGGAATTTTATACCTCTTAATCCCCTTTATTTCACGCGCTCCCCCACCCACCTCCCCTGTGGCAACCACCAGTTTATTCTCTATATTTAAGAATGTTTTGGGGGGCGCCTGGGTTGCTTGGTCGGTTAAACGTCCAACCTCGGCTCAGGTCATGATCTCACGGTCCTCGAGTTCAGGCCCCGCATCGGGCTCTGTGCTGATGGCTCAGAGCCTGGAGCCTATTTCAGAGTCTGTGTCTCCCTCTCTCTGACCCTCCCCCTTCATGCTCTGTCTCTCTCTGTCTCAAAAATAAATAAACGTTAAAAAAAAAAGAATGTTTGGTTTTGTTTTGTTTTTTAGATTCCACATATAAGTGAAATTGTATGGAATTTGTCTTTCTCTGTCTTATTTCATTTACCATGATACCCTCCACATCCATTCACGTTGTCACAGTGGCAAGATCTCATTCCTTTTTATGGCTAATATTCCCTTGTATATATATCATAGCTTCTTTATCCGCTCATCTGTTGATGGACACTTGGGTTGCTTCCATATCTTGGCTATTGTAAATAATGCTGCAATAAACATAGGAATGTGTATATCTTTTTGAACTAGTGTTTTCATTTTCTTTAGGTAAATACCCAGTAGTGCAATTACTGGATTGCATGGTAGTTCTATTTTTAATTTTTTGCGGAACCTCCTACTGTTTTCCACAGTGGCTGGACCAGTTTGCTTTCCCACTGCCACCATACTGTTTCTTTTTCTCCACATCCTCACCAGCTGTTGCTATTTCTTGTCTTTTTGATACTAGCCATTCTGACTGGCATAAGATGATACCTCATTGCGATCTTTATTTGCATTTCCCTGATGATTGATGATGTTCAGCATCTTTTCATATGTCTGTTGGCCATTAGTATGTCTTCTTTGGAAAAATGTCTGTTCAGATCCTCTGGCCATTTTTTAATCTGTTTTTTTTTCGGTGTTGAGTTGTACAAGTTCTTTATATATTTTGCATATAAATCCCTCATCAGATATAGCATTTGCAAATATCTCCTCCCATTCACTACCTTGCCTTTTTGTTTTGTTTATGGTTTCCTTTGCTGTGCAAAAGTTTTTTATTTTGGTATAGTCCCAATAGTTTATTTTTGCTTTCCTTTCCCTTGCCTAGGAGACACATCCATAAATATGTTGCTAAGACTGATGTCTAAGATATTACTACCTGTGTCTTCCTTTAGAAGTTTTATGGTTTAAGGTCTCATACATAGGTCTTAATCCACTGTAAATTTAGTTTTGTGTGTGGTTTAAGAAAGAGGTCCAGTTTTGTTCTTTTGCATATAGCTGTTCAGTTATCCCAACACCATTTGTTGAAAGGACTGTTAAAAAAAAAAACTCTTTTTCCCCACTGTGTATTCTTGTCTCCTTTGTCATAGATTCACTGACCATATGGGTGTGGGTTTATTTAGGGGAGCTCTATTCTGTTTCACTGATATATATGTCTGCTTTTGTGCTGGTACCATACTGTTTTGATTATAATAGCTTTGTAGTATATCTTAAAATCTGTGATTATGATACTTCCAGCTTTGTTCTTCTTCAAGATCACTTTGGCTATTCAAGGTCTTTGTGATTCCATACAAATTTTAATATTACTCTAGTTCTGTGAAGAATGCTCTTGGTATATCGATAGGGATTAAACTGAATCTGTAGAGTGCTTTGGGTAGTATGGACATTTTAGCAATGTTAATTCTTCCAATCCCTGAGCACAGAATATCTTTCCATTTGTTTCTGTCACTTCAATTTCTTTAGTCAATGTTTTATAGTTTTCAAAGTACAGGTTTCACCTCCTTGGTTAAGTTTCTTCCTTTTACTTTATTCTTCTTGATGCAATTGTAATTCGGATTGTTTTCTTAGTTTTTCTTTCTGCTACTCTGTTATTAGTGTACAGAAATGCAACACATTTCTGTATATTAATTTTGTATTCTTTGACTTTGCATTTTCAGTTCTAATAGGTTTTTTGGTGCAGTCTTTAGGTTTTTCCAAATATATGTCATTTGCAAATGTGACAGTTTTACTTTTCCCTTATCAATTCTGATGGCTTTTATTCCTTTTTCTTATGTGATGGCTGCAGCTAGGATTTCTAGCACTGTGTGGAATTAAAGTGGCTTGAGTGGACATCTTTATCTTGTCCTTATCTTAGAGAAAAACTTTTAGTTTTTCACTATTGAGTATGGTGTTAGCTGTGGGTTTGTTATGTATGGTCTTTATTACGTTGGGGTATTCCCTCTAAACCCACTTTGTTGAGAGTTTTTATCATTAAGGTATGTTGTATTTTGTCAAATGGTTTCTCTGCATCTATTGAGATGACCATGTGTTTTTTATCTTTCCTCTTTTTAATATGGTATATCACATTGATTGATTTGCAAATACTGAACTACTCTTATATCCCTGCAATAAAACTCACTTGATTGTGATGAATGACTTTTTTTAATGTATTGCTGAGTTCAGTTTGCTAATATTTTTTAAAGATATTTGCATCTGTGTTAATCAGAGATATTAGCCTACAGTTTTCTTTTTTTGTAGTTTTGGTATCAGGGTAATCCTGGCCTCATTGAATGAATTTGGAAGTTTTCCTTCCTCTTCTGTTTTTGGTATAGTTTGAGAAGAATAGGTATTAACTCTTTATTTATTTATTTATTTATTTATTTATTTATTTATTTATTTTTAAGAGAGAGAGAGCGAGAGAGAGAGCGAGCGCACGAGCAGGGGAGGGGCAGAGAGAGGGAGACACAGAATCGGAAGCAGGCTCCAGGCTCTGAGCTGTCAGCACAGAGCCTGACGTGGGGCTCAAACTCACAAACTGTGAGATCGTGACCTGAGCCGAAGTCAGACTGAGCCACCCAGGCAACCTCTCTTGTACTCTTTATTATTTCCTTCCTTCCACTATCTTTGGGTTTGTTTTTTTTTTCCAGCTCATTTAGGTGTAAGGTTAGGTTGTTTATTTCAGATTTTGCTTGTTTTCTGAGGTAGGCCTGTATTGCTCTGAAGTTTCTTTTTAGAACTACTTTTACTGTGTCCCAAAGATTATAGATCATTGTTTTTTCATTTTTATTTGTCTCCATGTATTTTCTGATTTTTTTCTTTGATTTGTTGACCCGTGCATTGTTTAGGAGCATGTTGTTTAGCTCTGTGTGTTTGTGGGGCTTTTTAGATTTTTTTCTTGTAGTTGGTTTCTAGTTTCATACCATTGTGGTTGGAATGGAGACTTGCTATAGCTTCAGTCTCCCTAAATTTATTGACACTTTTTTGTTGCCTAACATGTGATGTATTCTGGAGAATGCTCCACATGCATTTGAGAAGAATGTGTATTCTGCTGCTTTGGGATGGAATATTCTATACATGTCTGTTAGGTCAATCTGGTCTAACATGTTCAAAGTCACTGTTTCCTTATCGACATTCTGTCTGGGTGATTTATCCATTGATGTAAGTGGGGTATTGAAGTCCCTGGTATCATTGTATTACTGTCAATTTCTCCCTTTATATCCCTAATATTTGCTTTATGTAATTTAGTATTCCAATACTGTGGACATACATTTTTACAATTTTATGTCCCCTTATTGGATTGATCCGTTTATCATTATGTAGTGCCCTTTTTTGTCTCTTGATCCAGTCTTTGTTTTAAAGTCTATTTTGTCTGATACAAGCATTGGTATCCTAGCTTTTTTTTTTTTTTTTTTTTTTTTTTTTTTTTTTTGCTTCCATCTGCAAAGTATGTTTTCTCATCCCTTTACGTTCAGTCTGTGTGTGTGTTTAGGGCTATGAGTCCCTTGTAGGCAGCATATAGATGGGTCTTGTTTTTTTGTCTGTCTTTTGTTTTTAATCCATTCAGTCACCGTCTGTCTTTTGGTTAGAGTATGAAGTACATTTACCTTTAGGGTAATTATTGATAGGTGTGTACTTCTTGCCATTTTGTTAATTCTTCTGGCTATTTTTGTAGTTTTCTTCTTTCCTTCTCCCATTGCTCTCTTTCAGTGTGATTTGGTTACTTTCTTTAGTGTTATGCTTGGATTCCTTTCCCTTTATTTTTTGTGTATCTACCATTGGTTTTTGATTTGTGTTTATTGGGTTCATATATAACCTCTTATGTGTACAACAGTCTATACTATGTTGATGGACACTTAAGTTCAAACACATTCTAAAAGCACTAAATTCTTACCCCTGCCCCACCTTTTATGTATATGATGTCATGTTTTACATCTTTTTATTTTGTGAATACCTTGGCTAATGTTTGTAGATATAATTTTACTACTTTTGTGTTCTAACCAGCCTTTTCACTTTATAAGTAATTAATCTACCTTTAATATACATTTGCTTTTATCAGTGAAATTTCATCCTTTCATAATTTTCTTTTAATTATGGCCTTCTATTTTCACTTAAAGAATTCCCTTCGAAGTTTCTTATAAAGCTGGCCTAGTGATGATGAACTCCTTTAACTTTTGTTTGTCTGGGAAACTCTTTCTCTCTCTTTTATTCTGAATGATAGCCTTGATGGATAGAGTATTCTTGGTTGCGGGTTTTCTTCTTTCAGCACTTTAGATTTTGTTTGGTTGTTTTTTGTTTGTTTTGTTTTGTTTTGTGTGTGTGTGTGTGTGTGTGTGTGTGTGTGTGTTTAGAGAGAGAAAGAAAGCATGGGGGAGGGGTAGAGGGAGAGAGAGAATCTTAAACAGACCCCATGCTCAGCATGCAGCCCAGTGTGGTGCTCCATCACATGACTCTGAGATCATGACCTGATCTGAAACCATGAGTCAGACGTTTAACTGGCTGAACCATCCAGGTGCGCCTTCTTTCAGCACTTTGAATATATCATGCACTCCCTCCTGGCCTGAAAAGTTTCTGCTGAAAAATCAGCTCATAGCCTTATGAGATTTCTCTTGTATGTAACTGTGTACTTTTGCCACTTTTAAGATTCTCTCTTTATCATTACTTTCGGCCATTGTAATTATTATGTGTTTCAGTGTGGACCACCTTGGGTTCACCTTGTTTGGGGCTCTCTGTGCATCCTGGATGTGAATGGCTGTTTCCTTCTGCAGATTAGGGAAGTTTCCAGCTATTATTTCTTCAAATAAGTTTTCTGCCCCCCTTTCTCTCTCTTCTCCTTCCCATTCTCTATAATGCAAATGTTATGCTTGATGGTGTTGCTGAGTTCCTTAACTTATTCTTATTTTTTATTGCTCTTTTTTTCTTTCTGCTGTTCAGCTTGGTTGCCTTCCATTATTCTCTCTTTCAGATTGCTGACCTGTTTTTCTGCATTCCCTGCTGTTGATTCCCTCTAGTGTATTTTTTTCTTTCAGTTACATCTTCTTCAGTTCTGACTGGTTCTTTTTTATATTTTCTGCATCTTTAATGAGGTTCTCACTGAGCTCATCTACTGTTTTCTCAAGCCCAGTGTGTGTTTTTATGGCTACTCCCTTGAATTCTTTATCAAGCAAATTGTTTATTGCCATTTCATTTTGCTTTTTAACTGTGATTTTTATCTTATTCTTTCATTTGAGACGTATCCCTCCATCTCCCCATTTTGTCTGTCTGTGTTAGTTTCTATGTATTAGGTAATTCAGCTACATCTCTTGGTCTTGAAGGTAGTGGCCTTGATCAGAAGAAGTCCATTGGTGTCATGTAATTCAATTCCCCTGGCCACCAGAATTAGGAACTCTAGAGGTGTCCCTGGGTGGGCTGTGGACATCCTACTATTGAGGCTGAGCCATAACTGTCTGTAGCCCAGCTGGATGCACTGATCCACTTTGCCTGCTGTGGGTACACAGGGCAAGATTTATTCCCCATGCTGTTGAGAGGCCTGTCTGAAGCTGTCGTGGGGCTGTTGGTGTGTGGGGCCAGTAGTCAGCCTATCTGTCTGCAGTTAGCATCTCTGTCACTGCTGCAGGTACATTGAGGGGCAGGGATTGCCCTTAGAGACTGAGCTGTTGGCACTGTGGGTGCCTGGTGTGTGGAGTTATCTCCCCTAAACCCCAGAGGAAGAATTGCTTTGGAGTGGTACTGATCCCTACTGGGGCTTCCGGTTGGGGGTGGTGGGGCAATATCTGCTTTGGAGGGTGTACAGATTGAATGGAGCAGGTCCACAGGTGAGTGCTAGGGCAGGGCACATGGTACTTGCAAGATAGATGGCTATCTAGGCTTAGGAAGGGGAAGATCCCTGACCCTCCAGCACTCATTCTAAGAGTAGTCAATAAATCTCCTTCATCTATACCTCCTGGAACTTTTTAAACTGCTGCTTCTGTGCTGTCTTGGGTCAAGGTATTATGGTGGTTCTTTACGTTCTTTATGGTAGGTACTCAGTTTCCTATCACCCTCCTGCCCTCTCCAGGGTTAAGCCTGGCTTATTTTTAAGGCTCCTAATTTTAAGCCCCACTGTTTTTCAAAGCCAAATGTTATTGAGACTTGTCTTCCCAGTACAGGTTCCCCATGCCAGGGATGCCTTCTATGGCGTCTGATCCTCTGGCTTCCTTGTGCTTGCGGTGCCCTTCCCATTTGTGGCTAGACTCACAGGGGTTGGGTTCCCAACCACGTCTCTGCCCCTTCTATCTTTCTCAGTGTGGCCTCCTGTCTATAGTCAACTGTGGAAGGTCTGTTCTGCCAGTCTTCAGGTCATTTTCTGTGTTAGTTGTAGGGATGTAGCTGTTACTTTGGTGTGCCCAGGGGATGAGGTAATCCTTCTACTTTGCCATCTTCCTCATGACTCCCTATGAACTCTTTTGGAAGCCAGAATGGCGTAAATTACCATTAATTTACATGGAACAATTTTTGAGTATTCCCTGAACCAAAAACCACCTTAGGCTTTCTGATAGCTTAGAACACATGTTGCTAATGGAGGCCCAGATGCTCACACAGTTCAAAGCTCTGGCAGCTGGATGCCGAGGTGCTGAGTGCAGATCCCGGGTAAGGGGCTGGATGGCACCACTCTCACTGCTCTGGTGCACTGGCTGTGTCTGCTCACTGCAACACCAATGTTGAATGTTGTTTGCACTTTTCTTTTTTCTGTAAAAGAGAAAATCCTGTCCAGTTTTGTTTGCTTGTTTGTTTGTTTTTTTGGTTGGCAAAAACAGGTAGTGATGTAGATCTTTCACAAAAGCAAAGTGACAAATGCAAGCTTTCAAAACATGGGCAGTTCCTATAATTATTTTCCTTGGACTTAAGGAGAAGATGAAAGTTAAATTTAGAGACTGAAAATAAAAAAGGTCATTCCAGCCACAAAGAAGACACAAAATTATGTGATATGCTAGAGGTGCTGTAAAATAGCAATCGTATCACAATATATAAATGTATCAAGTCAACATGTTGGACACCTTAAATTACCACAATATGGTGTGTCAAATGTATTTCAATAAAAAAGGAAAGAAATGTTATAAGGGGGTAGGAGGAAGGTTCCAAAAAGCTTTCTGCACCTGTTCTGTCATTGGGTGAGGAATAAATTGGCTGACCTTGAATACGGGGATAGATGATGTGATTCAGATCTTCAGTGATCTGCTTTTCATTTCCTGATCCCTCACGTGGAAGCCACAGGAATCAATGCCACTGAGTCTGTGAGCCATGCAAGTAGCTGAGAATCATTTTTCCTCAAATTTGGTTAAAATCTCTATTTGTCCATGATTTGACATTATTTAAAGCGCTCATGTGTTTTGCATGTATGGACTTCTGCTGATTGGAATGTTCCTTAAAATGAAATTTCTCCCAGTCAGTTGAGTAGATAAGAGATGCAGTCCACGCCCCAAATTCCAGGCTCACAGGAGGAAGGTGCTGTCTTTGCCCTGCAGGGGACCTTTCCCCCCCCATTTTTGTGGATGGAGCCTCAGAGTGGGAAGTGGAAGAGAAAGTGTTCTCAAAGTAGCTAAAATGCCCCCTCCATTGTTCCTTGTTTACTTTTAACCACTGGCTTGCTATTTTCAGAGCCTCAGGGAATCTCTTGGGAGTCTCCTTTGGACGGGATGGAGAACATACGCCATCGTCCAGAACCTGAACCGAACATAGAAAGACCATCTCTACATATGAAGCTAAAAATTGAGGATTTTATCTTGCACAAAATGTTGGGGAAAGGAAGTTTTGGCAAGGTATGATACCATGCTGTAGAATTCTACAGACTAACTAACAGGAATTGAAAAGCAAAGCTCCTGAACTCATTGGAGCAGAGCAGGTTGTGGGTGTGTAGAGAGCATTCCTGTGCATTTTTTGACTGGGTAGAGAGAGGTCTGATTAAAAGGAAATCTGGAACTCTAGGGGATAGTGGCCTCTGCTTCCTGGGAATCATTGTTCCCAAGCCATTTTGCTTCAAAGGTGTATATCCCATACACTTATGTGTGTGATGTATATGGATATCAAAGAAACGGGAAGCTGCCTCAGCCAGTGTCTATAGTTTCTATTTCATACAGGTTTTTTTTTGGTTGTTATTTCTCTTTTGCTACTTTCTCAAACTTGGAGAGTTGTTTTACATTGAATGCAATTTTTTTCCTAGCAAATGTCTTCAGTCTTGCATTAGTTTGCTAGGAATAATGTAACAAAGTCTCACAGACTGAGTGATTCAAACACCAGACATTGGTTTTCTTATCATTCTGAAGGTTGGAAGTCTGAGACCTAGGTGTTGATAGGGTTATTTCTTCTGAGGTCTCTCTCCTTGGCTTGTAAATGGCCATCTTCTCCCTGTGTCCTCACATGGTCGTCCCCCTGTATCTGTGTCCTAATCTCTGCTTATAAGGACACTAGCCCCCCAGTGAACTTATTTTAAGTTGATTACCTTTGTAAAGACCATATCTCCAAATATAGTCACATGCTGAGGTACTAGGGTTTAGGGCTTTGGCATGCACATTTTTTTGGAGGGGGTACAATTCAGTTCATAACAAAGCTGTCGCTGGAGAGTCATGAGAAAAGTTTCACGGGGGAAAGTCCCTCCTCTAAATTCTTCCTGCCACACACTCAAGTTACGGGCTGTCTCTGTCAGTCACAGAAGATGAGAAGAAAAGGAGGAAGATGACATAATTTAACCATCAACCGTCAGTGATGGAAAATAATTTTCAAGTTCGCGAATGTAAAGAGGAATACCATGGAACATAGGCCTTGAGGTTATTCTAGATGCCAAGGGTATCTACTGTATTAATTGTTCCCTTCATTGTTGTACATTCTTGGATGAAACTCCTAGGAAAATTTTAGCCAGAAACTACCATTCTATAAATTTGTGTATCCAAGGCCAGCAATATGCTCTGCACCTGCTCGCCAGACTTTGGGAAATTCACCCAGTTTATTTAATAGTAAACTAGAATGCAAATAAGCATCACCACAGCTGAATGACATTGTGCCGCAGTTGGGTTGGATTTAAACATCAGTGCGTTGCTTTTGGCAAAATGCATTCTGCCCTGCAAACTAGCTGATATCCATTAATTCTTTGAGTTCATTTCCACAATAATATGAAACACAGCAGGCTCATTTGCTGTTAATCTGTGTAATAAGCAATTTTAAAGCCAGTCTTCATTATAATTTAGTACCAATTAATGTGCAATTATAACCTGTTACCAAAAATTGAAAGCCCATTATAGAGATGGAAATTGCCTTTTCAGCTTCTTCGGCTATGGCTGGTTTGGGGATGTTTTATGGAAAGAAACAATTACCAAAAGACTACTTTTAATTGTTAATGACATGTTTATCATTCTTTGTTCCCATGTGGGTTTCTATATTTGAACAAGGTTGATAAGAAAGACATTAAGTTAAACCTACAAGCCTTCGTAAAATATCCCAAAGGACACTGAGAGCCTTAGGGTGTCTTCTGTTCTATGTCCAAAACAGTATGCTCTTGCCATCAGGACCCTGAGTCCCTACAGACTGAAGAGGATGGGCCATGGGGCCCCTGGAAAGGAGAATGAAACACAAAAGCAAAATGGAGTAGCCATATTTCCCTTTCTCACAACATTAAGAACACTCCAAAATTTGTTTTTCTTCTTTCTTTTGGCTTTATACAGGAAGTATGGTTTCTCAACAAAATGGTAGCCTCCATATTCTTATCTCAATGTACTTTGCAGTCCAGAAAAAAATAGCATTGTTTTCTGGGTATATGCACATCATCCATTTGCCTGCCTTCTCGTAAGTTCTGTGCCCTCTGTCAAGCCAGCTACCCCAAAGCTAGCTATCTGCACCATATTATTTTTAAACATAGACATGTGCATTTTCAGTACTGGTTTAGTGTCATTGACTTCGACATTCCCTAAAAGTCAAGAAACAAATGACAAGTATTCTTAATAACTGTCATTTAGAGAGCATTTTATAGTTTCTAAACCACTTTCCCATGTGGTAGCCATTTGATATTCACGATGGTCCTGCAAGTTAGAGAATGTCATGACAATTATCTCTTTTACACATTAGGAAACTGAAGCCCAGAGAGGTTAATTGGTTTATCCACATTCCCACAGCTAGTAAATGTCTGTGAAAAGAGACCCAGGCTGGAGTTTTCTATTTCCAAATGCCACGTCCTCACAACTGTCAGTCATCTGTTGCTGCATCATTTGCAAAAGTACAAGTTGTAGAAACTCCCCATTATGTGCCATCTGGTGTCCTTTCATATAAGTCATGAAATCCAGTAGAAAAAGTAAACTTGGAGTTAGATTTTTCCACTGAGGAGCTCCATGAATTTGAGCAAGTGAAATTCCTCTTTGAAGTTCGTTCTTTTTATTATTACTACCTGTCTTGCAGAGAGTTCTGAGCTAAGAATTAGATTGCACATGTAAAGGGTAGCAGAGTGTCTGACACATAGTAGGTCCGAAAAATGGCCTTAGGTCTATGCCATCAGATGAAATGGTGTATACTCTTTAGGCACATGAGGAAAACTCTATTCCCCTTGTATTATAGTTTCACCCTGAAAAACTGGGTAAAACTCAGAGCTGAGTTTTATGCTCATTTGCACTGATGTTTCAAGTATAATCAGGTCCTCCTCTCTGCTACTTGCTGCTGCTTTCTTCAATATGCACTTAGTGTCTGGGAATTTATATTATAAATTTACTCAGGTCCCTGGGCAGACAGGTCATACTTTTTTACACAGAAATTTTCAGGGCCTGAGAATAACCCATCCAATTGTACAGTAGTTTTGTGAATGCCTTGGAAAGGTACACAGCAAGTGTGAAACTCCTAGGTAATATCCCTGATCAATGGAGTGCTCTATTTTGTCCCTGTCAAGGGGAAGGAGGGGGTTGGAGAAGAAATCCTCTTTGTTTCACCCAACACAGATCTCAGGACATGGTCTCTTCTTTAACGAGTGAGACCAAATTCTAAAATAAAGTTACTTCTTACCTTTGCTTCTAGGTCTTCCTAGCAGAGTTCAAGAAGACCAATCAATTTTTTGCAATAAAAGCCTTAAAGAAAGATGTGGTTTTGATGGACGATGATGTTGAGTGCACAATGGTAGAGAAGAGAGTTCTCTCCTTGGCCTGGGAGCATCCGTTCCTAACGCACATGTTCTGTACATTCCAGACCAAGGTAAGACTTCTGCTCAGACAACACTTCATCCACCTCTTGCCCAGCAAATGTGCCTGTCTAAGCCGGGGGCCTCTGGTGGCGCCCCCCTTGGGACATGTGGGGGACTGTCCCCATATTTTTCTTTACCTTTCAGCTCACCTTCCATCTGTCCAAACAAACTTCTTCTTCTCCAAACGCCAGTGAGATACTATTTTGAATTGTTTAACATAGTCTGTTGAGAAGGGGCTTTCCTTCTGGGTTTGTCTTTTCGCTTGTTTTTTAGAATTTGGTTTAACTTCTGTAACAACCAGGATTCTAGGCAGTCTTTGCCTTGCTTGACAAAACAGTGCTTTGTGAGGGAGAAATACATGACACTGTTTGTTCAGCTACCGTATGTGTACTTGAGGAGACAAAAGTTGGACAGTAGGTCAAAATGCGTGTGTACTGTTATTTTCATATATATGGGCCACAGAGAAACAGCCCATACAGTGGGCTATCAGTGAGCAAGGCCTGAGCAGTGAGGTAAAAAGGTAAATTTTGTCAGAAGGTGCTCTTATTCTGGGAGGATTCTCTTCCTGTTCTCTTTATGCCTTAAAAAAAAAAAATTCAGGACACCTGGGTGGCTCAGTCGGTTAAGCATCCGACTTCGGCTCAGGTCATGATCTTGCACTTCATGAGTTCAAGCCCCACATCGGGCTCTGTGCTGACAGCTCAAAGCCTGGAGCCTGCTTCGGATTCTGTGTCTCCCTCTCTTTCTGCCCCTCTCCTACTCGTGCTCTGTCTCTCAAAAATGAAAAATGTTAAAAATTAAAAGAAAAATTCAATTGCCTCTTTTTTCAGACCAAAAACTATTCAGGATCATTTTAGAAAATTTGGAAAATTAATGAAGAAAATCATTTATAATCTCACCATCTCGGTATACTCACCACTAATACTTTGAAGTTTAACCTTCTAGACTTTTTCACTCAGTGGATTTTGTAAAATTAAAAATAGAAATGGGGGTGCCTGGGTGGCTCAGTGAGTTAAGTGTCCAACTTCAGCTCAGGTCATGATCTCATGGTTCATGAGTTTGAGCCCCACATTGGGCTCTCAACTGTCAGCACAGAGCCCACCTCGGATCCTCTCTCTCTCCTTCCCTCTCTCTGCTCCTCCTCTGCTCACTCTCAAAAATAATAAATTAAAAAATTTGAAAAAATAAGAAACCCATTGTAAATACCTACTGTTCTGCAACTGGTATTTTCAACACTCTCTTATATACATTTCCTCACATCTATGAATATTCTACAATGTGATTTATCTCACTAGAACATTTCTAACTTTCTGTTCTGATTTAAATAACACTGAAGTGAACATCCTTGTGGACCGGTCTTCATGCACCAGCATTATGATTTGCTTTTCCTTGTTTACTCTCTTTCACACTTCCGCCTTGTACATGGCCTAGAATAATAAGCAGACCCATGTGGGACTGTGTGGTTAAGACCCAAAGAGCATGAAGACTTTATTCTCTTATTCCATTTCAAGTCTGCATGATAATGTTCTACCTTGATGTAAGTATAAGTAACAGAAGGCGTGTAAGCTGCCCCAGTCACGGAAAGCAGTAGTGGGGAAACCATGGGAATCTGTCGGAACATGTAGATGGCAACTAGGCCTTTTATCGCTACTTCTCCAGTCCCCAGTAGATGCTCAACAAATGTTTAATGAAGGAATAAATGCATAAATACACGTAGATAAGAAAAAGAGAAATGAGATTATTTTTGTAAGTATTTTTAAAGGACAATAAAATATTGTAAGGCTTGTATCAAACTACTAAATACACCTTAATAATCATATATAGTATCCAAAGCACCACAGAGGATATGGAAATATATAATATAGTTCCTGACCTCAGGAATTTCATACTGTAATACTAGAGGGGAAAGAGAGATACTTCTAACGGTGGTGAGTGGTATGAAACTGCACAGTGCAGACTCTACATTCCAGAGCTGAGAGAAACTAGAAATTAGAATATGAGTAGGGAGAAAGGTCTTGGGCAGTAAGAGGTGTGGTTGGTTTCAAGAGAAAGCATAAAGGAATGAAGGGATAATAATAAGGTAGGCTCATTTTCTGCAGCAAGAAGGCATTTGGGATTTCTGATAATGAGTTAGATTTTTCTCCCAGAAATGTCCTCCTGGAGATCATAAATATCTGTCAATATGTTACCGAAACACAAGGTGAGGGCTTTGCCATGCACTCCTAATCTGCGTTCCAGATTTTCTGTGCATCATGGGATACATGATCTTACTTTTTCTCTAGAAATATTGTAAGGCTTGTATCAAACTACTAAATACACCTAAGACCAGGCTTCTAGAAGCATGATGTAATCACATTTCATCTGGTACTTTCTCCCAGCTGTGCATGTGTATACTCACACATACACATGTACACACACACACACACACACACGTATATATATATATATATCTGTATGTATAATTGTTTTTGTGTCTTCTAGGAAAAGCTCTTCTGAATGCTGCTTTGTAGAAAATACCAGTATTTTCCTTCTTGTGCTTGTCTATCAGAGCTCCAGGCAGTGTTTGCTCCTTTTTGTCTCATAGGAGATGCTCTTAAGGTTCCATGCAGCTGTGATGTTTTACCAAAACCAGAGAAGTCAATGCCTGGGGAGAAGTGGTAGAGAATGTGTATATCAAATGTAAAAGTGACTGGCTCACTACTTAGGTTTCAAGGAATGGGATTGCTTTCTTATTTCTAAGAAATGAGGGATGAGGGACAGAAATCTTGCACGATACTTTCCCAAGGATACTGAGTTGTTTTGGGGATGTCCTGATTTATTGTTCAGATTTTGCGTGTCAAACAGAATAACCAATTAAATACCACAGGTGAATATAGAAAGCAATAATTGAAATGAATGATTGGCTGTGGGGGGCATTTTGGAAATTGCCTTTCTTAAGGAAATGACAGTTACCTTTGCACATTAGTGTAGATATTAGGTAACATACATGAACTATTTACTCTTCTGGAGAATTGTTATTTTTAGGAAAAGTTATTTATTGGCTTTCTACCTACAAAGAGCTCAGCCCATTGAATGCCAATTATTCAGGAGATTCTGAAGACAGTTTTTCACTTGTTATTTATTATTGTTTTTATTGAAGTATAATTGACATGCAATATTCTATTAGTTTCAAGTGTATATCATACTGATTCAATATTATTATACATTACAAAATGATCCTCATAAGCCTAATTACCATCCATAACCATACAAAGTTATTAGAGTATCATTAACTATATTTTCTATGCTAAACATTACATCCCCATGACTTACTTACTTTATAACTGAAAGTCTGTATCTCTTAATACCCTTTACCTATTTCTACTCACCTCTCCCAACCCCTCCCCATTCAGATAACTCACAGTTTGCTTCCTGTATCTTTGTCAGTTTCTATTTTGTTTTATTAGATTCTATATATAAGTGAGATCACGCAGTATTTGTCTTTCTCTGACTTATTTCACTTAGCATAATACCCTCTAGGTTCACCCATGTTGTCACAGACAGCAACATTTCATTTGTTTTTACAGCTGAGCAATGTTCTATTATATGTGTGTGTGATATCTAGATATCTATTATATGTATATGTGTGTGATATCTAGATAGATAGATAATCTCACATATTCTCTATCCATTCACCTATCAATGGACACTTAGGTGGCTTCCATATCTTGGTTATTATAAATAATGCCAGAATGAGCATAAGGGTGCATATGTTTCTTCAAATTGGTGTTTCTGTTTTCTTTGGATAAATATCCAGAAGTGCAATTGCTGGGTCATAGGGTAGTTCTATTCTTAACTTTTTGAGGAAACTCCATACTGTTTTCCATAGTGGCTACACCAATTTACATTCCCACCAATGGTGCACAAGGGTTCTTTCCTTTTTTCCACATCCTCACCAACACTTGTTTCTTGTCTTTTTGACAAGTAGCCAATCTATGGGTGTGAGGTGATTTTGATTTGTGATTTTCATTTGTATTTCCCTGACAATTAGTAATGTTGAAAATCTTTTCACATACCTATTGGCCATCTGTATGTCTTCCTTGGGGAAGTATTTACTCAAGTCCTATGCCCATTTTTTAAAACAATTGTTTGGGGGGTGTTTAATAATAAATTGTGTAAGCTCTTTATATATTCTGTATATTAACACCTTATCAGATATATGGTTTGAAAATATCTTCTCCCATTCAGTAGGTTGCTTTTTCACTTTCTTGATGGTTTCCTTCACAGTACAAAATCTTTTCAGTTTGATGTAATCCCATCTGTTTATTTTAGCTTTTGTTGCCCTTGCCTGATGATACTGGTCAAATATATATATATATATTGCTAAGACAGATGTCAAAGAGCTTACTGCCTATGTTCTCATGTAAGAGTTTTATAGTTGTAGGTGTTATGTTCAAGCCCTTAATCCATTTTGAATTTTTTTTCTATATAGTGCAAGATAGTGGTCCAGTTTTCCCAACACTACTTATTGAAGGCACTATCTTTTCCCTTGTATATTTTTCCCTCATTTGTCATAGATTAATTGACCATAAGTGTGTGAGTTCATACCTGGGATCTCTGTTCTATTCTGTTCATTTATGTGTCTGTTTTTGGCCAGTGCCATGCTGTTTTGATTATGATAGCTTTGTAGTATAATTTGAAATCTGGGATTGTGATACCTCCAGCTTTTTTCTTCTTTCTCAAGATTGCTTTGGATATTTGGAGTTTTTTGTGCTTCCATACAAATTTCAGAATTTTTGGTTTTAGTTCTGTGAAAAATACTGTTGGTATCTTGATTGAGATTGTATTGCATCTGTAGATAGCTTTAGGTAGTATGGACATTTTAGCAATATTAATTCTTCCAATTGATGAGCATGGTATATCTTGCCATTTATTTGTATTTTCATCAATTTCTTTCACTGGTGTTTTATAGTTTTTAGAGTATAGGTATTTCACCTCCTTGATTAAATGTATTCCTAGGTACTTTATTCTTTTTGATGCATTGTAAATGGGATTGCTTTCTTAATTTCTCTGATAGCTCATTATTAGTGTATAGTAACTAATGCAACCAGTTCCTGTATGTTAATCTTGTATCTTGTGACTTTACTGAATTCATTTATTACATCTAATAGTTTTCTGGTGGAGTCTGTAGAGTTTTGTGTATATAGTATCTCATCTGCAAATCATGGTTTTATTCTTTTCCAGTTTGGATGCCTTTTGTTTCTTCTTCTTGACTTATTGCTCTGGCTAAAAGTTACAATACTATGATGAATAAAAGAAGTGAAAGTTGGTATCATTGTCTTGTTCCTGATCTTACAGGAAAAGCTTATAGCTTTTTACCATTGAGTAGAATGTTAACTGTGGGTTTGTCTTATATGGTCTCTTTTATGTGGAGGTACATTACTTTTATACCCATTTTGTTGATAATTTTTATCCCAAAAGGATGTTAAGTTTAGTTAAATACTCTTTCTGTATCTGTTGAGGCAATCATGTGATTTTTATCCTTTGTTTTGTTAATGTGATGTATCACATTGATTTATGGATGTTGAACTATGCTTGCATCCTGGAATAAATCCCAGTTGATTGTGGTGAGTGATCTTTTAAATGTGTTATTGAATTCAGTTTGATGAAATTTTGTTGAAGATTTTTGAATCCATATTCATCAGAGATATTGATCTATAATTTCGTGTGTGTGTGTGTGTGTGTTGGGGGGTTGGTTTCAGGGTAATGCTGGCCTTGTAAAATGAAGTGTTCTTTGATTGTTTTTGAATGATTTGAGAAGGATAGGTACTAACTCTTCTCTAATATTTGGTCAAATTCATCAGCCATCTGGTCTTAGACTGGTACTTTGGGGGAGTTTTTAAATTATTGATTCATCATTACTTAAAATCAGTCTATCTAGATTTTCTGTATCTTTTTTTTTTTTTTAATTTTTTTTTTCAACGTTTATTTATTTTTGGGACAGAGAGAGACAGAGCATGAACGGGGGAGGGACAGAGAGAGAGGGAGACACAGAATCGGAAACAGGCTCCAGGCTCTGAGCCATCAGCCCAGAGCCTGACGCGGGGCTCGAACTCACGGACCGTGAGATCGTGACCTGGCTGAAGTCGGACGCTTAACCGACTGCGCCACCCAGGCGCCCCATTTTTCTGTATCTTTCTAATTCAGTCTCAGAATGTTGTGTGTTTCTGGGAACTTATCCATTTCTTCTAGGTTTTTCAATTTGTTGGTGTACAATTCTTCATAGTACTCTCTTATGATCCTTTATATTCTTGTGGTCAGTTGTAACTTCTCTCATTTCTGATTTTATTTTGGCCCCTCAACTTTTTCTTGATGAGTCTGGCCAGAGGATATCAATTTTATCTTTTCAAAGAACCAGATTTTAGTTTTTTTTTAATCTTTTCTACAGTTTTTTTTTTTAGTCTCTATTCCATTTATTTACATTCTGATCTTTATTTAATTTCCTTCTTTCTACTAACTTTGTGTTTTGCTTTTTTTCTAGTTCCTTTATGTGTGAAGTTAAATTATTTATTTTGGAATTTTTCTTGTTTCTTATGGTAGACCTGTATTACTATAAACTTTTATAATTTCTTTTGGTGGGGCTCCCAGAGATTTTAGAAAGTTGTTTTTCCATTTTCATTTGTTTCCAGGTATTTTTGTATTTCCCCTTATTTCTTTGTTGACCCATTGGTTGTTTAATAACATGTTGTTTAGTCTCCCTGTTTTGTATGTCTTCCACTTTCCTTCTGTAGTTGCTTTCTAGTTTCATACTATTGTGCTGGAAAAGATACTTGATACAATTTCATTGTTGTTGAATTTGTTGAGATTCCTTTTGTGGCCAAACATATGATTTGTCCTATAGAATTTTCCATGTACACTTGAAAATAATGTATATTTTGTTGCTTTTAGGTTAAATTTTCTGTATTATCAATTAAGTCCATCCGGTCTAATGTGTATCATTTAATGCCAATGTTTTCTTATTGCTTTTCTGTCAGGATGATGTTTCCATTGATAGAGGTGGTGTATTAAAGTCTCCTATTCTTATGGTATTATTATCAAGTGTATTGCTATCAATTTCTCCTTTATATTTTGTTAATATTTACTTATTACACACAGGTGCTCCATGTTGGGTACATAAATATTTATGAATGTTATAGACTCTTCTTAGATGGATCCCTTTATTATTTGGTAATGGTGTGTGT
Source organism: Panthera leo (assembly GCF_018350215.1). Lineage (NCBI taxonomy): Eukaryota > Metazoa > Chordata > Mammalia > Carnivora > Felidae > Panthera > Panthera leo. The sequence goes on along the minus strand of NC_056685.1, from coordinate 5,705,026 downwards.
GTGTGTATGTGTGCGCGCGCGTGCACGTGTGTTTTCTAACAGCGTTTAAGCCTGTTTTGACTGATAGAAGTACTGCTCCATCCCTTTACTTTCAGTCTGTCTGTATTTAGATCTGAAGTGAGTTTCTTGTGGGGCAGCACATAAGCCGGTCCTTTTTTTAATCCATTCAGCTATCCTAGGTCTATTGATTGGAACATTTAGACCATTTACATTTAAATTAATTGTTAATGGATACGTACTTCTATTTTGTTGTTTTATGGTTGTTTTTGTAGCTTTTTTTTTTTCTTGGTATTTTTCCTTGTGATTTGATGGTTTTATTTAGTGTTATGTTTGGGTTCTTTTCTCTTTACTTTGTGTATATCTATGCTACTGTAGATTTTTGGTTTCTCAGTACCAGGATGGATGGATGGATGTGTGTGTGTGTGTGTGTGTGTGTGCGCGCGTGCACAAATACAAAGGTATTACAATATTATTAACTATATTCCCTATAATGAACTTTTGTTCCCTGTGACTTATAACTGGAAGTTTATACTTCTTAATCTCCTTCTCCTATTTTGCCCATCCATATAAATCTTCACCTGAGGCAGCTACCAGTTTATTTATAAGTCCCTTTCTGTTGTTGTTAGTTTATATATTTGTTTTCTGTTTAGTATTCCACATAAAAGTAAAATCATATAGTAGTTGCCTTTCTAAGTCTGACTTCTTTCACTTAACCTAATACCCTCTAGGTCCATCCATGTTGTTGCAAATGGCAAGATCTAATTTATATATATACTATATATATATATATATATATATATATATATATATGTATGTATATATACATATGTATATAACATATACATAAATATACCATGTTATATATATACATATATACATATATATAGCATGTTATATATATAACATATACATACATATATACATATACATATACATAACATATATTATATACATATATATGAATATACATATATAACATATATTATAGAATATGGAAAAATATGTTATATACGTATGCCAAATATCAGCCAAATACACACACAAACACACACACACACACTCTCCACTTCTTTAGCATTTATCTATTGATAGACACTTAGGTGGCTTCCACATCTTTGCTCTTGTAAATAACACAGCATTGAACATGGGGTGCATATATCTTTTTGAATTAGTGTTTTTGTTTTCTTTGGATAAATACCCAGAAGTAGAATTACAAGATTATATGGTACTTCTATTTTTAATCTCATTGTGGGGAGCGAATCTCTATACTTTTCCATAATGGCTACACCAATTTATGTTCCTGCCAACAGTACATGAGGGTTCCATTTTTTCCATATTCTCACCAACATTTGTTCTTTCTTATTTTAAAGCTGAGTATAGTTGACACACACTGTTACATTAGTCAGTTGTTATTTCTTTTCAATACTAGCAATTCTGACAGGTGTGAGGTGATATCTCATTGTAGTTTTGATTTGCATTTCCCCAATAAGTAGCAATTCTGAGCATATTTTCATGTGTCTGTTGGCCATTGGTATGTTTTCTTTGGAAAATGTCTGTTCAAGTGCTCTGCCCATTGTTTAACCAAATGGTTTTGTTGTTGTTGTTGTTGTTGTTGTTGTTGTTTTGGTGTTCTTTCTATATTTTGGATAATAACCCCTTATTGAATAATCATTTGCAAATATCTTCTTCCACCTGGTGGGTTGCCTTTTTGTCTTGTTGTTGGTTTCTTTCACTGTGCAAAAGTTTTATAATTTAATGTCTAAATATTTACTCTTGCTTATGTTTCCTTTGCCTAATGAGACAGATCCAGAAAAATATTGCGAAGGCTGCTTTCCCAAGATTTTACTGCCTATGTTTTTTCTTTAAGTCTTCTTTGTTTCCAGGTCTTGCAGTTAGATTTTAATCCATTTAAAATTTTGTATGTGTGTATATTTTTTAAAAAGTGGTCCACTTTGTTTCTTTTTTCTTTCTTTCTTTCTTTCTTTCCTTCTTTCTTTCTGCACACAGTCATCCAGTTTTCCAAAAACCATTTACTGAAGACACTTTATTTTCTCCCTGCATATTCATGTGACCTTTGTCATAGATAATTGACAGGATAAGCATGAATTTATTTCTGGTCTTTCTTTTCTGTTTCATTGACATAGGTGTTCAGTTTTGTGCTGGTACCATACTGTTTTCATTACTGTAGCTTTGTAGTATAGTTTGAAATCTAGGATTGTGTTTTTAGCCTTACTCCTCTCTCAAGATTGCATTGACTATTTGAGGTCTGTTGTGGTGCCATACAAATTTACAACTATTTGTTGTAGATCTGTGAATACTATTAATATTTTGATAGGGATTACATTGGATTGTAGATTGATTTGGGTAGTATGGACATTTCATCAATATTCTTCCAATCCATGAGCATGGAATATCTGTCCCTTCGTTTATGTCATCTTCCATTCCTTTCATCAGTGTCCTACAAGTTTTCAGAATTCATGGTTTTCCTCCTCCTTGGTTAAATTTATTCCTAAATATTTTAGCTTTTTGATGCAATTGTAAATGGGATTGTTTTCTTAATTCTTTTTTCTGTTAGTTCATTATTAGTGTATAAAAGTGAAACAGATTTCTTTATATTTTTATATTCTGTAACTACTGAATTCATTTATTCTATAGGTTTCTAGCGGACTAATCATAGCTTTCTATATATATAGTATCATCTCATCTTCAAATACTAACAGTTGTACTTGTACCTTACAAATTTGGATGGCTTTCTTTTTCTTATCTGTTCGCTGTGGCTATGATTTCCAGTACTATGTTGAATAAAAATGGCAAAAATGTCTTGTGTCTTGTTCCTGATCTTGTCTTAATCCTGATCACCACTGAGTATGATGTGAGCTGTGTGTCTGTAATAAATGGTTTTTATTTAGTTGAGATATGTTCCCTCTAAATCCACTTTGTTGAGTTTTTATCATGAACAGATGCTAAGTTTTGTCAAATGCTTTTTCTGCATCGATTGAGATGATCATATGATTTTACCCTTTATTATTGTGATGTATCACATTGATTTGTAGATGTCACACTATCTTGCATCTCTGAGACAGACCCCACTTGATCTTGCTGAATAACCCTTTTATATTGTTGGATTTGATTTGCTAATATTTTGTTGAAGATTTTTGGATCTATATTCACCAAAGATATTGGTCTATAATTTCTTTTTTTGTGGTTTCTTTGGTTTTGTGTAAGAGTTATGTTGGCCTTGAATAATAAATTTTGAAGTATTCCTCCATCTTCTGTTTTTTGAAATATTTTTAGAAAGATAAATATTAACTCTTCTTTAAATATTTGGTAGGGTTGCTTGGGTGGCTTAGTCAGTTAAGCATCAGACTCTTGGTTTCTACTCAGGTCATGATCTCACGTTTCATGGGTTCATGCCACACATCGGGCTCTGTGCTGACAGCAGAGCCTACTTGGGATTCTCTCTCTTCCTCTCCCTCCCCCCACCTCTTCCCCTCCCCTGCTCATACTGTCTCTGTGTCTCTCAAAATAAATAAATAAACTTAAAAAAATAAATAAATATTTGGTAGATTCACCAGTGAAGCCAACTAGTCCTGGATTTTGTTTGCTGCAAGTTTTTTGATTACTGATTCAATTTCATTACTAGAAACTTGTCTGTTCAGATTTTGTGTATTTTCATGATTCAGTCTTGAAAAAATTGTATGTTTCTAGGAATTTTATCTATTTCTGTGGTGTTGGATATACTTCTCTTTCAGTTCTAATTTTACTTCAGTCCTTTCCTTTTTGTTCTGGATGCAATTGACTAAATGTTTATTGATTTTGTTTATTTTTTCAAAGAAGCATCACTTAGTTTCATTGATCCTTTCTATTGTGTTTTTAGTCTCTATTTCATTTATTGCCAATCTTATCTTTATTATTTGTACCCTCTTAGTACTTTCGGCTTTATTGGTTTACCATATGCTTATTTCCTTAGATGTAAAATTATATTGTTTATTTGATTTTTTTGTTTCTTGAGGTATGTATGTATCACTGTAAACTTCCCTCTTAGAAAAGCTTTTGCTGTGTTCCAAAGATTTTGAACCATTGTGTTTCCATTTTCATTTGTCTCCATATATTATTTTGAATATCCTCTTTGATTTACTCACTTACCCATTGGTTGTTTAGTAGCATGTTGTCTAGTTTCCATGTGTTTTTTTTACAGTTTTTTTTTTACTTGTAATTGAGTTTGTTTCATACTGTTGTTGTGGCCAGGGGAGATGTTTGATATAATTTCCGTATTCAAAATTTATTGAAACTTGTTCAGTGGGCTTACTTACATGTCATTTATTCTGGAGAATTCTCCATGTACACTTAAAAAGACCGTGTATTCTGCTCTTTTGAATGGACTGTTCTGTTTATTAAGTTGATCTCAAATGTGTTATTCAAAGCCACTATTTCCTTTTTTATGTCTGGATGATTTATCCATTTATGTAAGTGGGTATTAAAATCCTGCATTATTATTGTATTTCAATTTGTTTATGTCTGTTAATATTTATTTATGTGCTTCTATGTTGGGTGTATAAATATTTACAATGGTTATATCCTCTTGTGGATTGGTACCTTTATAATCATGTAATGTCTTTTGTTGTCTCTTTGTCTTTGATTTAAAGTCTATTTTAACATAGGGGAAGGAAAAGAAAAATAATATAAAAACAGAGATGGAGGCAAATCATAAGAGACTCTTAAATAAAAAGAACAAACTGAGGGTTGCTGGAGAGGAGGTAGGTAGAGGAGTGGGCTACATGGGTGATGGGCATTAAGGAGGGCACTTGTTGGGATGAGCACTAGGTGTTATAAGTAAGTGATGAATCACTGAGTTCTCCTGAAACCAATGCTACACTGTATGGTAACTAAATTGAATTTAGGAAAATAAATTTAAAAAAACAAAAGTCTATTTTATCTGATATAAGTATGGCTATCCCAGCTTTCTCTTGTTTACATTTGCATGGGATGTCTTTCTATCCTTTCACTTTCAGTCTGTATGTGTCTTTAGGTGGAAGTAATTCTCTTGTAGGCAGCTAACAGATATGTCTTATTTTTTTGTTTTGTTTTTAATTCATTCAGTCACCCAGTCCTTTGATTGCTGTATTTAGTCCATTTACATTTAAATTGTTGATATGTGTACTTATTGCCACTTTTCTCAATGTTTTCTTGCTTTTTTTGTAGTTCTCTTTTCTTGCTCTCATTTTTTTTTTTTATTTGTTGACTTTCTTTAGTGCTATACTTGGATTCCTTTGTTTTAATTTGTGTGTGTGTGTGTGTGTGTGTGTGTGTGTGTGTGTGTTTCTATTATAGGTTTATCATTTGGGTATATATATCATGAGGTTCTTCTGTAACACTCTGCATTATTACGTAATATAGCAGTCTACATTGTTGGTGGTCACTTAACTTCAAACATACTTAAAAGCACTACCTTTTTGCTCCCCCTGCACACATTTTACGGATATGATGTCATGTTTTACATCTTTTCATTTTGTGAATGTATCTAATTTCTGAAGGTGTAATTAATTTTACTTTTTAATGTTCATACTAGATTTATGTGACTGATCTACTACCTTTACTATGTATTTGCTTTTACCATTAAAAATTTCCTTTCATAAATTTCTTGTAGCTATGGCCTTTACCTTTCTGCTTAAGGAACACCCTGAAACATTCCCTGTAAGGCTGGTTTAGTGGTGGTAAACTCCTTTAAATTTTGTTTGTCTGGCAAACTATCTCTTCCATTCTGAATAACCTTACAAGGAAGAGTATTCTCGAATATAGGCTTTTTACCTTCAGAACCTTAAATACATCATGCTACTTCTTTCTGGTCTGTGAAGTTTCTGTTGAAAAATCAGCTGATATGTGGCTTCTCTTGTTTTAACTATTTGATTTTTCTCTTGCTGCTTTTAAGATCCTCTCTTTATCTTTAATCTTTGAAATTTTAATGATTTGCCTTGGTGTGAATCTTCTCAGGTTCTTCTTGTTTGGGTCTTATTGTACTTCCTGGACATCTGTTTCCTTTCCCAGGTTATGGCACTTTGTAGCTATTATTTCTTCAAATACATTTTCTGCTTCTTTTTCTCTTCTCCTTCTGGGTCCCTTATAATATAATTGTTAGTATACTTGTTTTTCAATAAGTCTCTTAACCTAGCCTCATTTTTAATTTTTTTCTTTTTGCTGTTCAGCTTGGATGCTTTCCCCTACCCTGTATTCCAGGTCCTTGATTTGCTCTTCTATGTTATCTAATCAGTGCTGAATCCCTCTAGTGCATTTTTCATTCTAGTTATTGCTTTCTTCAGCTCTGCTTGGTTCTTTTTTTCATATTTTCCAACTCTGTTGAAGTTCTTGGTTCTTCCTCTCTTCTCTAGTCCAGTGAGCATCTTTGTGATACTTCTTTGAACTCTTTATCAAAAAGATTGCTTATCTCTGTTTCATTTAGTTATTTTTCTGAGATTTGATTTGTTCTTTCACTCGGAACATACTTCTCTGTCTTCTCATTTTGTCTGACCCGGTGGGTTTGTTTCTGTGGATTAGGCAAGTCAGGTATGTCTCCTGATCTTAAAAGTGGTGGTCTTACATAGGCATCCTGTGAAGCCCAGTAGCACAATCCTTTGTTGTTCTCTAGAACCAGGGAGTCCAGGGTGTCCCCTCTGTGGGCTACATGCACCCTCCTCTTGTGGCTGGTCCACAACTGCTGCTGGCACTCTGATGGGGCCCTCAACCTAGGTATCAGCAATGACAAGCTATGACTAATGCAGGAGCACTGGTAGGCAGGGCTGACTGTTGGCATGGCAGGCTGAGAAGCCCAGCTGTAGCTACTGCAGGTATACTTATGGGTGTGTCTGGCCCTACCACAGCTGGTTGAGAGGTCTCCTGCAACTGCTACAGACGTACTGGTCTGCCCCCCATGCTGAAGAAGTCACCTTGTAGAGTCATCAGTCTTTGCCAAGGCTGTCTGCTGGGTGTGGCAAGAGGTAGTCACATTGGGGATATGACAGTCCTGACAAAGGCTGCCCACCGAAGGTGGTTGGGTAGGAGCTACTTTGGATGGGGTGTCTGCTAGGGCAGGTGTATTGGATGGGGCAAGTCTACAGGGAATAATCTGAGTGGGGTGAGCAGTCACTAGCAAGGTAGATGTAAAGTGTCAGAACTGGCCTTCCAAAAGTGTCTGGCTAGTTAGATTGAAGGAGGGCAAGAAAAATGGTGCCTGCTGGGATTTCTCCTTCTGGAGAGAGCTCCCAAAGATCCCTCGCCCTCCAGCACATGTTCTAAAATCAGTCAATAAATCTCTTCCTTCACATACAATGAGGTGCTTTTTTTATTTAAAAATTTTTAATATTTATTTATTTTGAGAGAGAGAGAGAGCAGGGGAGGGGCAGAGAGAGGGGGGAGAGAGAGAGAATGAAAGAGAATGAATACCAAGCAGGCTCTGCACTATCAGCACAGAACCCAATGTGGGGCTCAAACTCATGAACCACGAGATCATGACCTGAGCTGAAATCAAGAGTTGGGTTCTTTACTGACTGAGCCACCCCAGGCACCCCACATGGTGCTTTTTAAATGCCACCTCTGTGCTAGGTCTCAAACTGAGTCCTGTAGCATGCTGGCCATTTAAGAGTGCGTCTTGGTTTCCTATGGCCCTCTACCTCTCCCAGAGTTAAGCCCCACTAATTTTCAAAGCTCCTGGAGTTCAGCCCTGCAGATTTTCAAAGACAGACATTATGTGGGCTTGTCTTCCAAGTACAGGTCCCCAGGGACTCTGTGTGCCCAGTATGGGGCTTAATCCCCTCACTCCTCAGAGAGAACCTCAGCACTTGTGATATCCATCCCACTTGTAGTTTGCACGCTGAGAGTTTAGTTCCTGACCTCATCTCTGCCTCTCCTACCCTTCTCAATGTGGCTTCCTCTTTATGTCTTTAGTTGTGGAGGATCTGTTCTGTTAGACTTCAGGTCTTTCTGAGTGGGTTGCACCACATAAGTTGGGTGTGTGTGTCCATGGGGAGAAGGTGAGCTCAGGATCATCCTACTCTGCCATCTTCAGTGTTTACTCCTATATGTTTCTTATTTCTAGTTATGATCTCTTTCACCAAAAACAACCCTTTAACACTTCTTGTAAGTGCTAGCATAGTGGTGATGAACTCCTTTTTTCTTGTCTGAGAACTTCTTTATCTCTCCTTTGGTCTGAACGATAACCTTTTTGGGTAGAGTATTCTTAACTGAAGTTTTTCCTTTTAACTGAAAGTTTTTCCTTTTCAGCACTTTAAATATATCCTGACATTACCTTCTAGCCTGCAAAGTTTCTGCTGAAAAAAAAATCAGCTGATAGCCTTATAGGTCTTTTGTGTGTGACTGTTTTGCTCTTGCTGTCTTTAAGATTCTCCATTTATCTTTAGTTTTGCCATTTTAATTATAATATGTCTTGGTGTAGATCTCCTTGGGTTGATCTTGTTTTGGACTCTCTATGCTTCCTGGTCCTGGATGTCTATTTCCTTCCCTATGTTGGGGAAGTTTTCAGCTATTATTTCTTCACATAAGTTTTCTGCCCCTTGCTCTCTTTCTTCTTCTTCTGGGGCCTCTATAATGTGAACATTAGGATGCTTGACGTTGTCCCAGAAGTCCCTTAAACTTTCCTCATTTTTTTCTTTTTGTTATTCTGTTTCTGTGATTTTCACTATTCAGTGTTCAAAATCACTGATCCATTCTTCAATATTGTGTAATCTTCTGTTGCCTCCCCCTACTGTATTTTTCATTTCAGCTACTATATTCTTCATCTTGAACTGGTTCTTTCTCATATTTTCTCTTTGTTGAAATTCTGTGTTCCTCCATTCTTCTCCCAAGTTCAGTAAACATCTTTACGATCACAACTTTGAATTCTTTATCAGGTAATTTGTATCCGTTTAATTCAGATTTTTTTCTGGGCTTTTATCATGTTTTTCATTTGGAACATATTCCCCTGTCTCACTTTGTTTGACTGTCCAGGTTTGTTTCTATGAACTTCGGTAAGTGGAACACCCCCATCTCCCAGTCTTGAAGGCGTGGCCTTGTGTAGGAGCATTGCCTTGATGATGAGTTGTCTAGCAGCTTTGGCAGGCCAGCTAGAGCTGAGGCAGGTACAGTCTTGGGGCTCCCAGGGCATGTTGCATTGGGGCACCTTGAGGGATGGCTGCTTCTGGAGCTGGCATGGATGAGAAAGTCCTGAGGCCTGCTTCCCCCGGGCTGCCTTGGCAGAACAGCTGGAGCTGAAGTAGTTGTGGGCTAGGGGCACTAGAAGAAACTTCACTATAGCCATCTTGATTAAACAGCTGGATTGGGCACAGGCTGGGGAGTGGTCTTGAGATATATGGCACCCAGGCCACCTTGGTACAATAGCAGGGTTATAGTGCAGGCTGGGACTTCCCAGTATGCACTGCAGTCACCCTGGAGGGATGGCTAGAGATGGAGTAGGCATGGGCTGAGGGACCTGAAGCATACTTTGCTGGGGCTGCCTTGGTGAGCTGGCTTGAGCTGGAGCAGGCACAGACAGGGGTACCTGAGGCACACTGTGCTCCGGCCACCTTGAGGGGACTGCTGGAGCTGGTGCAGACAATGGCTTGTTGGGGTGGCCCTAGTAGGCTGGCTAGAGCACCTAGACCCTGTTCCTGTCTGTGCTATCAAGGTGGAGAGTGAACATGAAAAATGGCACTTGCTGTCACCTCCAACCCTAGACAGAGTTCCAACAGTTCCCCATCCATTGGCAGATACTCTAGGGTTTGTAAAAGGATTTTTCACTTAAAGTCTCATTGCCTTTAATTCAGATTTTTATTATTTGCTCTGCTGTGCCACAGTTCAAGTGAGTGCACACCAGCCTCTCAGTGATATCACTACATACCGCAGGTCACAGCATCAGGGGTAGAGTTCCCATTATTGTCTTATCTCCATCTTTCCTGCCCTTCTCTATGCGGTCCCTCTTTCATTTGTTGAGCAAAAGGTGTTCAGTTAGCCCTCAGTTCTTTTTCTGGAGGGATTGCTTTATATGTAGGTATAGATTTGTTGTGTCAAGAGAAGGTGAGTTCAGGGTTTTCCTATGCCACCATCTTGGACTGACCCTATTCATTTATTATTTATCTGGGCAAGTGGTTTAAATCATTAAAGGCTTTTAAAGTTCAACATGAGGGACCTATGACCGATTGAAGTGTAAAAATATGGCAAAGCCATTTAGGAAGCTACACAGCATGAAAATACCTGTGGACTTGGTTCTCAAGCAGTTTAGTCCCAGCTCAACCACTTATCAGCAGGGCTCTGAGGCTCCCTTCCTCCCCTGCATCGGGTAGAGAGTAAGAATTAGCATGCAGAGGGGTTGTGGAGTATAAGCCAGGTGCCATACATGAAATCACAGTGCTTGGGACCTAAGTGTGCAAAACAGTATCCGTTGAATCTCAACCTGAATCTGAGTGAGGCTCAAAAATTGTTTTTGAAATTTTCTCTGTGAGACAAGATAACTTTGTACATCACTAAGGTTATGACATAAATTATTGTTATCAAAGTCTAGTATAAATCAGTATTATGAGAATTTGTCTTAGCAGGTGGGAATGGCTTCTTATTCCTTATTTTTACTAACAGTTCTCTATTTCTCAATATTTTTATTTTCCATGTCTCATATGAAAGTCCACAGGGCTTAAAATTGCATGGTCCCTCTTAGAATCAATTTCAGTATGTATGCCAGCCAACTTCACACTATTGATTTTAAGCCTGTATATTCAGTACCTACTTTCCATCACCTACATTCCAAAAAAAAGCATAAAAGTAGGAAAATCCAGGGGCGCCTGGGTGGCTCAGTAGGTTGAACGACCGACTTCGGCTCAGGTCATGATCTCACGGTTTGTGAGTTCGAGCCCCGCGTCGGGCTCTGTGCTGACAGCTCAGAGCCTGGAGCCTGCTTCTGATTCTGTATCTCCCTCTCTCTCTGTCCCTCCCCTGCTCATGCTCTGTCTCTGTCTCAGAAATAAATAAATATAAAAAAAAAACTGAGGAAAAAAAAAAAGTAGGAAAATCCATAATAAAGTTTTATCTACAAGAATAACTGTCATAAATCCTTTCTCTGTACTAACAGGTAAATTAAAAATTATCAGAATCAAATTAATCATAAAGCCTTGAAAAACATCCATTTCACAATCTACTTTCAAAGGTTACTACTTACTTCAAATTTTTATTGTGGACCTACTAATTTGTGAATTCTCTAGGTTTCCCCAAAAGAGGCAAGACTCTAAAACTGTATGTGGATTAAATCACAAAGCTATTTCCCTTTCCCACCTAATTCTAATTAGTAAGTAGAAAACAAAGTCCTAGCTCACTTGGAAAAATTTTGCACTTTCTTGATCTTAATATATCATTAATAACTAGATGCACTATTAATTTTCTTGATAAAGCAATGGTTTTAAAATTGTATATATTAGAAGCTATCTCCAAATTTTAAGATTGTCTAAATGTGAAATAAGTGTCAACTAGAAATTGCCATTGGTTGCTAGTAACAGGTACATGGCTTCAATGAGCTGGAAGCGTTTCTCTCTTCATCTAAAAGGAGTGAGACGTGCATTTCAGTGCAGCTATGACAGTTCCGTGGTGTCATTGAAGATCCAGGCATTACCTGCTTCCATCATCATCTGTTCCATCATCCACAGTACTTTGCTTCCATGTATCCCATTGAATTAGTGTTCTTGTATTCTTTGACTAAATACCCAGTAGTACATTTGCCGGGTCATAAGGTACTTCTATTTTTTACTTTGTGAAGGACCTCCATACTGTTTTCCACAGTGACCTCTCCAATTTACATTTCTACAAACAGTGCACAAGGGTTCCTATTACTCCACATCCTTGCCAACACCTGCTATTGTCTGTCTTTTGGCCACTAACCATTCTGAGATGTGTAAGGTGATATCTCACTGTAGTTTGATTTTCATTTCCCTGATAGTGATGTTGAGCATTTTTTTCATGTGTATGTTGACCACGTTCATGTCTTTTGTGCAAAAAAAAATGTCTATTCAGATTCTTTTCCCACTTTAAAATCAGATTTAGGTTTTTGGTGTTGAGTTGTTTAAGTTCTTTATATATTTTGGATGTTAACCTCTTATATGAGATATCATTTGCAAATATCTCTTCCCATTCAAGGTTGTCTTCTCATGTTGTTGATGGATTCCTTCACTGTACAAAAGCTTTTTATTTTGCAGCACTCCCAACAGTTAAATTTTGCTTTTGTTTCTCTTGCCTGAGGAGATATATCCATAAACATGTTGCTAAGGCCAATGTCAAAGAGATTACTGCCTATGTTTTCATGTAGATTTTGATTTCAAGTCTCACACTGAAGTCTGTAGTCCATTGGGAGTTTATTTTCGTGTAAGAAATTGATCTAATTTCATTCTTTTGCATGTAGCTGTCCAGTTTCCCAAGAACCATTTATTTAAGAGACTATCTTTTCCCCCAATGCATATTCCTACCTCCTTTGTTATAGGTTAATTGACCATATAAATGTGGGTTTATTTCTCGGCTCTCTATTCTGATCTACGTGTCTGTTTTTGTTCTAGTACCATACTATTTTGATTACTACAGCCTTGTAGTAGATCTTAAAATCTGGGATTGTAATACCTCCAGCTTTATTCTATCTCAAAATTGCTTTGGCTATTCAGGGTCATTTGTGATTCCACACAGATTTTAATATTATTTGTTCTAGTTCTGTGGAAAATGCTGTTGGTATTTTGATAGAGATTGCACTGAATCTGTAGAGTGCTTTGAGTAATATGGGCATTTTAACAATATTATTCTTCTGATCCATGAGTACAGAATATCTTTGTGCCATTTACTGTTTCTTTCATCACAGTTTTAGTTTCCAGAGCACAGGTTTCCTTGGTTAAGTTTATTTCTAGGTATTTTATTATCTTGGTGCAATTGTAAATGGAATTGTTTTCTTAATGTCTCTGCTACTTTGTTATTAGCATACAGAAATACTGATTTACGTATATGAATTTTGCATTCTGCAACTTTACTGAATTCATTTATTCTTTTAGTTCTTGGGTTGAGTCTTTAGGGTTTTCTATGTATAGGATCATGTCATCTGCAAATATAGATAGAAGTTTTACTTCTTCCTAACCAATTTAGCTATCATTTATTTATTTATGTCTGATGGCTATAGCTAGGACTTATAGTACTGTGCTCAATGAGGGTAGTATGAGTGGTCATCCTTGTGTTGTTCCTGATCTTAGAGGAAAAGCTTTGACTTTCACCATTAAGATGTGACCTGTTAGGTTTGTCATATATGGCCTTATTATGATCCGCTTTGTTGAGAGTATTTTTTTTTTATCAAGAATAGATGTTGAGTTTTGTTAAATGCTTTTTCTGCATGCATTGAGATGATCGTGATTTCTCTCCTCCTTGTAAGTCTGCCATATCATGTGGATTGATTTGCAGATATGGAACCATCCTTGCATCCCAAAGATAAATCCCACTTGATTGTGGTAAATCATTTTTTAAAATGTATTGTTGAATTCATTTTGCTAATATTTTGTTGAGGATTTTTGCATCTGTGTTCATCAGAAATACTGGCCTGCAGTTTTCTTTTTTGTAGTGTCTTTACATGGTTTTTGTATCAAGGTAATGCTGGCTTCATAGAATGAATTAGGAATTTTTCCTTCCTTTTCTGTTTTTTGGAACAGTTTGTGAAAAAATAGGTATTAATTCTTCTTTAAATGTTTGGTAGAGGGGCACCCGGTGGCTCAGTTAAGCATCCAGCTCTTGATTTTGGCTCAGGTCATGATCTCATGGTTCATGAGTTCAAGCTCCATGTTGGGCTCTGCACTGACAGCGTGGAGACTGCTTGGGATTTTCTTTCTCTCTCTCTCTCTCTCTCTCTCCCCCCCCCCTCCCCCTCCCCTGCTCACTCACTGTCTCTTAAAATAAATAACATTAAAAAAAATTGGTAGAATTTTCCTGAGAAGCCATCTGGTCCTGGACTTTTGTTTGCTGGGAGTTTTTTGATTAATGATTTGATTTCCTTCTGGTAATTGGTCTGCTCAAATTTCTATTTCTTCCTGATTCAATTTTTAGAGGTTATATGCTTCTAGGAATTTATCCATTTCTTCTAGGTTGTCTAATTTGTTGGTATATAATTTTTCATAATATTCTCTTAGAATCTTTTGTATTTCTCTGGTGTTGGTTGTTATTTCTTCCCTCTCATTTCTGATTTTATTTATTTGGGTGCTCCCTCTCCTTTTTTTCTGAGCCTGGCTAAAAGTTTATCAATTTTGATGAACTTTTCAAAGAACCAGCTTCTGATATCATTGATCTGTACCTGTTCTATGGTCTTTTTAGTTTCTATTTTATTTTTGCTCTAAATATTTTATATTTTGCTCTTTATTATTTCCTTCCTTCTATTAGTTTGGGGTTTTGTTTGTTCTTTTTATAAGTCCCATTAGATGTAAATTTAGGTTGTTTGTTTAGGATTTTTCTTCTTTAGATAAACCTGTATTACTATAAATGTCCTTCTTAGAACAGCTTTTGCTATATCTCAAAAATTTGGACCATTGTGTTTTCATTTTCATTTGTCTCCCTGTATTTTTATTTCATCTTTGATTTACTGATTGACCCATTCATTGTTTAGTAACATGTTATTTAACCTCAATATATTTGTGAGCTTTTCAGGTTTTTTCTTGTGGTTGATTTCTAGTTTCATAGTATTGTGGTCATAAAAGATCCATGGTATGACTTCTGTCTGTTTCAATTTGTTGAGACCTCCTTTGTGGCTTAATATGTGATCTATTCTGGATAATGTTCCATATGCACTTGAAAAAGAATATGTATTCTGCTGTTTCAGGATAGAATGTCCTAACTATATGTTAGATCCATCTGGTCCAATGTGTACTTCAAAGCTACTGTTTCCTAGTTGGTTTCCTGTTTGGATGATCTGTCCACTGATGTAAGTGGGGTGTTAAGGTCCCCTACTATTACTGTATTACTACCAATAATTTCCTTTGTTTTTGTTATAACTGCTTTATGTATTTGGGTGCTTTCATACTGGGTGCATAAATATTTACTACTGTTTTATCCTCTTGTTGGGTTTTGCTGTTTATGATTATATTGTATCCTCCCTTGTTACAGCCATTGTTTTAAAGTCTTATTTTGTCTGGGGCACCTGGGTGGCTCAGTTGGTAGAGTATCAGACTTCAGCTCAGGTCATTATCTTGCAGTTCATGGGTTCAAGCCCCGCAATAGGCTCACTGCTATCAGCAAAGAGCCCACTTCAGACCTTCTGTCTCCCTCTCCTTTAAAAATTAATGAGCATTGGGGGCACATGGGTGGCTCCGTTGGTTGAGTGTCTGACTTCAGCTCAGGTCATGATCTCACGGTTTGTGAGTTTGAGCCCCGCATTGGGCTCTGTGCTGACAGCTCAGAGCCTGGAGCCTGCTTTGGATTCCGTGTCTCCCTCCCTCTCTCTCTCTCTCTGCCCCTCCCTGACTTGTGCTCTGTCTCTGTCTCTCAAAAATAAATAAATAAATGTAAAAAAATTTAATGAATAAACATTTAATAAATAAAGTCTATTCTTTTTTGTCCAGCGTAAGTATTGCTACTTTGGCCTTTTCACTTCCATTTGCATATTAAATGTTTCTCCATCCTTTCACTTTCAGTCAACCTGTCTTTAAATCTGAAATGAATCTTTTATAGGCAGCATACTGATTTTTTTTTTCATCCATTCCTTCACCCTATGTAATTTTGATTGGAGCATCTAACCCATTTATATTCCAAGTAATTATTGATCTGTGTGTCTTTATCACCATTTTGTTAATTGTCTTATGGTTGTTTTTGTGGTTCCTCTCTTGATATCTTCTCTCATGATTAGTTGGCTTTCTTGAGTGAAAGACTTGGATTCTTACTATTTATTTTTTGCATATCTAATACTGTTTTTTGAATTGTGGTCATTCACTTTATATATAACATCTTATTCATATAGCAGTCTATATTAAACTAATAGTCACTTAATTTTAAACCCATTATTTACTCCTCTTCCCTACACATTTCATGTATTTGGTACCATGTTTTATATCCTTTTATTTTGTGCGTCTCTTGACTGATTTTTACAGAGTGCTCTCTAGTTTATTTACTTGGATATGAGTGATCTATGATTGTAAACATGGGATGCGGTGAACTTAGGGTCCTCCTACTCTGCCATCTTCCCAATATCTTCCCTGGTCCTATACTTTTTTTTGTGAGGAGATTTTTGATTACTGATTCAATTTCATACTAGCAATTGGTCAGTTCAGATTTTCTATTTCTTTTGGATTCAGTTTTGGAAGATTGGGTGTTTCTAAATTTATCCATTTCTTCTAGGTGGTATAATTTCTTGACATACAACTTTCATAGTAGTCTTATAATCTTTTGTTTGTTTTTTTTTTTTAACGTTTATTTATTTTTGAGACAGAGAGAGACAGAGCATGAACGGGGGAGGGGCAGAGAGAGAGGGAGACACAGAATCGGAAACAGGCTCCAGGCTCTGAGCCATCAGCCCAGAGCCTGACGCGGGGCTCGAACTCACGGACCGCGAGATCGTGACCTGAGCGGAAGTCGGATGCTTAACCGACTGAGCCACCCAGGCGCCCCTAACCTTTTTGTTTCTGTTGTCAGTGGTTATTCCTTACTTCATTTCTGATTTTATTCAGGTTCTCTTTTTTCTTGAAGAGTCTAGCTAAAGGTTTATCTTTTCAAAGAGCCAGCTTTTTTCTTTTTTAGTCTCTATTTCTGATCTGATTTTTATTATTTCCTTCTTCTTACCAATTCTGGCCTTTATTTTTCCTTCTCTAGTTCCTTTAGGTTTAATATTAGATTGAGATTTTTATTTCTTGAGACAGGTCTAGATTGCTATAAACTTCCCTCTTAGAACTACTTTTGCTGCATCCCAAAGATTTTGCACTATTTTCATTTGTCTCCATGTGTTTTTTTATGTCCTCTTTGATTTCTTGACTCATTGTTCCTTAGCAGCACATTGTTTAGCCATTGATTACTTGTGTGGGTTTTTTTCCAATTTTTTACTTGTAATTGATTTCTAGTTTCATGCTGCTTTTGTCAGAAGAGATGTTTGATATGATTTCACTATTCTTAAGTTTATTGAGACTTATTTTGTGTCCTAATGTGTGATCTATCCTGGAGAATGTTCATGTGCACTTTATTTTTTTTCTCTTTTTCTTTAAATGTTTATTTTTGAGAAAGAGAGTGTGAGTGGGGGAGGAGCAGAGAGAGAGGGAGACACAGAATACGAAGCAGGCTGCAGGCTCTGAGCTGTCAGCACAGAGCCCAATGCAGGGCTTGAACCCACAAACTGTGAGATCATGACCTGAGCCAAAGTCAGCCGCCCAACTGAGTCAAAAAGGCGCCCCCATGTGCACTTTAAAAGAATGTGTACTCTGCTGTTTCTGGATGGAATGTTCTGTATATATCTGTTAAGTCCATCTACTCTAATGTATCATTCAAAGTCATTGTTTCCATATTGATTTTCTGCCTGGGTGACATCCATTGATGTAAATGGGATGTTAAATTCCCCTACTATTATTGTATTATTGTCAACTTCTCCCTTTATGTCTGTTAACATTTGCTTTATGTATTTAAGGTGCTCCAGTGTTTTGTACATATATATTTACAATTGTCATATCCTCTTGTTGAATTGATTCTTTTATCATTATTTAATATCCTTCTTTGTCTCACTACAGTCTTTGCTTTAAAGTCAATTTCATCTGATACAAGTATTGCTACCCTGCCATTTTGTTTGCTTCATTTGCGTTTCATTTTTCCATCCTTTCACTTTTAGTCTGTATGTGTCTTAGTCTCAAGTGAGTCTGTTGCAGGCAGCATATATATGCGTTTGGGTTTTTTATCCAATGTGTCATCGTTTCTTTTGGTTAGAGCATTTAGACCATTTAAAGTAATTATTCATAGGTAAATATTTCTCATTTTGTTCATTGTTTTCTGTTTTGTAACTCTCCTCTGCTCCTGTCTTCTTTTTCTCTCTTTGCTAGTGATTGATGACTTCTTTAGTGTTATGCTTGGCTTTCTTTCTGTTTTGGGAGGTTTGTGGTTACCATCAGGTTCATATATAACATCCTAAGTGTATAAGAACCTATATTAAGTTGATGATCACTTAAGTTCATACATATTTTAAAAGAACTTTTCTACTCCCCTCCACATTATATATATATATATATATATATATATATATATATATATATATATACGCTATCATATTTTATGTCTTCTTATTCATAAAAATTTTTTTCTAATTATGGCCTTTTCATTTCCACTTAAAGAAGTCCCTTTAATGTTTTTTTGTTTTTTTTGTTTTTTTTTTTTTTGGTAAGGCTAATTTAACGGTGATTAATTCCTTTAAGTTTTGTCTGAAAAACTCTTATCTCTCCTTCAGTTCTGAATGATAATCTTACCTGGTAGAGTATTCTTGGTTGTAGGTTTTTATCGTTTGGCACTCTGAGTGTATTACACCATTCTTTTTTGACCTTCAGTGTCTCTGCTGAAAAATCAACTGGTAGCTTTATGGTGTTTCCCTTGTGTGTAACTATTTGCTTCTCTCTTGCTATTAACATTATCTCTTATTTTTAACATTTGACATTTTAATTATCATGTTGTAGTGTGGACCTCCTTGGGCTCATCTTATTTGGAACTGTCTGTGCTTCGTGAACCTGGATGTCTGTTTCCTGCCCCTTTCTCTCTCTCTTCTCCTTCTAGGACCCCTATAATGTGAATATTTCTTCATTTGGAATTTCCCAAGAGATTCCTTAACCTGGTCTCTTTTTTAAATTTTTTCTTTTTGCTGTTCAGCCTGAGTGCTTTCCATTCTCCTGTCTTCCAGATTGCTGATCCTTTCCGTACCTGCTAATCTGTTCTTCATTCTCTCCAGTATATTTTTCATTTCAGCTATTTTATTCTTTAGCTTTCATTGGTTTCTTTATATTTTTGAATTCTCTGTTGAAGATCTCACGGAGTTGATCCACTTTTCTCTCTAGTCCAGTGAGGATCATTATGATTATTAAACTCTTTATCAAGCATATTATTTTCATTCCAATATCTTGCTGTTGCATTTGGAGTCGATTCCTCAGTCCTATCATTTTTCTTGACTTTCTGTGTTTCTATGAATTACACAGAAGAGCTGCTTCTCCTTACCTTGAAGGAATGGTCATGTGTGTGGTCATCCCCTCTGTAGACCATGCACCTGGTGACTTTGGCTATCTGGAGCTATACCTGGTGTGGGATGGGGTCCTAGGGCACTCTGTGCTGGAAGAGTACATCCCTGCTGGGATGGCCGAAGCTGAAGTGGGCATTGGCTAGGGTGGTCCCTGGGCTCTCTGTGCAGAGAGCACCCTGGTAGGACGACTGAAGTTGAAATGGTACAGGTCTCAGAGTGTTCAGGGCTGGGGCAGTAGACTGGCTAAGGGACCCAGATACTCAGTGCTCCTATCTGTGCTGTTAAAGTAGAAGGGAAATGTAAACTATGGCTTCTATCTGGAGAGAGTTCTAGCCACTACCACAACTTTTGGTGGAGT
The DNA here is from genome assembly GCF_018350215.1 of Panthera leo. Lineage (NCBI taxonomy): Eukaryota > Metazoa > Chordata > Mammalia > Carnivora > Felidae > Panthera > Panthera leo. The sequence continues at coordinate 5,685,443 of NC_056685.1, read as the reverse complement.
TCTAGGTCTGAATCTTTTATAGTCTAATTGCTCTTCTAAGCCACAGCTCCTTTTCCATGTTCTAGAGCCTCCAGAGTTTGTATGGGCTAGGGGCCTAGGGCTTACTGAGATGGCAGACTGGTTAGGACACCCAGACCTTGCCATTATCTGTGCTGTCAGGGTGAGGAGGAGACATAATCCATGGTATGTGCCTATTCCTCTGGTCCAGAGAGACTCCAGCAGCTCTCCCAGGTTGGCAAGGTCCTAGGGCTGGTTCCTTTATATTCTAGTTGCCCTTTTATTATTTTTTAATTTTTTAATTTTAGTTTTTTTCTTTCATGCTGAAATTTTAATTTTGATATAAATGTATCAATCTTTTTATTTATGATGTTTTTTTTTAATATGAAATTTATTGTCAAATTGGTTTCCATACAACACCCAGTGCTCCTCCCAACAGGTGCCCTCCTCCATGCCCATCACCCTCCCTCCCCCCTCCCACTCCCCAACAACCCTCAGTTTATTCTCAGTTTTTGAGAGTCTATTATGGTTTGGCTCTCTCCCTCTTTTTTTTTTTTCCCCTTCCCCTCCCGCATGGTCTTCTGTTAAGTTTCTCAGGATCCACATAAGAGTGAAAACATATGGTATCTGTCTTTCTCTGTGTGACTTATTTCACTTAGCATAATCCTCTCCAGTTCCATCCATGTTGCTACAAAAGGCCAGATTTCATTCTTTCTCATTGCCAAGTAGTATTCCATCAACTGATGAATGATAAAGAAATTGCAGTCTAAAAAAATTTTTAATGTTGATTTTTGAGAGAGAGAGCACGAGTGGGGGAGAGAGAGAGGGAGACACAGAAAGTGAAGCAGGCTCCAGGCTCTGAGCTGTCAGCCCAAGCCCGACACGGGGCTCAAACCCATGAACCATGAGATCATGGCCTGAGCTGAAGTCTGGCACTTAACCAACTGAGCCACCCAGGTGCCCCACCAGTTGCCCCTTTAGATCTCAGCTTTTTTCTGTCCCCCAGCACCCTCAGTACTATTCTCCCCACTGCAGTTCCCAGCCTTGAGGGTGGGGGTTCGTTACCATGTTCCCATCTCTTTTCCTGTCTTCCATATGTTTTATGTTTTATTGTGTAGAATCTGTTTAGTCATCCCTTAGTTCTTCTTCAGGAGGAATTGCTCTATAAATAGGCCTAGATTTGATGTGTCCCTAGAGAAGGTGAGTCGGGGTATTCCCGTGGATTGGAAACTCAGTTTTGTTTCAGGAAATAGTCTTTCCTTAGAAATTGAAATGATAGGCTCCCTTCCTTTGTTTCTCCTTTGAATTTTGAAAGGTCTCTCTGTACTCAGGTAATGTTAGATTGCACGAGAACAGCTCTGGGCCCCTCTAGTTGAGTGTGAGTGAAAGCACTGTGGTTTTGCAGGTCTCTGTGTGCAGCCTCTCCAGCATGATGTCAGGAGTGAGGATGCTAGTATTAATTCATATATTTATAGTCAAATATATGTTAACTTTCATACTCCCAGTCTGAACCAGTTGAGCCCTTCGTGTCAATATTACTTTGCAAATAGGATTTTATAAAAAAAAAAAAGAGAACGGAGTTTCACTTTCCATATACAGAACACACAAAGCTTAACTTCCGGGCCAACCTCACCGTAGACATCCCTCTGCTTATGATTTCAGGGTAGGAGTTTATGCCTGATGCTTCGTGTGCCTTTCAACGGGTTCATATCCTTGGCTTTCCTCTTTTTGCCTCCCAAAGGATCAGGTTTTTAAAAGTAGCATTTACAGAGAAGTTTGAAGCCTTGTGGATAAAGTACCATACCAACTACAAGGTATTATTACTATTCGAGACAGAAGAAATATCCCTTCACCTTGTTTTTGTTTTTATTTTTATTTTTGTAGTAGGTCATTCTGGTATTTCCATGGTCTGAAGGCAAAGTCCATCTAAGATTGCCAGAAGGTCTTTAATTTCAAGCATTTTACTCAGGAATTGCCTCATCTGAAGCTGTAAAACTTTAATCCATAATAAGCCTTGCAGTTGACAGTGCTGGTAATTATCACAGTTGTAAGCAAGAAAAGAAAAAGCCACACAAACCACATCCTCCAAAACACTTATCCATGAAGTAAGAATTAACTTTGTGCTGTCCCATTTATAGTGACTTATAAGTCTTTCTTTAAAGTACTTTGGCAGTTTTTTGATACTAAGAATATTTGAAAGTTGTTATTTCAGAAACTGCACCTCACTTTGATGTGCTTCAGATGCTCTTTTTGTGCGACCAAACTAATTTGGCAGATGATAGAGTTATACTACATTAGTAGAACACCCCCAAAGTTTGTTTTCGATTCCTGCTTTCCACCAAACACTGGAGATCATCAGCAATTAGTAAGTAAATATTCAAGAAGTCTTTGACTACGAGCATTGCCTGGTGAGTCTGAAATGTCAGGTCCTTTCTGCACATCTGCTCTTTAAGCCCACAGATATTTTCTCACCTTCGAGTAGGACTTTTGTGATGTTTCTTCAGGGCTTATGTGCACACCGTCAGTCCATTCTTCTGTCAGCTGTTCTCTCAAAGCCCCCAAAGTATTGTCACCAACTTCCCTCAAGACGCGGACATTGTGCATCTCCTTCAAGAGTAGGAAAAGGCCCCTGCTCTGTGACTCTCCTCCCTAACAGTATTCAGATTCACTGCATCCTTCTTAATTACCATGATCTTTTCACCCCCTGAGGCTTCTCAGCTTACAAGACCTAGAAAGGGTTTGTCTTGTATCACTTGGCCTTTTCCGTGATTGCTTTCATATGTACTTATTCTGATTCCTTCACATTGAGAAACAAGTTTTGTTCTTTTCCTTTTTTATATTTTCCCACAGAATGCCAAGGTCCTGAGTGGGGGTAGTGCAAGAAAAAGAAATGTCCTAGAGTAAATTATATCGGCTGGCTGTGACATGTCCGCCAGATTCTGGAGATAGCTGCGGGGGAGAGGCGGTCCATCCTCAGCAAGCGCCCTCCCCTGGGGTTCGTCTTGTGCCCACTACAGCCCTGTGAACTCTCTGCCTTCATCTCCAAATCATTCCTGGTCTCTCCACATTAAAACGTGTGTTGCTTCCAATGACCTCAGCTAACAATCTTAGAGGAACTACACGATAAATAGCACATGGCGATTAAGATGTATTGTTCTCAGCAGTAATTTCCCAAAACAGGGTACTTGGACGACCCTTATTAATCGGTTTGTAAAAATTCACCTGGGCTTTTGTCGACGATTCATGGGTTGGGGAGCATCCTATCTAGCAAATAGAAAGGAGGTCCAAAGAGTCTTGTGAAACAACCCACCAAAAAAAGGCTTTTATAGGCAGAAAGGGGGCAAGGCCTAGAAAGAGTGTATGGTTGTAGGCCTGGTTGCTTTTGTCGGGCATCTGTCAAGCACCTTACCACGCTAGTGCTGACCAGGTAATTCCGGGTTGACTGCTTAAAGGTCACATGCCTGGGAGAGGCTGAAACTACAGGTAGGTTAGATAGTAAGTCTTGGTTTGCTGTTGTGAGCTGCACACGGTTGCCTCTTACTTGGGGCCTTTTGCCTCTTTTTTAACAACCCTCCCTTTTTTGATCAGACTCTCAGTTTAGCTGAGAAATGTGGTCAAAATGTAAGGGATTAGCATCACTGTCAGCGACCACCCTGAAGTTCTCAGAGGCTTCTTGATCCCTTGTGTGGTATTCCCACGCTATGACTTTAGGTTCCAATTTCTAAGTTGGTCTTTCTCTGTGCTCCTTTTCTGATGTTCCAGTCTTAGGGAGCCACCACTGGTGGCTAGTGGCTGCAAACATGCATGTCAGCCTTGGAGAGAATACAGAGTGCCAGAGAACCTACTATGATTATTATAGGCAGAATAATTCCCTTTGTAGCCCTGGTCCTCAAGACTGAAACAAATTAAAATCAAAGACTCCAAAAATCAAAGTCAAAGAAAGACCCTATTGACAGAGTCGACTTCTCAAGCTGAGGGTAACTAAGTTTCAGCTTCTCCCAAAGTGCATCAGGTGGTTTCGGCCAGGGAAATAGGGCCCTGCCAAAGGACACAAACCCTGAACGCATCTTGCAAATTCCTGTTTGAATATGTGGCTTGGGACTGGAAAGGTGACGACCAGAGACCAATAAAATGTTCAGGGTATATAGACCACGTAGGCAGTTTGATTCTATTACCTTTGCCTTGTGTCCCTTTCTTTGCCTAGAGCCTGAATACAAAGTTCTCCAAGTTTGGGGTTGTTAACCAAGAGCTAGGGAAATGATCAAAGTTTTTGATGCCAAATCCTGCAGTCTGAAAGGTTACCTCCACCCCTTAGCAATGGCCTAGGAGATATGGATGATGGGGTTTTCTCTCCAGGGCAGTGCTGTAGTGAAAGAAAAAAAGAGAAGAAAGGATTTTACTTAAAGTATGAAGTCTTGGCCAGGTGTCTGGGATGAAGTAGTCTACATGGAGGTCAAGCTACTCCTCTTCCTCATTAATTTGATTTACATACCAAGAGATGTCAGGCAAAGTTTTCTTTAGCTGTGAAATATATGCTTCAGGTTCTAGTCCCTGAAATTTGGCTGCTATCTGGGTAGGGAGGAGGAGGTGATATAATCCCTTCCATGAAGATTCGAGATCAGTCTTTGTTCTTAGTGGTTCCAAATTCTTAAGAAGGGTTGGAGCAAACTGGAAATGTTAGTATTGAGAGTCGTAGCCAGATATTTAAGGAAGCTTGGGCGCCTGGGTGGCTCAGTCAGTTGAGTGTCTGACGTTGGCTCAGGTCATGATCTCACGGTCCGGGAGTTCAAGCATCGGGCTCTGTGCTGACAGCTCGGAGCTTGGAGCCTGCTTCAGATTCTGTGTCTCCCTCTCTCTCTGCCCCTCCCCCACTCATGCTCTGTCTCTCTCTCAAAAATAAACATTAAAAATTTTTAATAAAAAAATTTTAAAAAGATATTTAAGGAAGCTAGAATAACTCAGGACCCAGTCTAGTTCATAGATACATAACAAAATCTCAAATACAAGTAACAAGACTAGAATCTAATATCCACAAAGATCCAGATACAATTTCTCCAATTACCCCCATTTTTACATCAAAGATAATCACAGTGAAATGAATTTGTTTGCATTAAATTTGGCCTATTTACATAAGTGCAGGAAGAATGGTAATTGACCATATAAGCTCTTTTCTTTTTTTTGTTTATTTTTATTTATTTATTTTAAATATGAAACTTATTGTCAAATTGGTTTCTGTACAACACCCAGTGCTCATCCCAACAGGTGCCCTCCTCCATGCCCATCAGCCACCCTCCCCTCCCTCCCACCCCCCATCTACCCTCAGTTCTCATTTTTTAAGAGTCTCTTATGGTTTGGCTCTCTCCCTAACTTTTTTTTTTCCTCCCCTCCCCCATGGGTTTCTATTAAGTTTCTCAGGATCCACATAAGAGTGAAACCATATGGTATCTGTCTTTCTCTGTAGGACTTATTTCACTTAGCATAACATTCTCCAGTTCCATCCACGTTGCTACAAAAGGCCATATTTCATTCTTTCTCATTGCCATGTAGTATTCTATTGTATATATAAACCACAATTTCTTTATCCATTCATCAGTTGATGGGCATTTAGGCCCTTTCCATAATTTGGCTATTGTTGAAAGTGCTGCTATAAACATTGGGGTACACGTGCCCCTATGCATCAGCACTCCTGTATCCCTTGGGTAAATTCCTAGCAGTGCTATTGCTGGGTCATAGGGTAAGTCTATTTTTAATTTTCTGAGGAACCTCCACACTGTTTTCCAGAGCGGCTGCACCAGTTTGCATATAAGCTCTCTTTAAAGACTTTTTGCTGGAGCTTTTCTTTTCTTTTTTTTTTTTTTCCACATTTCATGTTTTTTATTTATTTTTATTTATTTACTTATTTAATATGAAATTTATTGTCAAATTGGTTTCCATACAACACCCAGTGCTCATCCCAACAGGTGCCCTCCTCAATACCATCAGCCACCCTCTCCTCCCTCCCACCCACCCCCCCCCCCCCCACCCCCCCCCCCCCACCATAAGAGACTCTTAAAAACTGAGAATAAACTGAGGGTTGATGGGTGCTGGAGCTTTTCATATGGAATGTCAGACTGAACTCTTAAAAACCTTTGAAGCCAGGAAGCTAAACCCAGGATTCACCATCAGATTTTACCTGCAAAACCATTCCAATCAAAGCCATTATGATACAGCCAATGTTTTCAATTGTGCAGAATCTTACTGAACTTACGTAACTAACTATACTGTCATGAAATAGATACTCAAGAGTTTCCCAGTGCTGGAAGGATCTGGTTGGAAGAAAAAAAAACAAAGATACACTTTACCAAATTGTTGTAAGTCATAAATAGCTTTGCAGAAACAGTTTTCTCAAATCTGGAAAAATAAAACATTCATGAACCAACAGTGTTTCAAACGAGCAGTCATAAAACCATAATCCCCCTCCTGAGTTCATTCAGTCCCCTGATATTAATTCTTGTTCTGCTTGAATCTAGCTTTTTCCATTAGTGCTGGAAATCCTTAACCAGTTCAGTTTTATGATCTTAAAGTCCTTTCCATGAATCTCCTCAAGGATGAAGAATTTTTGCAGGAACACTTTTAGTGTCCATGGTTAGAAACCTGATGAGAATTCATTATAACAGAATTGACAAGGATATATGGTTATTTTGTGCTATATGAAATTATGGCTAGTCATATTATACCTGATTTTTAGGAATTTCATATAACTTTTGGGAGACTTACAACACATCCTTATACAAATATAACTAAGCTTATTGTTGGACAGTTCTTCCCAGGTAATTCAATGTAACCAAATAAGCCTAATCAATATTTCACTATCTTACTTTTAACAGAGTATGAACAAATTCTTTGTGATTTTCTATGGACCCCTTCAAAATTCCCCTTCCAAAGTTAGTTGGGTCAAAAAGTCTTCGTTTAGAATTTGACTTTTGAAAGTTTGTCAGAAATCGTATAATTTTTAAAGTTTTTATTTAAATTTCAGTAACTATATTCATAAGCTGGCTAATCTGAAGATACTGATAACAAAAGTTCACAATTGCTTACTAAGTTTTCACTAGAAGCTAAGGATTCTAAGACTTAGGAATTTTAATACATGTAATTAAGACTGCTGAAATAAGAAACACAACTCTGTATGCAAGAAAAATATCATCTGTGTTTTTGAAAAAACAACATGAGGAAGGGGAATCCATTTTATGTTGAAGGAAAAGAAAGTAATTTTGTCCTAACCTGAGACTGGTTATTTAGAGAAGGAACACTCAGGACAAAATGTGGATGTACAGAATAAAGTTGTAGGTTTGCAGTGAGGGAAGCCTTAGAAGGGAACTGTGCAGTCAGTGCTGGCTAAGAGTGGAATAAATTTAAGTAAGTAAATGACTTTTAATAGAAAAAATATACTGATACAAAGTTAAATTTTTTGTTTTCTCTTTGTTAAAGTTTTCTTAAACTATTAATCTGCTTTTAATAAATTGATATTGTAAATTAAAAAAAGAAAAAGCTGGTCAAAAATCTCAAAAGGGTTTAAAAACACTTGGTCACATAGGATCATAGATGAGAAAAAAATGGAGTCTTCCCTATGAAAAAACCTAAGGTTAGTGTTTTCCAACTATTTAACTCTCTTGTCACTATGGTTAGATGAATACTATTGTTTTAAAGTAATCAAACATCTGATAAAACAACATGAAACATAGGAAATTATTTTAAGACACAAAATCTTTGTTTTCTAGGCATATTACTTAAAAAGGTAAAGAAAAAAAATGTTTACAATCTCTTATCCAGAAAACTTTCCCTTTTTAACAAAGAGAAAAGCAAATTCTAATTTTGTACTAGCTTACTTTTGATATTAAAACTCATTCAACTTAATTAAATTCATTCCAATCTTAGCCAGTTCTGACCACGGCTATAATTCCTTTCCACAAAACTTAGAGGCTTTAATTACATATATTAGAATTTTTAACCCTAAAAACTGACTTTTTAGTGCAAATAAACAATTATGTGTTGTCTTTTACACTAGCATTTAGTGAATTGGCAGACTTACACTTTTTATAATTTCTAGAAATGCATGCTTTCTCAAGTTAATATCTCAGCATGGCACAAAATATACTTACTAATAAGCCCAAATATCTCTAGTCCCTCTGTAAAAGCAAGCCCAAAGTAGATAAACCTATGTTCAGCAATTACTATTCTAGTATTTTATCTTATTTGGAAATGATCTCAATATTTAATGACTATTCACTATTTAACTTACCAAACTTTTTAAGATGTCATGTTACCAAAAAGATTGGGAAAACTATTTTTAAAATTCATCTAAAAACATTTATTTTGCTTACATGTATTTAATTCACTTGTTCTCAATAATTACATTTAGATCATTTATGAAAATTTCAACATACCAGCTTTTATATTTTTTGCTGACAAGCTTTCTAATAGAAAGGCAATGAACTTATTTGACTAGTAAACCCAGGCAGAATAAAAGTTGTATGTCTGTGTCATATTCAATGTTGACAATGCTAAAGACATGTCTATTTTTAAAAAATTTTAAACATTTATTTATTTTGAAAAACAGAAATAGAGTGCGAGCAGGGGAGGGGCAGAGAAAGAGGGAGACACAGAATCTGGAGCAGGCTCCAGGCTCTGAGCTGTCAGTACAGAGCCAGACATGGGGCTAGAATTCACGAACCACGAGATCATGATCTGAGCCGAAGTCAGACACTTAACCGACTGAGCCACCCAGGCACCCCATAAAGACATGTCTATTTTAATTACACCCACAAACTTAGTTTTAATAAGTATTTTCCTAGCACATGTGAACGTAAAAAGCATTTGGGTTAGTTTCTATTATATCTCTGAGAATTTTAGGAACACTTTAATTCATAAAAGTGCTTATTTTCCTTGAAGCCAATTAAATAGAGCTCTTTTACAAATTAGTTGTAGCATTACCATCCTGAGGAAGAAAATTCCACACATCTACCAAAGCATATATTTAGACACACATCAGCATACAGACATACGTAAACAGAGAGACTTTATAACTTCCATCTAAAATGACTGGATTTTAAATGAATCCATGAATCAGGTACAGTACAAAGCTCACTAGTTATAAAGAAGTTGGATCCAAGTTGTTTTTCCTGGTAGACATAGTAAGTTAAAGTTATCTGCTCAGATGGCTAAAGATTTTTACTAATATTTGTGCAGGCCACATCTATTCCATTTGAATTGATGTTGAAGAATTTGTATAGGACCTTTGAGAACATTGTTTTTCCTGGTGTCCCAGATAATTGACTTAGGGCCACTGTTTTGATGAAGGACCCCTAGAGGAGTGATGTGGGAAGGGCCCAGGTGTTATGTCAGGTGCCTGGCCTTGGAGCTTCTGTAGCTATAAGGACAGTATCTTGGTGGACTTTTGTTTGCGGTCTTGTTCCAGAGTCCTATCAAAGTGCTCAGCTATGGTCACAAGTTCAAACTGGTGTCCCCCCATCCCATTTGCTGCCTTTCGTTTAATCTACTAATCTTAGGAGATAATGCATGTACAAACAGGGAAGCTAGAGCAGTTTGGGTGCCCATATTTATTGTTTGGAACCTGGAGTGCCATAGAAAGAGAGCTTCCAGACCGGCTTTAAAGTCTGCCCCAGATTCCTCTTTGGTTTGTTTGCATGTTTGAATGATAGACCAATCAACGTGGGCCTGGAAGATTCCAAGAACGACTTTTAAGACATCAGTTGCTACCCTGCCAGCTTTTTCTGGTCCATGAAGGGACCATATTGAAAGGTGACCATCTTGGATGTCATCCTTAGGTTACATGATCCTGCTTCTTGGATCCACTTTTTCTGACCAGCACGTGCACAAGAGGATAAAGATCTGGAAGCCCGACCTGATGACTCTAAATTGTTCAGGAACTTTTGGGTACCCTCCCCGGGTTTAGGAAATCCTTCATCTATGGACATTCCAGTTTTGACCAAGGAATGAAAGACACCTGAGGAAGGTTTCTTACCACCTTGGGTAGCTCTATTTTAAAAAGTAACTGTTTAGGGGCGCCTGAGTGGCTCAGTCAGTTAAGCATCTGACTCTTGACTTTGGCTCAGGTCATGATCTCACAGTTCATGAGTTCAAGCCCCATGTCAGGCTCTGTGCCGACAGTGTGGAGCCTGCTTGGGATTCTCCCTCTCTGCCTCTCCCCAGCTCATGCGTACTTTTTCTCTCTCAAAATAAATATGTTTAGAAAAAAACAAGTAACTATTTAATAGTCTCTTCAGAGTGAAGAAGCAGTTCAAACTGAGGACCAATGGACCATGAATACCCAGGCAAAAGAGGTCAGGGGAGTCCTATCAGTTTTATTATCTCTTTTTTTTTTTTTTAATTTCTGGCACCCCTTGTGTCTTTTTCATTAGTCTTTTGCAATAATTTTTTTAAGAAGCAATTTTGGAATCTTGAGGCCTTTGGGAAGGCTCTGCATATAAATGAAAATAGGTATTCCATTCTGTTAAATCGGGGAGTTCTTTCTTTAAAGTGCGCTTCTTAAATGAACTGTCTTGACAAATTGCAATGCTTCCCATAATGGTCGCCGTCGTAATTCTAGGTTGTCTTGTGTAAGATTTTGTCATTTTTGTCGATATTTATAGCTTCCAGAACCATAAGAGGTAGCATGCTTAACTTTTTAGAATTCAAGGATCTTTTTTGTTGTTGTTTTTCAAGTGAGCCTTTGGGTCTCTTGGCACCAAACTAACACCTAAGAGGCACGTGCTGCTGCTGGGTAGGGGTCGTGTGGTGTTCTTATAGTGCACCTCCCTGCACAGAAATTTTATCCCAGCATGGAAGCCTTTGCGTTATGTGGTGAGCATTCAAACAGGTAACATCCCTGTTAGGAGAGCAGAGCTGGGAGGAACTTACCCAGGGCCCTCCAAAAGTGGGCGGGGGAGGGGGACGCCAAAGAGTTCAGGGGTACCACATCTGTGTTTCGTGTGTCTGAATGCTGCCGGAAGTTTGCTTTGGATCCCATCGCTGCCACCAAATCTGTTAAAGATTCAACTGAACACATCTAAAGATCAAACTGGTTTTACCCAGGGATTCACGAATTAGGCAGCGTCCCGTCTAGCAAATAGGAAGGAGCTCTGAAGAGCTGTGTGAAATGGAGGCCCGTTACAGGCAGGAAGGAGACCAGACAAAGGAAGTGTACTGTTTCAGGCAAGTCACTTTCCCTTGGAGGAAGGACGAGAATCTATCAGGCAGATTACCTCACGAGGCATGGCCAGGTAATTCCAGATTCACCGGTTAGAAGTCACATTCCCGAGAGAGGCTGACGCTGCAGTGAGGCTAGATATTAAGTTTTGGTTTGCTCACATGGGCGCAGAAAAAGTGACTCCATTTTGGGTCTTCTGTCTCTTTTTTAACAAAACTAAAGGCCACTTTGCATTTGAGGAGATTACGCACACACACTGAGGAAAGGAGAAGTGTGGGACTCTTTGCAAACAGGCAGTAGTTGAAAGTATAGGAGTGTATGTGAGTTGTAATCAACCCACTGAGGAGGTTCAAGTACCAAAGCAAAGCACTGCCCCCCTCTTTAAGAAGTGCAAGAGCAAAGGTAAGTGGCAGAGAAAGACCCCTCAGGGAGGGGAGGCAAGGATCAGAGGAGTAGAATTAATGGAGAGGGAAGGCTTTCAAGAAAGAGGGGACTGTGTATACCAAGTGGTGGGGGGTGCTGCCTGGTTGTTCAGGAAGAACAGAAAGAGGCATCGCGCAGAAGGATGAAGGGCTAAGTCAGGTTACAGAGTCTTGAGTGAGTGGCGGGTGGGTAGACTCAGGGGTTCTATCCGAGTCTTCCAGAAAGCATGTTTCTGAAAATGGAAGTTTGTGTGATCGCAGGGCTCTAGGGTTAGCAGAGAACCCTTGAGATGGAGGAAGAAGCCAGACAAAAGGGAGAAATTCAGGGGGGGAAGATTTTAGAAAATGCAAAGGTTAGGGTAGGGTGTAGCGCAAACTCTGGTACAGAGAGGGGCACTTCTGAGTGACGAAGTGAGCGCGGGAGGCAGGAGAGAACATTCGAGAGTGCACATCATGGTTGTGTCACTATGGTAAAGAAGGAAGCTGTCTCAGACTGGACACGACAGGGACAGGAATGAACAGTGCAGGAAAATCAAAAGGCCCATAAAGTCCGCAGTGAGGGCAGCGATAAGGAGTCCTACAAGACAGAGCATGAACTGCGAGGTATCATCAGAGCCAGAGTTTGAGGAAAAGGTGCAGGATGGGAGGTGGCCAGGTGAAAACAGCCTTTGGACAAAGAAGTCTAAATCCATCCACATGCATTCTCTATCCACAAGGATTTGCATTTATCCAGAATGTGAATGAGCTCTTAGAAAGCCTGAGTGTTCCATAGGCTAAGAGACACAAGCAGTAAGTAATTCTGCAGGAAACTATTACATTTTTTTCTAGAAGAACAGTTACAAATATTTTGATTAAGTGTAAATATAAATAGTGCTCGCTTTGGCAGCTTACATTTACTAAGTGTAAATATAAATATAAAAGTGGAAAGTAAATACAAATGATTCTGGACATATTTTCAAGGAAGATTTCACATAGAACCCAAATGCTACCTTGTTTGTGTAAATTTCTACCTGTATAGGACACATAAACATTATAAGAATTTAGTAGAGCTTTACTAGTCCCCATATTATTCTGTAATTATTTTATCAATCTTTGTATGAACTCCACATGAGGAAGAATCTTAAACATGTTTTTTTCTAGTCCTATATTAGCATCACTTTGTATGGCTAGCCTAGAACTACTAGTTTTTTTTTTAATTAATAGACTAATTTTTAGAGCAGATTTAGGTTTACAGAAAAACTGAGTGGAAAGTAGATAGTCCCCTTCCTCCCTGCCAGCCCCCCAGAGTTTCTCCTGTGGTACATTTGTTACAGCTGAAGAATCAATATTGATACATTATTCACTGAAGACCATACTTTACATTAGGATTACTTCTTGTATTGAACATCATATAGATTCTGATAAATCTATGACATGTATCCCCCTATTATGGTATCATTCGGAGCCATTTCAGTGCCCTAAAAATCCTCTATACCCTGCATATTCTTTCCTCCCTTACCTCCACCCCTGGCAACCACTGATCTCTTTACTGTCTCCATGAGTTTCGCCTTTTGCAAAATGTCACGTAGTTGGAATCATTCAGTATGGATGACTTTTCATACTGGCTCCTGTCACTTAATGATATGAAAAGCCATGGAGGAACTTTAAATGCATGACTTTCCAGCTTATTTCATTGCTGAATTATATTCCATTGTCTGGATATACCACAGCTTGTTGATACATTCACCCACTGGGGGATATCTTGGTTGCTTATAGCCACTAATTTGATTTGCTATACTCATTTCTTTTTCTTATAATGACAGCCTCCATAGATAAGGCATTAGGGAAGGGGTCTAAGATGGCAATATATGAAGATCTTGAATTCGTGTTCTTCCATGGACAGACCAAATCCACAGTTACATATGGATCATTTCCCTCTGCAGGAGATCTGAAAACTAGATGAATTGCTTTCCACAGCAAAGGATAAAAGGACCATGTTGAGATACAGTCTTGCAGAAACCTCACCCTCAGTTCAGCAACACATAAAAGGGAGGGATCTCACCAGACAGGTACTTCTCACAAAGGAGCAAGGAACTGGTGTCCTACATCAGACACGCTAGTCCCTGGAATCTACACCGGAGAGAAGAACCCCCAGAACATCAGGCTTGGAAAACCAACAGGGCTGATATCCAGGGTCCCAAAGTGCTATGGGAAACCAAGACTCCCCTCTTGGAGAGCTCACACACAGTCTCACTCACCTCAAGATCCAGTGGGAAAACAACAGTTTGAAAAATGCCTAGACTATATGTGAGACAGATTCATTTGCTGATTTGGGGACATCAACTGGAGGAGTAGAGGACAGCTGTGACCCTCCGTGCAGATGGAGGCACTGGTAGAGGCCACTATCGCACTCTCCACATGGCCCATTAGCAAGGGCAGGCAGACTCTAACATGGCCCCCTTCCACCACCTGTTGGAACAGGTTGCCGCGAGCAGTCACAGTACATGCTGAGGCTGGAACGTGCAGATGGTTGCAGCTGTCCTTTGCTCCCTGCCTGGCGCAGGACTGTGCAAATGGTCATGGAGTTCTCCTGCTCTCCAGCTAAAGTCTGCAAGTGCAGGCAGTTGTAAAACTCCCCTGCTGCCTTGAATGCCAGCGGTCACAGTGTCCTCCCACAACCTGCCGAAAGCCAGCACACGTGCACAGACAAGGCACTCTCCTGCTGCGTTACTGAAGCCCACAGTCATGTACAACCAAGGCATCTCCCACTGCCTTTCTGAATAAGGAAGCTTTGGCCTTAACACGTTAGACCAGATGGACTTGGTAGATATATCCAGAACACCCCAAAACAGGGGAATATGCATTCTTTTCAAGTGCACATGGAACATTTTCTAGCCTAGATCACATGTTTGAGGCCACAAAATAGGATTTAATAAATATAAGATGACTGAAGTCATACCAAACTTCTTTTCTGACCACAATCGTATGGAACTAAAAATCAATTACAAGAAGAAAACTGGAAAAAACATGAACACGTAGAGGCTAAACATGCTTCTAAACAATGGGTCAATGAAGGAATCAAAGAAGAAATTTTAAAATACCTGGAGATAATGAAAGTGGGACACAACAGTTCAAAATATATGGGACACCCCTAAGGCAGTTCTAAAAGGGAAGTTGATAACAATATGGGACCACCTCAAAAGGAAAGAAAAATCTCAAACAATAAAACCTGACACCTAAAAGAACCTGAAGAAGAAGAAGAAGAACAAACAAAGCCCAGGGTTAGTGGAAGGAAATACTAAAGCTTACAGCAGAAATAATGAAATAAAGACAAAAAAAATATCAATGAAACTAAGAACTAGTTCTTTGAAAAGGTAGATAAAATTGATATTGATAAACTTCTGGCCAGCTGCAAGAAAAAAGAGGGCCCAAATAAATCAGAAATGAAAGAGAAGTTACCAACACCACAGAAATACAAAGGATCATAAAAGACTACTACCAATCACTATATGCCAACAAATGGGACAACCTAGAAGAAATGGAAAAATTCCTAGAAACAGACAATCTTCTGAGACTGAATCAAGAAGAACTAATATCTGATCGGACTGATGACAAGTAATGAAATAGGATCTTTCGTATTACTGATTCAAACACAAGTCCATGATCAGATGGCTAAAGTCCATGATCAGTCCTGATCAGAAATGGGCAGAGCACCTGAATAGACATTTCTTCAATTCAGAAATACAAATGGAGGCACCTGGGTGGCTCAGTGGGTTAAGCATCCGGCTCTTGGTTTCAGCTCAGGTCATGATCTCACGGTTTGTGGGTTTAAGCCCTGCATCAGGCTCTTTAACATTTCAAGAAGAGTTAATACCTATGTTTTTCTAACCCTTCCAAAAAACTGAAGAGGAAGGAACACTTCCAAACACATTTTGTGAGGCCACAATTACCCCCATTCCAAGCCAAAGACACCACAAAAAAACAAAATTACATAGTTACAGAGAGGGAAGGAGGCAAACCATAAGAGACTCTTAAATACTGAGAACAAACTGAGGGTTGATGGGGGTGGGGGGAGAGGGGAAAGTGGGTGGGAGGGTGAAAGAGGGGAAGGGCACCTGTTGGGATGAGCACTGGGTGTTTTATGGAAACCAATTTGACAATAAATTGTTAAAAAAAGAAAAGAAAAGAAAAGAAAAGAAAAGAAAAGAAAAGAAAAGAAAAGAAAAGAAAAGAAAAAAGAAAAGAAAGAAAATTACAGGCTATGTCCCTGATGAACATTGATGCAAAAATTCTCAGCAAAATATTAGCAAACTGAATTCAAGAATACATTTTTAAAAATCATACACCATGATAAAGTGGGATTTATTCCAGAGACGCAGGATGGTTAACATCCACAAATTAATCAACATTAACAAAAAGGATAATAATATCACTCAATACGGAAAGAGAATCTGATAATTTTCAACATCCGTTTATGATTAAAACACTCAACCAAGTGGTTACAGAGGGAATGTAATATAACTAAGGTTGTGTATGACAAACCCACAGCTATCATCATATTCAACAGTGAAAAGTTGAGACTCTGAGACTGGGAAAAAGACAACAGTGTCCTCTTTCGTCACTTTCATTTAACCTCATATTGGAAGCCCTAGTCACAACAATCGGACAAGAAAAAGATGTAAAAGGCATTCAAGTTGGAAAAGAAGTAAAACCATTTTCAGATAACATGATACTATACATACAAAAAACCCTAAAAACTCCACCAGAAAACTACTAGAAGTAATTAATTCATGTAAAGCTGTAGGATATAAAAATTTAATATACAGAAATCTGTTGATTTCTATACACCAATAATGAAGTTGTGGAAAGGGGAATTAAGACAATTCCATTTACAATTGCATTGATAAAATACCTAGGAATAAATTTAGCCAAGAAAGTAAAAGACCTGTACTATGACTAATATAAGACATTGATGAAAGAAATTGAAGATGACACAAATAAATAGAAACGTATTCAGTACTTAAGGGTTAAAAGAATTAATACTGTTAAAGTATTCATACTACCCAAAGCAATCTACAGATTCAGTGCAATTCCTACCAAACTACCAATGGCATTTTCCACAGAACAAGAACAAAACTTTTCATTTTTGTAGGGAATCACAGAAGAACCCAATGGCCAAAACATCTTGGAGAAAGAACAACAGAGCTTGTGTGATCATGCTCCTTAAATTCGAGCTATACTACAAAGTCATAGTCATTAAAACAGAATGATATTGGCACAACACACACATAAACCAAAAGAAGAGAATACAAAATAAAGAATACAGGAATAAACCCATGCTTTTATAGTCAATCTTTGACAAAGGAGCCTAGAACATACAATGGAGAAAAGAGTTTCTTCATTACATGGTGTTGGAACAACTGGACAACTACATGCAAAAGAATGAAACCAGACCACTTTCTTACACCATACACAAAAATAAGCTCAAAATAAAGTCTTAAATGTAAGTTAAACTACAAAACTCCTAGAAGAAAACATAGGCAGTAAGCCCTTAGACATTAGTCTGAGTGATATTTGTTTAGATCTCTCTCCCCAGATGAGGGAACAAGTTCAAAAATAAATGAGACTCCCTCAAACTAAAGACCTTTTTCACAGAAAGGAACCATGAACAAAAAGATAAGGCAACCTACTGAAGGGGTTCTACTGACGGGAGAAGATGTTTACAAATGATAACTGGTAAAGGAACAGCATTCAAAATATATAAAGAACTGATACAACTCTATATCCAAAAAACAACCTGATTTTAAAAATGGGCAGAAGACACGAAAAGACGTTTCTTCAATTCAGAAATACAGATGGCGTGCATGGGTGGCTCAGTCAGTTAAGCATCCAACTCTTGGTTTAGGCTCAGGTCATGATCTCACAGTTCAAGGGTTCAAGCCCTGCGTTGGGCTCAGCACTGGCAGCACGGAGCCTGCTTGGGATTTCCTATCTCCCCCCACCCCCTCGGCCCCTTCCCTACTCATGCTCTCCCTCAAAACAAGCAAACATTAAAAAAGAAAGAAAGAAATACAGATGGCCAACAGACCCATGAAAAGCTGCTCAACATCACTCATCATCAGGGAAATGCAAATCAAAACCACAATGAGATAGAACCTAACACCTGTCAGAATGGCTAAAGTCAAAAAGTCAAGAAATAAGAGTTGGCAAGGATGTGGAGAAAGGGGAACCCTTGTGTACTATTGGTAGGGATATAAATGGTGTGGCCATTATGGCAAACAGTATGGTGGTTCCTCAGAAATGTAAAAATAACACTGCCATAGGATCCAGTCACTTCTGGCTATTTATCCAAAGAAAATGAAAACATTCATTTGAAAAGATATAAGAGTCAAGATATGGAAATAACCTAAGTGACGATCAGTGGCTGAGTGGATAAAGAAGATGTGTATGTGTATGTGTGTGTGTGTGTGTGTGTGTGTGTGTGTGTGTGTAATGACTACTACTCAGCTATAAAAAAAAAAGAATGAAACCTTGATATTTACAACATGTATGGACCTTGAATGTATTATGCCAAGTAAAATAATTAGAGAAAGACCAATACCACATGATTTCACTTTTACATGGAGTCTAAAAAACAAAAACAATACAAGACCCAGACTCATGGATACAGAGACTAGATTGACAGTTGACAGTGGGGAGGGGGATGAGCAGGGTGAAATGGGCAAAGGAGATGAAGAACTACAAACTTCTAGCTATGAAATGGATAAGTCATGGGGATGTAATGTACAGTATGGAGAACGCAGTCTATGATAGCATATTATAAAGTGACAGATGGTAATTATACTTAGGTGACCATTTCACAATGTGTACAAGTGCTGAATCACTGTGTCGTACCCCTGAAACGAATATTGTATGTTAATTTTATCTAGATAAATTTTTAGAAGTTTAAGTGTAGGAAGGAGCTGTTGCGATTTTGGGGGTCAACAGCTTCCCTCATATTGCAGCTAAAGAAATGGAGATCAATGGGGTGCCCGGGTGGCTCAGTCAGTTGAGCGTCGTACTTCGGCTCAGGTCATAATCTCACGGTCTGTGAGTTTGAGCCCCGTGTCGGGCTGTGTGCTGACAGCTCAGAGCCTGGAGCCTGCTTCGGATTCTGTGTCTCCCTCTCTCTCTGCCCTTCCCCTGCTCATGCTCTGTCTCTCTCCCTGTCAAAAATAAATAAACATTTAAAAAAAACTTTTTTAAAGAAATGGAGATCCAAAGATCAGCCTAGCTGATCACATCAATGCTCTTTTCTAAATCCTATCATCTGTCCAAAATTATTAGAAAAATTGAGATTTCAAGGTGCCTAAACACCAAATCCAACTCACAACTCATTAGGGAAGTATCCTTTGCGTGATCTCAACCTTGGAACCAAGCAACAGAGGGGGAGCTGTCTCGCACTCTGTATATATGAATATATAGGAACATAGAATATATTTAATGCAATAGTGGGCATGGTTGATTTGTCACATTTAAATGTTTTTACATATGGCATTGGCATCCACTGGTACTCTTGCTCTAGACCTTGCAGATGTTGGGGCCAGCCTTGCTCTGACTGTAACACAGATTAATGCTTTACATAGGAAAGGTTAATATGTAATCTGTTCTTAACTATCCCAGGCACAGAGCTAAATAGGTGTATTTTTTCATTTTAGTTTGGATGAGATAGTCTTTGTTCTCCAGGGTGCACCTCCCACCCTTTCCACTGGCTCAGTTAGGGTAGATCTCAAAGAGTCTAACTCTACTCTCCAATTTGTCTTATCCTATAATATTGGATATTACAGCATTTATTAAATATGCTTCACATAGGATACTCTGAAAGAGGCACTACTTTCTAATAAATATTCCAGTCTTATTTCTTCAGACCATGCAGGTCTTCTCCATATATGATTTGTGACATTAACTTACTAGCCTTTGGAGGAAAGAAAGCTAGGATCATTTCCTCCTTTTTCCAGAGATGGAGTGTATATTCCTGACCTCATTTGCATGATATTTGCCTATTTGCCAAGTTCTCCATTTTTTTTTCCAAAATTGCTCCTGGTTTGATAAGATTATGAATGTCTTTAGTGCCATTAAGTCCACATGCATCCAATAACATGTGCACATTTGGCAACTGTTCCCTTATTTATTCAGTGTTTGACTATATTGAATAGCAGTTAGCACTAAATAATGTCCCAGGCTCTTTATTTTCATTCTCTTAGTAAAAAGGATTTTTAATCCGGGCACCTGGTGGCTCCATTGATGGAGTGACTGACCCTTAATTTTGGCTCAGGTCATGATCCCAGGGTCGTGCCCCACATCAGGCTCCTTGCTGAGTGTGGAGCCTGCTTGAGTTTCTCTCTTTCTCTCTCTCTCTCTCTCTCTCTCTCTCTCTCCTCCTCTCGCCTGCTTGTACTCTCTCTCTCAAAAATTTAAAAACTGAAAAATTTTTTGAAAAGGGATTATGATCATTATTAAGGAGAAGGCAGTATAGAAGGCACATATTAATATAACTTTTGAGTCTACCTTTGCAATTCCCCCCTCATGAATTCTAGAATATTCATTCACAGGGGCACCTGGGCAGCTCAGCTGGAGCCTGCTTGGGACTCTCGCTCTGCCCCTCCCCCACTCATGTCTGTCTCTCTCTCTCTCTCTCTCTCTCTCTCAAAAAAAAATTACTTATTCACAAAATATCAATATTGAAAACAATATTTTTAAGGGACATGTGTTGACAGTTCTAGAACTCTTCACTTCTCTAAATGACATTTGTGTGTGCAAGCAGCCCCGTGGGGATTACACAACTACCTTTTTGAAATCTGTCTCTGTAATTTTAGAATCCTCTCTTTCCTATTAGGAATAGAGATTTTTATTTTCATCGGGCTTCCCCTTTTAGGTCTTTTCAGTTACTTTGGGTCTTCTTTGAAAGGATGACTCTATTTGTATCATTTTCATTAGAGGCGATGTTAAAAGTATGTAATCAGAAGACGCTCCTGCCCTGTGCCTGGCCCTTCCTTCATCAAAGTGTTTCACCTGCCATTTTCAACTTGGATGATCTACACCAGCCAGCACCTTGCTTTACATCAGATGCTTAATCTAAATTCCCACACCAGCGCTACAGATAACAATACTACTTTTGATCTCTCAGTGATTCGGACTTATTCCAGACCTCTTTGGAATGGATACATTGGCCAGATGGACCTCTTTGGAATGGATACATTGGCAAGGCCCCAGCTATTTAAATTCTAGTTAACATACAGTGTAGTATTGGTTTCAGGAGTAGGACCCGGTGATTCATCCCTTACATATAACACCCAGTGCTCATCCAGCAAGCGCCCTCCGGAATGCCCATCCCCCACACAGCCCATTCCCCCACACCCCTCCCCTCCAGTAACCCTATTTGTTCTCTGTAGTTAAGAGTCTCTTATGGGTTGCCTCCCTCTCTGTTTTTGCCTTATTTTTCCTTCCCTTCCCCTGTGTTCATCTGTTTTGTTTAAGATCTACATGTGAGTGACATCATATTTGTCTCTGACTTATAATTAAATCACATTAATATGTTCCTGAATTATAAAATTACACCAAAACATACTTTAAAAATTGGAAAATGCGTAAAAGTACTATAAAAAGAAGAGACTCATTCCAAGTTCTGATATTCAAAGGCACTCAAAAGGTAGTACTCAAATTTCTACTTCTACGTTCCTTTTCATCTTTTTTTAGTAACTAATTTAGAAACTAATTTGGTTTAATTAACTAAATCTAGTATTAATAATTTGGTGACTAAAATCTTCAGCAAAGTAGGCCATTTCTACACCAAAACCATATATTCCTAACTCGTCTTTTATGTTAAAACTCAGCCTGTTCCTGAGATTATTTTGTACTTGTGAATATATGTCTCAACATACATCTTCACATATATCATACATGTACAATAACTGTAGCTGTAAATGTAGTAACAGCTGACATTTATAGAGCATTCACCACGTGCCAATCCAGGTTGTAGGTGTGTTAAGTATTTTAGCTCATTTAGTCTTTATAGCAACCCTACGAAGTAGACCATGTTATCATCCCCATTTTACAGATAAAGAAATTGAGGGGCTCCTAAGGGGACAAGCAACCCATCAAAGGTCAAACACCTGCCAAGCAGGAACCCAGGGCTCTGATTCAGGCAGTTCAGTGGTGAAGTCCATAGGCCTAACTGCTACATTGCTTCTCAGTAGAGACCTTATCATATCATGTCATATCAGGGGGAACCATTTTAAAATGCATGAAATGGAGTCCTGTTTATACTTTGTCATGAAAGAAAATAATTTGTTAGTTAATGCAAAAAGGCCCTGTGGGACAATGAAGCCAGGAAACACCTACTGAGCCGGAGTTCCCGTTGCAAGGTACAAACCTCTAGAAATTCAGGCACATTATTTCTGAAACGTACTAACAGGTCTATTAAAGGCAGTGAATTTTACTAATTAGAGTTTATAATAGAAATATAAACAACCCCTAATGAACGAGTTTGCAGGTCTGCAGAGAGCAATTTCTTTCCCCCACTCTCCCCACTCCATATTTAGACATAAAATGTACACAAATGATTATCTATTGGTTTGTTTGTTGTTGTTTTTTTTTTGAGGACGTGTCCCTAATGAAAAAGGAAATAAGCCTGTTGTTATAGGATGTTTGAATTTATGGCTCAATATGGAAGAAAGCGATAGATACAGGGATCCAGATTTCAGAATTCCCCAGCCTTCTAAACTGTAGGCACATCTAAGAAATTGAGCGCTGGTGTGACCACACTGACAGGGTGTAAAACTATACGGGTGAGCCCAACATCCAGTGTGCCCCACACATGTACCCACCGGATGCAAACTCTGTGCCTGCCGAGTTCTGAGCACACAGCTTGGGCAGCCCTGCCCCCAGCTCTGTGCCCTCCCAGACAGGAAGCGCCCCCATTTCCGCACGACCACAGAGCTGAGGATGTCAAAAAGGCAGCTCTCACGGGTTGTAATTCTCAACCAGAACCTTGCTTTAGGGCAACGATAAGTAGAAGTAAAAACTTCTGAGGTCGTTCACACTCTGAAGGGGACCCCACCCCTACTTCTGACACGAGTTACACTCTCCATGTGCTGAGTCTTAAGTAAAAATGATGGGAGTCACTAAGGGAGAGGTTCAAAGGCAAGGTCTTAAATTTAGACGAGAATTATTAAAGGAATTTGGCCTTGAATACCACTGAAATGAGTACATAAGATATTATCTAAAAAATGACCTTTTCTGGGGTGCCTGAGTGGCTCAGTCGGTTAAGCATTTGACCTCAGTTCAGGCCATGATCTCAGGGTTCATGAGTTCGAACCTCGCACTGGGCCTCAGAGCCTGGAGCCTGCTTCAGATTCTGTGTCTCCTTCTCTCTTGGCCCCTCTCCTGCTCATGCTCTGTCTCTCTCAAAAATAAACATTCAAAAAAAATCTTTTAATGACTTTTTCTAGTTCTTAGATTAGCAAAATACTTAGATATTTTTATTCTTATGTACAACGTTTACTTCCTTTCCTTTTTATCAGTATAAACTACTGTTACAGCTAAATTTTATATAGATATTTCATAAAGAAAATAAATGAATACAAAAGTACTTAGACATTGGAGTCTCCCTACAGTGAGCTCATATTTTTGTAAGAACATAGGAGAGCCAACTACAATGTTCTGTCAGCCAAGTAATGACATATTTGTGGAAACTGGAAAATATCCAGGACTTTGTACACATACCTACAGAATTCTTCGCAAAAATGCTAGGCTGTTTTGAATTTTTGAAAGTAGTTGATATATAATATTTAAGTGATCTTACAAGAATATAATAATACCATTTTTTAAAGCACCAAAAAAAAAAAAAAAAACCAACTACAGAGCATTGAATACCCATCTATCTACAGAATATCAGCATTGATTATTGTGCTCAGCTGTCAGAAAATCACAGCAAAGCAATACATAACTGTGACTCTTGTTTCTGTGGTCTGGCATACAAACAGCCTGTATGCCATAGTTATAATCGGGAAAGTTGATAAATAAATGTAATTGAATGGTATGTCAAATACTTTCTGGTTGGTCAGAGGTTCTTAAGGACTATTCAGTCAGTCACTTCTTCCAGTGGCCTCAATGTCCTTGTACTGTCAAACCGCAACTCAACTTACGTTCCTGACAGGATAGGTCAGGAAATATGCTCAGTGTTTTATCATTTCATTAATAAAATCAGTGGATGATGGAAGGACACTCAGAGAACTCACACTGTAAAGACTACGAATAGTATAGACACGGGCCTTTACTGGAACATTCATTTTACAAATCCGTCCATTTGAGTTAACAGCAACAGAGATTGCGAGAACCTCAATGGGTTTCGTCCTGCAGGGAACTAGCCAAGAGAGGCAACCTTCCTTTTACAAATTTCACTTTTCCACAGAGCTGCTTGACAAAACGCTATGTTTTTGCCTCCTACGTAGGCAAAGTGAAAAAACTCACTGATTGAACTGGGGACAATAGCTCTACAGGTTGTCAGGCTCTACTCCTTTGTTTCTATTCTTTTCCAAAGTCAGAAGTGTTCTTCTTTAAGCAGGCCTGCTTGAGTTCTAAGAGAATAAAACGCGTGATTCAGAAACAAAATAGAAAGACCAGTCAAAAAGTTATTTTCTTGCCATTTGAGGTCTACTCAAAACAGTGCTAAGGCAAATTCTGCCCTAACATATTCTGATCTTCAGCCATTGGTGGGATTGATTTAAATGTTAAAGCAGTCAGGACCCTTGGGACACAGGGGTATCTGCCCCCAACCGATCGCCATGTTCTAGGAGCGTAAGTAACCAGGAGACTACTTACATGGGAGGAAGCCATCTGACCCCTATTGTAGGACCTTCCTTGGGGTGGCATGGTGGGCCATAACACTTCCTCTCCTTTGAGGAGCGTTCTAAAGGAAGGCTCATCTCTATCCTTTTTTTAAAAAAAATTTTTAATGTTTATTTTTGAGAGAGGCAGAAAGAGAGGGAAACACAGAATCTGAAGCAGGCTCCAGGCTCTGAGCTGTCAGCACAGAGCCCGACACGGGGCTCCAACTCACGAACCGTGAGATCATGACCTGAGCCGAAGTTGGACGCCCAACCGACTGAGCCACCCAGGTGTCCCTAATTTTACTTCAGATATGCATTGTTTCAAAGACATCTCTGAAGAATTTTGCAAGCATCACATCCTCTTATAGGTATTTATCACCTGAGGAGCACCGCATGGATCTTATAATGTACTTAATAGTTTATTAATGTCATCTTTTTCCCCAAGGGAAAAAAAAATTAAATGTATGGTGAAAACCAGGGAGTGTTGAGGCTACTGAAGGGGAATTTCATCAGTACTTCTTGTTTCTCTGAGGTTGAGACTGAGGCCCAAGGATGGCATGATCTATTGATCAGCCAGCCAATCAGTGGTGGCACAGAGACCAGAATTTCTACTCCATGCTTGCTATCCCAGGAACTGCTGGCAAAGTCTAAGTCCAGGGCAGATTGGAGCACACTATCCCCCAGACCCTCACAACTTCAGTTCTGACTCGCCAAAAGAATCGTGTGTGTTAGTTAATGTAGTTCCCGGTGTAAAGAGAGGTCCTTACTGGTGTGTGGGGGTCATAAGCGCCCCCCCCACCCCGTCACTCCTCATTACCCTGCTTCACGTTTTCTCTCAGCTCATGACCAGAAAAGATAGGACAGCACTGGAGGAGACCTGGCTGTCTGCTTTCCTCTTTTCTGAGGAGTCCTTTTGCGGAGAAGGATCTGCTGGAGTTTGGTTTTTGACGTCATGCAATTTTTTTCCAGAAGATGTAATGAAAATTAAAGGCGGAATTACTCATATAGATGTCCAGCACCATTTCTGGAAGAGACTACCTTTGCTTCACTGTATTATTGCTTTTGCTTCTTTTTCAAAGATCCGTTGACTATATTTGTGAGGGTCTGTTTCTAAACTCTGTTCCATTTGATCTGTCCATTCTTTTGTCAACACCACACTGTCTTGATGACTATAGCTTTGTGGTAAGTCTTGAAGATGGGTAGTTCTGACCTCCAACTTTGTTCTTCCAAAAATTTTTTTGGCTATTCTGGGTCTTTTGCCTCTGTGTAAACATTAGAATCAGTTTATAGAGGTACACAAATAATTCAATAGGATTTTGACCAGGATTTCACTAAACCTATAAGTTGGAAAGAATTGACATCTTGACAATATTATATTCCTATTCATGAACATGGAATCTCTCTCCATTTATTTAGTTCTTCTGATCTGCTGGGGTCTTTTGATTAGCTTTTAAATTGTTTTCCTAGGACAACAGCTACCAATTATCAAGGGCATGCTGAATGCGAACCCTGAGTCAGTTTTCTACATGTATCATCTCATTTAATACTCATGACAGTCCTCTCGAGACAGGAATATTATCCCTCTGTTTTGCAAATAAAGAAGATAATGCTCAAGGGAGGTTAACTTCTCCATGGTCACAAATAGAAGAAATATGAACTTGGTTCTCAGTAAGGGCAAAGCCCTGGTCTTGACCATTACCCTGAGTCTTGTCCTTCTGGGTTTGGTTCCACCTGAGTCAATCTGGAATCCTTCCAGTGGGCAGGCTTTTCTTCTCGAGAGTGATGCTTAAGGGTTCCAGGTCAGTGGCAGGTCACCTTCAGCTCAGAGTACTCATTTTTCTGCCATTTATGAAAGTTTGAGTCTGTCATATATGCATGTATGTTTGTATGTACGACTGGGGCTTGGGATTCAAACTTTAAAAGATTTATCCATCCTTCAAAACGTGATCCTTGAAACCCAGACCCCAGGACTGCATGGTTTGTGTGTCTATGTTTATTCCGACTTCATCACCGAGCCATCTCCTTGGGCCCAATGTAGACCCAAGAGTTCCCTGGATGAATATCTTCCCGAGACTTCCAAACAGCATCCAGAACCCCTTAGAAAAAGGCAAGGACACTCAGCACCTTCTAGAAGGATAACAGGTTTCCCCACCCTGCCTACCCAAGCTGGACCTCCAGGCATGGACTGCCCTTATTCCCTATAAGCAGCCCACATTTATCTGGTATTCACCCAAACCAAGCACTTCAACTGAAGCAAAATGCCATCATAAATAACCAAAGGCAATCGATTGGCTTTTTTCAGTGCCTCTAGCTTAATATAAAGATGAGAATTAGAAGAGATTGTTTTAAAAGATTTATCGTGGAGACATAAGATCTTTTAGTGGGATTAAGTGTGGCATCCAAGATGCTATAAATCTCCATTACTATTTAATTAATAATCACTATGGTAGTGTGGTCTTCCTGGAATGCCCAAGGGAGTAAACAATGACTGTGCCCTGTGGTACCTTAGAGTCTGTGTTTTGCCACACAGGTTCAACCCCCCAACCCTTCATAGCTAGGTACAGACCTGACTTAAGCATGAGAACTGATGGGACCACTGTGCCCAGTGTTGTGTAGAAGTTAGGGTTGGCCTTTTGCCTCGAGTCCTAGCTGACAACATATAAATTCCAAATTTTCAAGTTTTATAAGGATTTATAAGCATCCTAACACTTAAGAGGAACCCTTCATCTGAGCACTGTTATAAGTGGCCTTTAAGCTTTTATAGCTTTCGTTCTTTTGAGCACGTGGGAGATTCCACTACTGTGTACGTACAGACCATTATAGTTTTAGGTAAAAAAAAAGGTGATTAGAAGTGGTCCACACGGTACTTACAAGAATAAGAGCTAAAGGAAACGTGTGCTATTGATGAAGCAGATGTGTGCGGACTGAACAAATGATTAATCTCAAGCTATATTTGAAGTATAAATGTTCAGTTAGCACATCTATCACTAGAGATTTTGGCCTGTCCATAAGGGAAAGGGTTCCAGTTAAAGATACATGAAATCAGTAAATTAGATCAGAGGTCAACTTTAGAAAAAGCGAGACGACACTGATCTTTACCTAAATTATTGAGATATTTACCACAAGACTTGGTTTCCCCAGTTCTGTGGAGAACTGGCCTCAGTACAAATGGTGGGAAATGTAGGTCACTATCAGACCAGAACACCGTCACTTCATATGCCCCAGGGCCTCGGTTAGTCTCACATGAAAACTCAAAGGTTAATTCTGTTAAAAAATCACCCAAGTGAGGCTTTGGGGTGCAAATTCATGAGCAGACATGCTAAAGGTCTTCACACTTTGAGGATGACTAATTCTGTGGTTCATGAGGACTCTCTAGAATTGAGATGCTCAAAGTGTCGTATATATACTTATTGAGGAAGCATTGCCTCACATAGGAGGAGGAGCCCAGGCTCACTGGAACTGTAGCCGCTTCTGATACTCTCACGACAATGTTGAAGACCTGTAGACCTGAAGAGGTCTTCAACCTGAAGACCACTCAACATTACTTTTGATGGCGGCCATTCAAGGGGGCCAGCTCTAGTAACATGCATGATGTCCTCTGGTGGAAGCAACATGCTAGCTCATCAGCAAGGTCTTGCAACAAGTGAAATCAGGACTGGCAAGAGATGAGGCTACACTTAATTGTCAGCTGAAGGCAGGGCTGTGTTTCATCAAATCTGATGGGTGAGGCAGGAATGCACATCCCCACTCTCACTCCTACCACAGGGCCATACCTGGAGAGTATGTTCAGAACTACTTACTAAGTGTTGTGTTGAACGCATGCTTCCAAGCCCTGTGCCTGGAGTCAGAGACCTGATTTGTGTTATCCTTACCATCCTACACACTATCAATTTCCACAGGTATACAATCAGCATTGTATACCATTAAGGGTCCAACACCATCACTGTTGGGTGGGCAAGTCCGGGTGGACCCTTCCTCATGCCGTGCCCCATCAGCTGCATCATAGCGTGTAAGTATCCCAGCAAACGTTACGCATATGCCTCCCAGATGCCCCAAGCTTCTTCTTGGTGTTCGGAAATGCTGTAGATCAGCTAAATTATCTTGGTCTTTTTATAAGTGATCTCAAGATAGAATTGGTTCCCCTGAAATAATCTAAATCCACTCAGAAAGTAGCGCTTGTTTCCTTATTTTTTTTAAAAGCTGAAATTTGGAATTGTTTTTGTTTTTCCCTAGGAAAACCTCTTTTTTGTGATGGAGTATCTCAATGGAGGAGACTTAATGTACCACATCCAAAGTTGCCACAAGTTTGATCTTTCCAGAGCCACGTAAGAGCCCTCTAAAGGGTTTGGGGTTTTTCCACTGTTCTTGTCAGGTACTGAGCACCTGCGATGCCCATCGATACTTCTCCCTTGTGGCATTTTTCCTGTTTCCTCACTCAGCATGCCACAACCTCAGGTCAGGGTAACGCCCTGGGGACCTATCCAACAAGGCAACTGTTTTCCCCATTTGTGAAGCTTAAATTGGAGTCTGTTTTGTTTCATTTCTCCATGTTTTGAAATCAAGAACTTAGTCTCTTAAGAAACCACTCAGCTCATCAAGCTTCTAATTAATCTAAACCCAGAAGCAAATATTTGCCCTTTGAAAAGAAGCAGTCAAATGAAACACAGATCTTAAAGGTGGTCATGGGGATGAAGCTCTAAGGCCTTTGGGAAGCTCAAGGTGAAGGCATAAAACATCTGGCTAAGGGTGGGGGGGATGAGAATTAAGAAACCAGAAGAGGTATTTACTCTCTGAGAATAAATCTTCACCTTTTTCGAAACCAGGCAGACTGCATTTGCCAGGTGGAAATGAAGCTGAGTCCCACACAACCCCCTGCCTCTCTTCCTCCCGTGGGCCCTGTTTCCTCAGTAATAAAACCGTGACACTCAGGAAAAAAGAAAATTGTGCCACTAGAGCCACTTAAAAATATGGGTACACACTAGCTTCCTTTTCCTGGTGCTCAGTAATCTTTCATTCACCCCTAATGAGCACTTTCGAGTGGTGTAGGCTGAGCTGGGTTGAAAGATGGACGGGTCCCACCAGCTCCCACAGAAAGTCTGGCTGAAATGGCTTTTTGTCAAAGCCAGTGGCTCGCACACCACTAAGCTCATCACCTCCAGGAACCATCAGCAACGTGCCCAGAGAGAATTTTATGGGATTTCCGCAGCAGAGAAATCATCAGGCAGTTTTCGTGCTAACGGATTCTCTCCGCCCACCTTCCTCACTACCTCTGGAAGGCATGAACGCCATCACAGACACATGCTGTCTGTCGTGCCCTCAATGCCTCCCAGGTGTCTGTCATCACTGCAAATGGAGAGCATATCCCACTCCCATCTTCCATCTGCCTTCCTCTGCCTCTTGGGCTGCATTTCTTGCCCATAAACAAGCCAGGTCTATTTGGAATGACCCTGCACACAGGTCTAAGGGCTCCAAGCAGAGTTTAAAATAAAACGGAAAATTATTTTTCTGTAATACTTATACAATTACATTTAATGTATATGTGTGTTTTATTAGCAAAAAAAAAAAAGAGTTTGAGCATTATAGTTTAAAATAGAAGAATAAGTACTAGATGCAGGTAAGACTAACTTAAGGTTAGTTTCATGCTATGTTAAGCTTTGTTTCATGCTATGAGGAGTGGGGCTGAACATATAGAACGGACATCGCTCTTTTGTTAGGACTGAACGAAATTATGTGTGTACAAAGTTGTGTGTGTACACCTCAGACAGTACTTGCACAGAGTACCCACTATTTAAAATGGGGATTTTACTTTGTTCCATCAATGCATCCATACTGAACTTTGATTTTCCTTCCCTCAGGTTCTATGCTGCTGAAATCATTCTGGGTCTGCAGTTCCTTCATTCCAAAGGAATTGTGTACAGGTAAATTTTATTCTTTGGAAACGCATACAGAGATATCTTGATTCCCTGTCCAGTTAATTTAATCATTCTGCTCTGGTGATGTGAAATGGCCAGTGTGCTTTGTGGCAGGAAGTTGCACGGCCGGGGTGAGGACAGTCAAGTCAGGAACTCCCATCTCAGAAGAAGTAGGGTTCTGCTCTCATTTTGCTCTTTATTCTGGTCCTTCCTTATATAGTTATTCTCCCCACTCACCTCCACTTTTCTCATCTCCTTCCATTACCCTGCTTTCCCTTTGGCATCTTAATCATCGCTTTCTCTTTCTGTCTCTTTCATAGCTCGTTTTTCCTGATTTTTGCTTGGGCCAACTAGAATGCTTGTTGAATGTTCTCTTGGGTGGGGGAAGAGGGGAGCTCTTCCTTGAACACTCATACACACCTGTGGAAACCTACTTGCCTGCACCCGGTAGAAGT
Source organism: Panthera leo (assembly GCF_018350215.1). Classification (NCBI taxonomy): domain Eukaryota; kingdom Metazoa; phylum Chordata; class Mammalia; order Carnivora; family Felidae; genus Panthera; species Panthera leo. The sequence goes on along the minus strand of NC_056685.1, from coordinate 5,654,603 downwards.
GCATAGGAAGCCATGTGTACCCTCTTTCATGAGTGGATGTCCATCTAAAATGTCTCTATCATACACCATCTTTTCACATCCTTCTCAGAGGAAAGCTATTGTACTTTAATCTCCTTACTTCTTTGCTCAAAATATAGTTGACTCTTATTTAACATAGAAATCACCAAAAGGTTGGTTGTCTGGTTTCTGACTCACTGAAGATTAGGGGGGAAAAAATAAAATTAAAAAAAAAAAAAAAAAAAGAGAGCCAGACAGGAGGCTGGTGAAGCTGCTGGAGGCTGGCCCAGTGAGCCCAGTGAGCACAGTGAGAGGGTCATGTTTAATCCAATATAAAGGGAAGATGCAAGTCAATCAAAAGGCTCTGGGAGAGTGGGATTATGTGCCCTTCTGTGGCAAGTGTTCATAACACTGGACCAGAGTCATCAGTAAGGTTCAATGGTAAGAGGGGGTCCAAGATGGCAGCATAGGAAAACCCTAAATGCACCTCCTCCCAGGGACACACAAATCTACTCCAACATATAAAGGAGCAATTCCTCTTGAAGGACTGAGGGCCAACTGGAAAGTTTGTGCTCAACAAAGGATAGAGGCACAGTAATGATGAGATCCCCATCCCCAATATTACCAACTGCAGGGGGAGGGATGGCACTGAAGAGGGCCATGCAGACTTGCCCCTCTGGGGGCAAAGTAGTTTAAGGGACAACTAGACTCTGAATGTCCACCAAATGGTGAGGGAGATGGTAGAACTCTCCTCAATGCCAGAGGTGCTGGCGGGTGCCATTGTTTAAGCTCCCCCTCCACTTTGATAGTGCAGACAGGAGCAGGGTCCAGACACTGTAGCCAGGCTGCTGCTTCAGTGAGCCCCAGTATGCCAGCCTACACCAGATCCATCCATCCCCCTAAAGGCGGCCCCCCACCCATGCCTGCCACAGCTCCAGCCATCTCCCTAAGGCTGCCCCAGTATGATGCACACCAGGGCTCTCCTAGACAGTACCCCCTAGGACTCCAGCCATCTAGCCAAGGCAGCACAAATATAAAGTACTCTCGGACACCCCTATCCTTTCCCCACTCTAGTTCCAACCATCCCACCAGGGCAAACTGATGTGGATTGCCCCAGGACCCACCAGCCTATATTCACTTCCTGCCAGGATAGCCCTGGTGCAGAATGCCCCAGGATCCCTTGGTCTATGCCTGCTTCAGCTCCAACCAGCCATCCAAGAAGCCCTCTGCACAGAGCACCCCAATGTGATAACAGCCAGCCAGCCAAAACTTCCTGGCATATATAGTCTATACAGAGGACATTCCTACACAAAGTCACTCCTTCAAGACTGGGAGAAGTGCCTATTTCACCTAATTCATATAAATAAACAGAAAAAGTCAAAATAAGGAGGCAGAAGGATATGCTCCAAATTGAAGACAAGACTTCAAAAAAGAACTAAAATAGAGATGGCAATCTACCTGACAAAGAGTTCAAAGTACTAGTCATAAAGATGCCCACTGGACTTCAGAGAAAAGCAGATGAACCCTGTGAGACTTCAACAAACAGAATACAAAAAAAGAACAAATCAACTAAAGCATGCAAAAACAAAAATGTCAAATACACTAGAGGGAATCACTACCAGATTAGAGGAGGTAGAAGAACAGATCAGCATCTGGAAAATAGGGTATAAAAAGCACCCAAGCTGAACAGCAAAAAGAAAAGAGAATTTAAAAAGTTAGCATAGGTTAAAGGACCTCTGAGACAACATCAAGTATGCTAACATTTATATTAGAAGACAAAGAAGAGAAACAAAGGAGTAAAACTTATTTGATGAAATAATAGCTAAAGAGAAGGAACAGACATCCAGGTTCAGGAAGCACAGACAGTCCCAAACAAGATGAATTCAAGAGGTCCACACCAAAACACATAATAATTAAAATGTACGAAATTAAAGATAAAGAGGATCTTAAAAGAGGCAAGAGAAAAGCAACTAGTTATGTACAAGTGAAACCCCACAGGGCTATCAGATTTTTGGCACATGCTTTGAAGGTAAGAAGGGAGTGGCATGATATATTCAAAGTGCTGAAAGGAAGAAAACTACAACCAAGAATACTCTACCCAACAAGGTTATCATTCAGATTTGAAGAAGACATAAAGAGTTTCCCAGACAAAAGTTAAAAGAGTTCATCACCACCAAACCAGCCTTACAGAGACGTGTTAAAGGGACTTCTTCAAGCAGAAAAGAAAATGCCTTGAAGAAAATTATGAAAGGAAAAAACTTCACTGGTAAAAGTAAACATATAGTAAATCAATCACTTGTAAACCCAGTATGAAGGTTAAAAAGTAAAATCAATTAATGGGTTCACGATATAAAAGTGTATGTAAAACAGACCATTACAAATATAAAACATGGAGTGGGGAGGACTAAGAACGCAATGCTTTTAGAATGTGTTGAATTTAAGTGACCATCAACTTACAAGAGACTGCTATATACTTAGGATGATGTTATATAAACTTCATGGAAACCACATTTATATATCTATAATAGATACACACAAAAAAAGAGAAAAGAATCCGAGCATATCACTAAAAAGCCATCAATCACAAGGGAGGAGAGCAAGAGAAGAAGAAAGGAACAGAGAAGAACTACATAAACAACCAGAAAACAATGAACAAAATAGGGATAAGTACATACCTATCTATAATTACTTTAAATGTAAATGGACTAAATGCTCCAGTCAAAGGATACAGACGACTAAATAGATTAAAGAAGACCCTACAAGATGTTGCCTACAAGAGACTCACTTCAGATATAAAAGACACACAGACAGAAAGTAAAGTGATGGAAAAGATAATCCATGCAAAAGGAAGCAAAAAATAAGCTGTAGCAATATTTATATAAGACAAAATCAACTTTCAAACAAAGTCTGTAACAAGAGACAAAGGAGGGCATAATCATAAAGGGATTGATCCAACAAAAGAGCAATTGTAAATATGCATCCACATAGAAACAACATATGAAGCAAATATTAACAGACATAAAGGGAGAAATTAACAGTAGTTCAATTACAGTAGGGGACTTTAACACCCCACTTAGAGCAATGGGAAGATCATCTAAGCAGAAAAATCAACAAAGCAACAGTGACTTTGAATGACACGCTGGACCAGATGAACATAACAGATATATTCAAAACATTTCATCCTAAAACAGAAGACATTCTTTTCAAGTGCATATGGGACATTTTCCAGGATAGATCATGTGTTAGGCCACAAAACAAGTTTCAATAAATTTAAGAATAGCAAAATCATATCAGACATATTTTCCAACCACAGCAGTATAAAACTAGAACTCAGAAGAAAAAAAACTGGATAAAATACAAACAGAGGCTAAACAACATGCTACCAAAAAAAAAAAAAAAAAAATAGGTAAATGAAATCAAGAGGAAATTCACATTACCTGGAGACACATGAAACTGGAAACACAGTGATTCAAAAATCTTTGAGACACAGGAAACTGTTCTAAGGGAAAATTTATAATTTTTACTTCAAGAAAAAAGAAAAGTTTCAAAAAAATCTGAACTTAAACCTAACAGAACAAGAAAAAGAAGAATAAACAAAGCCCAAAGTTATAGAAAAAAAGGAAATAATAAAGTTTGGAGCAAAAGTAAATGAAATAAAGAAAGGGTATTGAAAAGATCAATGAAACTAAGAGACAGATCTTTGAGAAGATAAACAAAATTGGCAAACTTTTAGCATAGTAATCACAAAAAAAAAAAAAAAAAGAGGGAGAGGACCCAAATAAAAAATATCAGAAATGAAAGAGAAGTTACAATTGACACCACAGAAATATATAAAGGTTATAAGAGACTACTAAAAAAAAATCATATGCCAACAAATTGGAACAACCTAGAAGTGGATAAATTCCTACAAACTTACAGTCTTCCAAAACTGACTCAAGAAGAAACAGAAAATCTGAACTGATTACTAGTATATGTGCTGCCGAAGCGAGCACTGAACTGATTACTAGTAACAAAATTGAATCAGTAATCCAAAAACACCCAACAAACAAAAGTCCAGAACCAGAGGACTTCAAATGTAAATTCTACCAAACATTTAAAGAAGGGTTTAACCCATTTACTTTTAAATTTTTTTACCGTTTATTTATTTTTTGAGAGAGAGAGACAGTATGAGCAGGGATGGGCAGAGAGAGAGGGAGACGCAGAGTCCAAAGCAGGCTCCAGGCTCCAAGCTGCCAGCACAGAGCCCGATGCTGGGCTCAAACTCATGAACCGTGAGATCATGACCTGAACTTAAGTCGGACACTTAACCGACTGAGCCACCCAGGTGCCCCTGGGTTTAACCCATTTAAAGAAGAGTTAATACTATCATTCTCAAGCTATTCCGAAAGAATGAACAAGAAGGAATGCTTCCAAATCCATTCTATGTGGCCAGCATTATCCTGATTCCAAAACCAGACAAAGACTACAAGAAGAAAAAATTACAGGCCAATATCCCTGATGAACATAGATCAAAAGTCCTCAAATTATTAGCAAATCAATTTTGACAATGCATTAAAAGGATCATCCACCATGATCAAGTAGGATTTATTCCAAGGACACAAGAACAGCTAAATAGCTGCTCATCAATGTGATACTCCACATTAACAAAATGAAAAATAAAAATCATATCATCTTGGGGCACGTGGGTGGCTCAGTTGGTTACACATCCGACTTCAACTCAGGTCATGATCTCATGTCTCATGGGTTCAAGCCCCGCTTCGGGCTCTGTGCTGACAGCTCAGAGCCTGGAGCCTGCTTCGGATTCTGTGTCTCCCTCTCTCTGCCCCTCCCCCGCTTGTGCTCTGTCTCTCAAAAATGAATAAAAGTTAAAAAAAATTGTTTTTAAATCCTATCATCTCAATAAATGTAGCAAAAGCATTTGAGTAAATTCAGTAGCCCTTCATGATAAAAACTCTCAACATGGATTTAGAGGGAACACACATCAACATAATAGAGGCCATGTATGACAGACTCACAGCTAACATCATACTTAATGGTGAAAAACTGAGAGCCTTCCTTTGGAAATCAGGAACAGGACATGATGTCCACTCATGCCACTTTTATGCAACATAGTACTGGCAGTCCCAGCCATAGCAATCAGGGAAAACAAAAAGACATCCATATTGGTAAGAAATAATTAAAATGGTCATTCTTTGTACTTGACATGATACTATATATAGAAAACCTTGAAGACTCCAGAAAAAAAAAAAACCTATTAGAATAAGTATAAATTCAGTAAAGTTGCAGGATACAAAATATACAGAATCTGCTGCATTTCTGTATACTAAACTATCAGAGAAACCAAGAAAACAATCCCATCTGCAATCACATCAAAAAGAATAAAATACTTAGGAAAAAACTTAGCTAAGGTGTGAAAGACATGTACACTGAAAACTAACATACTGATGAAAAATTGAAGACAATACAAATAAAAGGAAAGATATTTGATACTCATGTTTTGGAAGAACACTGTTAAAATGTCCATATTACACAAAGATCTGTAGATTTGGTGCAATCCCTATCAAAATTCCAATGACATTTTTCACAAACTAGAACAAAAAATTCCAAAATCTGTATGGAACCACAAAAGACCCCGAATGGCCAAAACATTCTTGAGAAAGAAAAACAAAGTTGGATATATCAAGTTTCCTGATTTCAAACTCTACTACAAAGCTACAGTAATCAAAACAGTATGGTATTAGCACAAAAGCAGACACACAGATCAGTGGAGTAGGATAGAGAGCACAGAAATAAGCCCATGTATGTATGGCCAATTAACCTATGACAAAGAAAGTAAGAACATAGGACAGTCTCTTCAATAACTGGTGTTAGGATAAATAGCTACATGCAAAAGAATGAAATTGGACCACTTTCTTACACCATACACAAAAATAAACTAAAAAATGGATTACATACTTGAATTTAATACCAGAAACTGTAAGTCTCCTAGGCAAAAATATAGGAAGTAATAAGGCTCATTGACCCCAGTCTTAATGATGTTTTTTAGATCTGACTCCAAAGGCAGGGGAAATAAAAGTAAAAAGAAACTTTTGGGACTATATCAAACTAAGAAGCTTTTTCACAGCGAGGAAACCATACCAAACCAAACAAAAATTTTTTGTGTTGTCTTCAATTTCTTTCATCAGAATGGATTACAGAATGGAAGAAGATATTTACAAATAATATATGCAATAAGGGGTTACTATCCAACATATATAAAGAACTCATACAACACCAAACATATAGTCTGATTAAAAATGAATAGAGGACATGAATATGCATTTTTACAAAGAACACATGGCCAGGAGACACACAAAATGGTGCTCAGCACCACTAATCATCAGGGAAACATAAATCTAAACCACAATGAAATATCACCTCACACCTGTCAGAATGGCTAGAATCAAAAAGAAAAAACATAACAAGTGTAGGCAAGGATATGAATAAAAGGGAACCCTTATTCACTGTTGGTGGGAATGTAAATTGATGCAGCCACTATGGAAAACAGTAGGAAAGTTCCTAAAATAATTAAAAATATAAATACCCCATCACCCAGTATTACTACTTTAGTATTTACCCAAAGAAAACAAAGGCACTAATTTGAGAAGTCATATGCATTAATATGTTTATTGCAGCATTATTCACAGTAGTCAAGCTATGGAAGCAACCCAGGTGTCCATCAAAAGATGAATGGATACAAAAGGTGTGGTGCATATATCTATATATATACACATATATACATATATACATATACATATGTGTATACACACATATATACATACACACACACACACACACACATAAAACGTAATTATTACTCAGCCATAAAAAAGAATGAAATCTTGCCATTCACAACATGAATGGATCCAGAGGGTATTACACTAAGTGAAGTCAGACATAAAAAGACAAATAGCATATGATTTCACTTATATGTGGAATCTAAAAAACAAAACAGAAAAAGACTCATAAACAGAAGCAGATTCTTAAATACTGAGAACAGACTGCTGGTTGCCAGAGGACAGGACAGTGAAAGGATAGGAGAAATAGAGAGTAAGAGGTACAAACTTCCAGTTATAAAGTAAGTCATGGGGATGAAAAGTACAGCACAGGGAATAATATCGTGATAGTGTTGTATGTGACAGGTTGTGGCTATGCTGTGGAGACCATAGCATAAAGTATATAATTGTTGAATCACTGTGTTGTACACCTGAATACAATATTAAAAGAAAGGTTAAATGCTGACCCACACTGAGTGTTGACGACAGCAAACTGTGTATAATACAGGCCAGAAGCATCCCATCAGAGATGGCCAATACTGAGCAGCTTGCAGGGTTGGCTGAAAATTCACTTCGGGAAACCTCTCCATTCCCAGAGGGCACAGTCAAGGGAAAGTTGCCATACTTAGAGCCACAGAACACAACTTTAAGGAAGGCTTATATATAAAATACATATCACTGGGGAACTCAGTAGCTTGTGCAGGATGGCTGGATTGAAGGGAGAAAAAAGATTTGAGGGGGAGGGGGAGAGGGAGAGGGAGATCAGAGCTTAAAGGAACCTCGTGAGAGGAAAGCCCACATGCCCCAGTATAGTCTGTCTCTCCATAGCACAATGCTTTTTTTCTAGCATTTCGTCTTGTTAGTTGACAGAACAGAAAAGACCAACAGGGTCCTTTAATATCACAAATCGTACCCAGTAGAGGGCTCTTACTACACCCCTTAATGGGAAATCATGGTTTCTATGGCTTTTTATGCACCAATAAGAAAGAATATTGGGTTTATTTAGTAGTGTATTTGCTGAAGTTCTCGAGAATCCTTGAAAGACACCATCAAATAATTAAAGCTAAGGAGAAGTCATCTAGTAAGTACTGGAGAATGGGACTGTCTTGCATTAAAAACCATTCAACTCCCCATTTGTAACTTTACTGACCTGAACTGTCCATTTGGCAACCGAATTAACAAGGGGATTCTATTAATTTCCTTCTTCTGACCACTTGGGATTATGATTTCTGGGTTTGTTCACACACACACACACACACACACACACAATTATATATATATTATATATATAAAACTATAGAAATTACCACAAACTTGATGGCTTAAACCAACAGGAGTTTATTCTCTCATAGTTCAGGGGTCAGAGGTCCAAAGTCAAGGTGCCAGCAGGGTTAGCCTAGTTCCCAAGGCTCTCAAGCAGAATGCTTCCTTGCCCCTTCCAGCATCTCATAGCTCCAGGTGCTCCTTGGCTTTGGGGGGCATCCCTCCTGTCTGCCTCTGTGTTCACATGACCTTTTCTTCTCCCTGCACCTCTTTCGTCTTCCCTGTATGTCTCTTAGGAGGACACTTGACCCCCTGGAAAATCCAAGATGATCTCATTCCAAGATCCTTAATTTAGTTACATCTACAAAGACCCTTCTCCCAAAGAAGGTCTCATCCACAAGGTTCTAGGGGTTAGAATATGAACTTATCTTTTGGGGGCCACCATTCAATGCTCCACAGCTGGTGATGTAGACAGACTGACCCCTGAATGTACGGTTCTTCATTAAGCATTGCTGTGTACACAAAAGCTACCAAAGTCCCAATTCCTGGGTACCTAATGACGACACTTTCTGAGTTTTTATTGTGTATTTTTTTGGAGATAAAGTGGAAGTACATGACAAGACATAGGCACCACACTCTAACAAAAACAGTCCCAGTGAGTAAGATTCTAATTAAAGGTGTCAATAGGAAAGAAAATGGTAGCCTCAGAAGTGGGAGAGGGTTTGCCAAAAAAATAAATTCCTATCAGAAAGAGTTTTGTTTTTTTTTAGAGGAGGAGAAAGCCTTTGCAAATGGAAGAAGTGATTCCAGAAAAGGCACAGAAGCTGAAGGTCAAGGAGTAAACATTAGACAAATGGGTCCAGCCTTATTGGAAAGGCTTTTGCTAAGCAGCCACAAGAAATGAGGCCAAGCGATGTAGAGAAACAGGTGCCAACATCATTTACCACCTGCTGGTGTTATAAAAGTAGTGACACCTTAAAAGATGCCTCAGCCCTGGTTTGGGTTAAATGTAAAAAACAAGCAGCTGGAAAACACCCAGACATGGAAAGAGAAGAATCTAGAATCTCTGATCTTAGAACTATTAGAACTGAAAGGCTATCTGAGGATAGCTGAGCAGTGGCAGCACTGCTCATGTGGGCAGCCCAACCCATGTTTTTGAAGCCATTTACAAATGCTTTCACATGGGTTACCTCATTCTATGCTAACAAAGGTCCTGTGGGATAAAGAAGGCAGGCACCACTGTACCCCTTTTACAGATAAGCCACTGGAGGCTCAGAGGGGATGTAGCTTGGCTGAGCAACTTAGCAATAAAGCTGGGATTTGAAATACAGTTCTTCTGACACCCACCCTCTGCCTCTTGCAAATGGAAAAGATTTGCTTATGTTGACCACACAACTGAATGAAAGGCTTCCACTGAATTCTATTATACCTGACGCGCTGCCCCTGGGGCACACAGGTGCTTACCAGAGCCACGCCAGCTGATCTGGACTCCAAAGTTCCTTTCTGGGTGCCCTGGTATCCTATAAGGTGTACGTGAGGAGTAATTAGCTGACATACCTGTGAACACTCTGGCCATTGGATTCTGTGGCAGGTGCAGTTATCCCTCCTCTGCCTCCACTCCTTACCCTCATGGAGGTCTGGCTCTGCGTGGACGACTTTTAGACTTTTCCCATTCTGACTTAATCTCTCAAAGCATCAGTGACCTTCTCTCTCCCAGCCCCTAACACTTGGTTCACCTTAGAGGGTGGAATGAAAATCAAACATGATGCTCATTTTCCTAGCCTGAGGCTCAGAGAACACTTATTTTTAGGACTGATTAAAATTCACCCTGACTCACTGAAGACTCTGGCTCTCAGCAGGACCAATTCGATGAGAAAGACTGGGTCAGCTTGGTTTATGAGGATGTAGGCGAGAAGGCCTTGGTTTGCATCCAAACCAAGTTGGTTTACCCCACCTGTGAGCTGGGATAAATTGTGTAACCCTTAAGAGCCTGTTCTTTCAATCAGAAAAATATGAATAAAGATAGTAATTCCATATCAAAGGGCTGCTATGAGAATCAGATGATGAAGTGCATGTGAGAGCAAGAAAATCCAATGCAAGTATTACATACAATCTTCATCATCCTTAGAATTTGCATATAGCACTGCAGCTAGATGTCTGGTTCCCTAGTGATGACCCCCAAACCATCCTTCAGCCAAATTTCTAGGAACATGTGTATGTGGCTATAAATGATGCAAATAGGTTTCATGTAGCAGAAACCCAAAATGATACCAATATTGCATAGAGTGTGGACTAGAAAATGAATCTGCAACTGTAAGCATTAGGAGTAAAATATGATCCAGACCTGGATTTATTGGAATTCGTAAGTCACAGTGAAAGTGTACTTCATTAAAATAACGAATAGCAAGGCAGAAGACCTAAGGAAAGACAGACATATTAGACAGACATATTCATCCTGATAATGAAAGTTATGACAGCATTTGAGTTAGGAGAGAGAAGCAGAACCGACATGGATATGAACATGAGATACATATTCACATGTCCTGGAGATACCCTGGCCACCCAGTCAGACAGGAACGGTCTATGATGCCCTGGTCATGGAGATTATGAACCAAGCTGGCCCAGATGGAAGAGGTCAATTCTGGGGACATCTGCTAATAGTGTCACTCCACCAAAACTCAGCTGCAGCCCATGCTCACTCTCTCTGGCTGCTTTGCTCCAGCAGAAGGTGGAGAGAGCAATGGAAGGGAACAGTTCCTCAGGAGTTAATTGCAACGGATAATGCCTGGTGGGTGAGCCAGTCCCTGGTGGGTGATGGTTCCTTCAGCAAACATTTATTGAATGCTCTTTACATGCTCGCCTCCTGCCAAGGCTGTCACAGTATAGCACACAATACACATTTCTACCCTCCTGAACCTCACAGTTTAGCAAGAGGCACAGCAAATCATGATGGGAACTTTAGGCTGATGTGAATATTGATGACAAGCAATAAAAGATCACCCACAGTTTGGCTTAAGCGAAATCTCAGCCTCCTTGAGAAACTGGAACTAAGAAGGCAGACCCATCAGAGCCCAAAGGTACCTCTCTCATCACTGTGTCTCTTTGGGTTTACATAGCCTCTGTCTCTGCTCTTGGCCAAGCCCCTTCAGCTTTCTCCTTTACTAAGGCCATGCTAGAGGACATCCGTCAGCAGTCCTGATTACCGGTCACCCACCGAGACAGATTAGGGCCGCCTTCCCACAATCCCAACCTCCCCAAAGAGAAAACCTGAATCATCCAGTTGAGTCCAGTCACCTGAACTGAAGGAGACAGGGCTATTTGCAAGGCCCTTTGGGAGCAGAGTCTTTGAGAAGGGAATTTTAAGCCAATTCTCTAACAGGAGGTGCAGAAAAGAGTAAGCACAATAGCTGTTCCTATTCTCTCCCAAGTCACCTTCGCTAAGAAGGAAGACCGTGGTGGCCATCACCAACCACACATCCTAGACGTAGGTTTCAGAAAGTTCAGAAATTCGTGGGCAGAGGACATAAAGAAAAAGAAAACTGGGTATTCTATAACAAACTAGAAAAAAAATTAAGTCATTGATGTCAAATGTTAGCATGTGGATGATCTTTTTAAAGTTTAATTTTGAGAAAGAGACAGAGAGAGTGAGAGGGGGAGAGGCAGAGAGCGAGGGGGAGAGGGGGGGAATCCCAAGCAGGCTATGTACTGTCAGCACAGAGCCCAACATGGGACTCGAACTCATGAACCGTGAGATTGTGACCTGAGCCGAAACCAAGAGTCAGACGCTTAACCCACTGAGCCACCCAGGCACCCCACACTTGGATGATCTTTAAAAACATCAATTTCACAGGTACAGAATGAGAAAAAACGGGTATGATGGCAATTTGTATAGGAAAAGAAAAGATACCTGGAGGTTTTAGTTTATAGTAAGTTCACGGTTACCCGCTACTGTGACCAAGTATCAGAACCTAACAGGGCAGTGGCTGGGCCATAGTGGGGACGGGCAAGGGGGTCATGACAGAAGCCAGCAGTACCCCTGACATCTGCACCAACACATTTATACATCTGGAGGATACTGGTTCCAATCTAAGCACCAAATTTTAAGAAGGAAATTGATAAGTTCAGGTTATTTGGAGGGCAGGGGCCAGAATGCTGAAGTGTTCTGAAAACCAGGCCACATGAGGAACAAAAGTCTTAACTCAGTGAAGGAAAGACAAGACAAAAGTTGAGGTCACTTTTAAAATACTCAGAGTTATCATGGGTAAGAATATAAAGTGTTCTATGTATGATCACAAGGAGGCAAATCACAATTTGGCTTTTTTTTTAATCTTATCAGCCACATTACCCTAAAAATGGAAGGGTACTTTACGAGGATATTGGTTCTCCAAGAAAAGAGGAATTTATTGACATGGTTTCTGGCATCAGATGGGTTCTAGTTCTAGAACTATTCTTAGTCAAGAGAAGCCTTCTTCAATTAGTCCTGGAATTAGATGCAGTATAATTTATCCATGAAGAAACAGATATACTTCAAAAATCACATAAAGTGAGTTTTTCAGGCCTTTCTTCCCTCATCATGAAAGTAAGGGGCTCGGATAAAGAGCCTCAGGTCTGTATCTTACCTTTGTGATCATACTGAACTGCACCCCTTGGTAAATCAGACAGAGGAATCAGCAGCAACCAATAATTCCCTTGAAGAGTCAATGCTATCTCTACTACTATCTTGTACACAAGCAGGCAGGTGTATGCGTTGTGTGGTATTAAATACCACCTTATGGCACATCCCCAACTACGAACCCTTAAAGACATTTATTTCACAACTAGCTGTCCTTTATATCCCAATATTGTTTCTCGAAGGCCCCTTAAAACTGAAGGATGCTACACAGGAGAGACTCCCCATCACCTACCCATTACATTATCCATTCCACCACCCATGCAGCCATCCACACATAGCTCCAGAGATGCACCAAGTGCTTTACTGGGCATGGGTGGGGGGACCAAAGTCTGTCAGTGCCAGTCCCAAGAAGACTGGCCTGGGCCAAGAAGGACTATTGGTGAAGTCCCAGAGCACGAGATGCTTGTCAAGGAGGAAAGACCTAGGAGATGGCAGTGAGCCCATGGGCAGAGCTGGAGACTGAAGAACAGGGCTGAAAGGGAGAGGAGGACCAGCAAGCATGTTCCCCTGATGACCTCAGGCTGTGATGTGACAAGTGACCGCCCCTCACGTGGCAATTCTAACAAAAAATGTATGTATCACCGTGAAATGTTGCTTTGCTTGTGTTTTCCAGAGATCTGAAGCTTGATAATATCCTGTTAGACAAAGATGGACACATCAAAATAGCAGACTTTGGAATGTGCAAGGAGAACATGTTAGGAGATGCCAAGACAAACACTTTCTGCGGGACCCCGGACTACATTGCCCCGGAGGTACGGACGTGCTGCGGGATGGGAGTGCGTGGGCGCCTGCCCAGCTCTACACATCCCTGGCCAAGTGCCACTGCTTCTTCCTGTCCCAAAAAATCAGAAGAGTTAAAGTAGTTTGTGTCAGTATTTGTATCTGTTTTTCTTAGTATTTCATGAATGCAGCTGCACACGGGGACTGTGTTATTACTGAATGGCAGAGGGGCGGGGGGGGTGGTCTCCCATTCAACATGTCCTCCTCAGCTAGGACTCCTCCCCACCACAGACTCAAACTGTATTCACTCCACTCAGACCAAACAGAGGAGATGATGGGGAAGAACCAGGTGGACACTGAACAGGCTCAGAAGTATCCACCTGAATAAGTCAAGTGGTTTCATCTTGGGACCAGAAAAACCCAAACTGTGGTTTCCAAGCTGCCATTGTGTGACCTTGGAGAGATTGCTAGAGTCTAGTGACCCGCAACCCCTCTTCTGTCAAATGACATATTTATGTCCCATGTTATTGTAAGTCTAAAATGGGCGAGCCTATGGAAGTTTAAAAAAAAAAAAAAGAGAGAGAGGTATAGTTCTCATATTCTGAGCCCTTAGAAGAATGGCATTTGCTCAGAAGGCATTCATCATTCCTACTCTACCCATGTGCCCCCCTTGTTATGGAGTCCTCCCCAGCTGCCCACCTGAGGGAGGTTGGACACCCCCTTACCACCTGGACCTTCTTCATTGCTTTTTATCTCAGTCTCCACGCACCAGTGGATAATTGCTCTAAAGTCAAGCGATCCACTTTTTTAAATCTCTGTACTATGGGGCACCTGGATGGCTCACTTAAGTGTCTGACTTTGGCTCAGGTCATGATCTCACCATCTCCAGGTTTGAGCCCCATGTCGGGCTCTGTGCTGACAGCTCGAAGCCTGGAGCCTGCTTCAGATTCTGTGTCTCCCTCTCCCTCTGCCCCTCCCCTACTTGTGCTCTCTCTCAAAAATAAACATTAAAAAATTTTTAAAAATTAAAATAAAATCTCTGTACTAGTTTGAAATCATTATAGATTCACAAGAAGTTGCAAAAATAGTACAGAAGTGTCACCGATATATACCCTCCACCCATTTCCCCCAGTGGCTACATCTCCTATAATTATGGCACGACACCAAAATCAGGGAATGGATATTGGTACAATGTGTGTCCAGTTCTGTGCCAAGGGATCTCATGTGTAGATTCACTTTTCATAGATTCTTATTCACGTTTATATCCAATGACTGAGCACAGGGATTGGTGCATTAAGTTGCTAATACAACTTCCCCTCACATGGGAAGAATGAATGAATGACTATTAATAAATTCATAAAGGGGGATGGTGGTTTGATAGGGATGGACTTCTGATTTCCTGGGCGAAAAATTAGGACATATGTCATCAAGAGCGTAATTGTGGTGCCCTGAGTTTAAGAAATATGTGGCTTTGTCCTGTGCTTATTTGGTATTTAATTTTGACTGAACCTTGTTTTGTTTTTTTTTTTCAATATATGAAATTTATTGTCAAATTCGTTTCCATACAACACCCAGTGCTCATCCCAAAAGGTGCCCTCCTCAATTGCCATCACCCACCCTTCCCTCCCTCCCACCCCCCATCAACCCTCAGTTTGTTCTCAGTTGTTTTTTTTTTAACGTTTATTTATTTTTGAGACAGAGAGAGACAGAGCATGAACAGGGGAGGAGCAGAGAGAGAGGGAGACACAGAATCTGAAGCAGGCTCCAGGCTCTGAGCTGTCAGCACAGAGCCCGATGTGGGGCTCAAATTCACGGACCGTGAGATCGTGACCTGAGCCGAAGTCGGACGCTTAACCGACCGAACCACCCAGGCACCCCTGTTCTCAGTTTTTAAGAGTCTCTTATGCTTTGGCTCTCTCCCACTCTAACCTCTTTTTTTTTCCTTCCCCTCCCCCACGGGTTCCTGTTAAGTTTCTCAGAATCCACATAAGAGTGAAAACATATGGTATCTGTCTTTCTCTGATTGGCTTATTTCACTTAGCATCACACTCTCCAGTTCCATCCACGTTGCTACAAAGGGCCAGATTTCATTCTTTCTCATTGCCACGTAGTACTCCATTGTGTATATAAACCACAATTTCTTTATCCATTCATCAGTTGATGGACATTTAGGCTCTCTCCATAATTTGGCTATTGTTGAGAGTGCTGCTATAAACATTGGGGTACAAGTGCCCCTATGCATCAGACTCCTGTATCCCTTGGGTGAATTCCTAGCAGTGCTACTGCTGGGTCATAGGGTAGGTCTATTTTTAATTTTTTGAGGAACCTCCACACTGTTTTCCAGAGTGGCTGCACCAATTTGCATTCCCACCAACAGTGCAAGAGGGTTCCTGTTTCTCCACATCCTCTCCAGCATCTATAGTCTCCTGATTTGTTCATTTTGGCCACTCTGACTGGCGTGAGGTAATATCTGAGTGTGGTTTTGATTTGTATTTCCCTGATGAGGAGCGGCGTTGAGCATCTTTTCATGTGCCTGTTGGCCATCCAGATGTCTTCTTTAGAGAAGTGTCTATTCATGTGTTCTGCCCATTTCTTCACTGGGTTGTTTTTCCGGTGTGGAGTTTGGGGAGCTCTTTATTAGATTTTGGATACTAGCCCTTTGTCCTATATGTCATTTGCAAATATCTTTTCCCATTCCGTTGGTTGCGTTTTACTTTTGTTGGTTGTTTCCTTTGCTGTGCAGAAGCTTTTTATCTTCATGAGGTTCCAGTAGTTCATTTTTGCTTTTAATTCCCTTGCCTTTGGGGATGTTTCAAGTAAGAAATTGCTACGACTGAGGTCAGAGAGGTCTTTTCCTGCTTTCTCCTCTAGGGTTTTGATGGTTTCCTGTATCACATTCAGGTCCTTTGTCCATTTTGAGTTTATTTTTGTGAATGGTGTGAGAAAGTGTCTAGTTTCAACCTTCTGCATGTTGCTGTCCAGTTCTCCCAGCACCATTTGTTAAAGAGATTGTCTTTTTTCCATTGGATGTTCTTTCCTGCTTTGTCAAAGATGAGTTGGCCATACGTTTGTGTGTCTAGTTCTGGGGTTCCTATTCTATTCCATTGGTCTATGTGTCTGTTTTGGTGCCAATACCATGCTGTCTTCATGATTACAGCTTTGTAGTAGAGGCTAAAGTCTGGGATTATGATGCCTCCTTCTTTGGTCTTCTTCAAAATTACTTTGGCTACTCGGAGCCTTTTGTGGTTCCATATGAATTTTAGGATTGCTTGTTCTAGCTTCGAGAGGAATGCCAGTGCAATTTTGATTGGGATTGCATTGAATGTGTAGATAGCTTTGGGTAGTACTGACATTTTGACAATATTTATTCTTCCAATCCATGAGCACGGAATGTTTTTCCATTTCTTTATATCTTCTTCAATTTCCTTCATAAGCTTTCTATCGTTTTCAGCATACAGATCTTTTACATCTTTGGTTAGATTTATTCCTAGGTTTTTTATGCTTCTTGGCGCAATTGTGAATGGGATCCGTTTCTTTATTTGTCTTTCTGTTGCTTCATTATTAGTGTATAAGAATGCAACTGATTTCTGTACATTGATTTTGTATCCTGCAACTTTGCTAAATTCATGTATCAGTTCTAGCAGACTTCTGGTGGAGTCTATCAGATTTTCCACGTATAATATGTCATCTGCAAAAAGTGAAAGCTTAACTTCATCTTTGCCAATTTTGATGCCTTTGATTTCCTTTTGTTGTCTGATTGCTGATGCTAGAACTTCCAACACTATGTTAAACAACAGCGGTGAGAGTGAACATCCCTGTCATGTTCCTGATCTCAGGGAAAAAGCTCTCAGTTTTTCCCCATTGAGGATGATGTTAGCTGTGGGCTTTTCATAAATGGCTTTTATGATGTTTAAGTATGTTCCTTCTATCCCGACTTTCTCAAGGGTTTTTATTAAGAAACGGTGCTGAATTTTGTCAAATGCCTTTTCTGCATCGATTGACAGGATCATATGGTTCTTATCTTTTCTTTTATTAATGTGATGTATCACGTTGATTGATTTGCAAATGTTGAACCAGCCCTGCATCCCAGGAATGAATCCCACTTGATCATGGAGAATAATTTTTTTATATGCTGTTGAATTCGATTTGCTAGTATCTTATTGAGAATTTTTGCATCCATATTCATCAGGGATATTGGCCTGTAGTTCTTTTTTTACTGGGTCTCTGTCTGGTTTAGGAATCAAAGTAATACTGGCTTCATAGAATGAGTCTGGAAGTTTTCCTTCCCTTTCTATTTCTTGGAATAGCTTGAGAAGGATAGGTATTATCTCTGCTTTAAATGTCTGGTAGAACTCCCCTGGGAAGCCATCTGGTCCTGGACTCTTATTTGTTGGGAGATTTTTGATAACTGATTCAATTTCTTCGCTCGTTATGGGTCTGTTCAAGTTTTGATTTCCTCCCGATTGAGTTTTGGAAGCATGTGGGTGTTTAGGAATTTGTCCATTTCTTCCAGGTTGTCCAGTTTGTTGGCATATAATTTTTCATAGTATTCCCTGATAATTGCTTGTATCTCTGAGGGATTGGTTGTAATAATTCCATTTTCATTCATGATTTTATCTATTTGGGTCATCTCCCTTTTCTTTTTGAGAAGCCTGGCTAGAGGTTTATCAATTTTATTTTTTCAAAAAACCAACTCTTGGTTTCATTGATCTGCTCTACAGTTTTTTTAGATTCTATATTGTTTATTTCTGGTCTGATCTTTATTATTTCTCTTCTTCTGTTGGGTTTAGGCTGTCTTTGCTGTTCTGCTTCTATTTCCTTTAGGTGTGCTGTTAGATTCTGTATTTGGGATTTTTCTTGTTTCTTGAGATAGGCCTGGATTGCAATGTATTTTCCTCTCAGGACTGCCTTCGCTGCATCCGAAAGCGTTTGGATTATTGTATTTTCATTTTCATTTGTTTCCATATATTTTTTAATCTCTTCTCTAAATGCCTGGTTGACCCATTCATTCTTTAGTAGGGTGTTCTTTAACCTCCATGCTTTTGGAGGTTTTCCAGACTTTTTCCTGTGGTTGATTTCACGCTTCATAGCATTGTGATCTGAAAGTATGCATGGTATGATCTCAATTCTTGTATACTTATGAAGGGCTGTTTTGTGACCCAGTATGTCATCTATCTTGGAGAATGTTCCATGTGCACTCGAGAAGAAAGTATATTCTGTTGCTTTGGGATGCAGAGTTCTAAATATATCTGTTAAGTCCATCTGATCCAATGTATCATTCAGGGCCCTTGTTTCTTTATTGACCGTGTGTCTAGATGATCTATCCATTTCTGTAAGTGGAGTGTTAAAGTCCCCTGCAATTACCACATTCTTATCAATAAGGTTGCTTATGTTTGTGAGTAATTGTTTTATATATTTGGGGGCTCCCATATTCGGTGCATAGACATTTATAATTGTTAGCTCTTCCTGATGGATAGACCCTGTAATTATTATATAATGCCCTTCTTCATCTCTTGTTACAGCCTTTAATTTAAAGTCTAGTTTGTCTGATATAGGTATGGCTACGCCAGCTTTCTTTTGGCTTCCAGTAGCATGATAAATAGTTCTCCATCCCCTCACTTTCAATCTGAAGGTGTCCTCAGGTCTAAAATGAGTCTCTTGTAGACAGCAAATAGATGGGTCTTGTTTTTGTATCCATTCTGATACCCTATGTCTGACTGAACCTTGTTTAAATGCAAGACTGGCCACTGGTCAACCAGAAATTATGGCCTTTGACCTTCCTGTCTGCTTCTGCATCTTCCAGAATTTAGTGTTAGCGACTGACTTCTCTCTCTGCATCTTCTGTCTCTCACCTTCCACCATGCTGTCTTCTTACTATACATTCTCCATGAGCAATAATTAATTTAAGACTATGGTTATAACTCCAAGATCAATATGGCCAGCCCAAACTTCTTGCTTCTGCGGTCACAGGCCATTCAAACCTAACAGGTCTCCAACTCACTTTCTCTGTTGAACCTGCTCCGCCCACCACCCCCTTTCCCTTCATCTCTTTCTTAGTAAATCACACACTCATCCACCTACTAACCTCACCAGAAATCCAGAGTAATTGAGTTTTCTTTCTTTCCTTCTTACCCTTCCCCCATCCAAACACCAAGAAGTTCTAGATATAGCCCTCAGAGACATCTATTCTTTCCCCTCCCTGATCTTGTGACTGCATTAAGAATCACCCTTGATTATTCCTTGATTCTCTAAGTGAGTCCCTTTGGTTGGACCCCCAATGCTTCTCCAGTTCCTTCCCCCACTTCCTCCGCTACCCTACTCCAGGCCCTGAGCAGCTCTTGTCTGGACGCTGGGGACACCCTCTGGCTTTCCTCTTTGTCACCATCCAACTGCCAGTTTACCTTCTACATAGTTCCAAATTTTTGTAAGAGATGCTCCCTCATTAGTTAAAAAAAAAAAAAGCATCCTCAGTATATGTATATTGTATATGAATCTCACACACTATTGCCAACTAATATAGTCTGTATATTATAAAATATGCATATAGAAGGATACAGTCAGGTTGAAATTAAAACAAAATATACAATTTTTAAAAAAAATTTTTAAATATTTTTGAAAGAGAGAGAGAGAGCATGAGCAGGGAAGGAGCAGAGAGAGAGAGGGAGACACAGGATCCGAAGCAGGCTCCAGGCTCTGAGCGGCCAGCACAGAGCCCGACACAAGGCTTGAACTCATGAACTGTGAGATCATGACCTGAGCCGAAGTCAGACACTTAACTGACTGAGCCACCCAGCACCCCTGCAATTATTTTAAGTAACTAAATTTTATTGTTTATTGATAGTTTATGCTTTGTTCAAATAATGAGATTAAATAACTTAAGATCTTGGTTGAACACTCTAGGACTCAGATTCAAAGGTCTGATTAGCTTTTTACTTCTTGGTTTCACTGGCCATCATAGTTGGAAAGGATAGCTCACAAAGGCACAGTATCACTTAGACTTTACAATACGTATTTTAGGCAAGGTTCGTTGTTGACAATGGAGGTTGTAATTCAAATCATTCCGTAATTCAAAACAAGGTCTTTGATACATCTGACCTTTTTTTAGCTAAGTTCTTGTCATAACTAATGACACTCTTTTAGCTTCCTTATAATGTAGGTGACCAAGAACTTGTACTGAGAGCAAGAGAGACCTCTCTGCTGCCATTTTCTTATGTGTTTGCATCTGTCTCTCAAAAATAAACTTAAAAAAATATTTATAAAAAAAAATTGTGCTCTCCTGCCTCCGAGCCTTAATAATTTAACTTTCCCTTATTGTGTTTCTAAGTATATGCTGCTTAGTACTGGTTTTATATGTATTCGGTTGTTATCTCTAGGGAAGGGACTCTGTGGCAAACAGAAAGCCAGTGAGACCAGGCAAGTCATTAGAAACACACAGGAGCACAGAGCAGGACAAGGGCCATGGAGCCCACCTGGCAGATGCCAGTATCTCTTGATGGGAGAACCCGAATTACAGAAGTAAATGCACTTCAGAGTGGCCTCAGGAATGATGCACAAAAATACCGCACTCCCCACAGCCGGGGAATGTCCCCACTCCATGTCTCCTAAGACATGAAACTCAGTGGCTCCCTGTGTCTTCCAGTTGTAGGACCAGGGGTCTAACATGTAACCGGAGGTCCAAGCCCATTTTGACAAGACTAGGGAAACAGTTAAATACCCTACTCGCTAAGCCACTTAGTAATTCCATGTGGGATTCCAATACATGGAAGCAGCTCCCTGGAGAGACCAGGAGTCACTTGGGGACCAACACTATAAAGGGACTGGCTGGTCACCTAGTAAACTATGACCACACACCAACACAGTGAGCTTTATAGAGATGTAACTCACTAGCTGTACCAGGAAGATGCAGTTGCCGATGATAACTTTCACCGTTGGAGAGAGAGACTCTGACATAAAGTGGCAACGTCTTTAGTATCTGAATTATTTGAGTAAAGATGGGGGGAGGGAACAGGACAAAAGAGGATGAGGCCATACGAAGGCAGCAGGGGCTGAAACAAGGGCACCTGGGTGGTTCAGTCAGTTAAGCATCCAACTCTTGATTTTGGCTCAGGTCATGATCTCACAGTTTGTGAGATCGAGTCCTGTTGGGATCTGTGCTACGGAATCTGTTTGGGACGCTCATGTGCTCTCTCTCTCTCTCTCTCTCTCTCTCTCTCTCTCTCTCTGTTTCACTGCCTCTCCCCTGCTCATTCTCTCTCTCTCAAAATAAATATTTTTAAAAAGGCAGCAGGGGTTGAGACAGAAAAAGGGGCTGCTTCAGCCAGTGTTTCCCTACCAGTTTCTTTAGAAATGTAGACAGTGTGAGCATGACCTTGTTAGGTTGAGATTTAATCCATGGGACATTAAAGATAAAAGGAACATTATGTAGCAAAAATCTCCCAAGGAGCAGGGTTCAGAACATAGCTTCAGCTCCCTAACTAGATCTTAAATAAGACAGCAACCTCCTGAAGTCCAATCCCTGTCCTTTATTAAACAGGGGTCCCAGGACCTACCTCAGGAATTCTTATAAATAAGACACAGATACCTAACACGTGTCAGCATACTTCTGCAAATTTTCTGTTCAGGCAATGTCACTCTGCATTTTGCTTCTTCCTAACTTACGAGGAATTCTTTATGAACATCACCTAGCACTAGAAGACTTAATTTCCACCACAGCTGCCTCCTGTCCTCCAAATTTCTTTTCATCTGTCCTTCCAAATGAAGTTTAGAAAGACAGGATGCTCAGAGCAGTTTCTGGTTGCTTTGGGCTCCCCCTTGTGACAGAACTTGGGAATTGTGTGTGAACCAGTCCCCATTTGAGGCAAATTCACCTAAACGGAGATGTGTGTGTGTGTGTGTGTGTGTGTGTGTGTGTGTGTGTGTGTGTACATCTTTATCACTCTCTCTGTATCTACTTTTAAACTTTTCCCTAAGGAATAATCCATCTTCTCTAAACTTTGAAGTTAACTTTATTAAAGATACTGGCTAGCAGTTGTATGCTGGAAGTCAGTGGCAGATTGCAAAATTCTGTTTGCAACTTGATCTTTATTTTCACCAACGGGTGCCAGTTGATCAAGATGGATAGTTATCGTAGAACATGCAGTCATTTCCATAGGACAAAGCCCTGCATGTTCCCTGCTTTTCACTGGATTCGCACGATAACCCAGTAGTAAGTCAGCCAGATGTTATCACCGCTTTTTTTTAACAAATGAGACCCAGAGAGGGTGAAGGAATCTGCCCCAAACTATACATTAGGGGGACTAAGCCAGAAGTAGAACCCACAACATTTTGTATGGCCATCACGGGTTCGTTGTGGTTTATCAACTCTTGTGTTGGGAGATACTTCTACCATATTCCCAAGCCTCAGACCACATGTAGCTCATTCCCCAAGGACAGACCTGGAGTGGGGTGGCGTTCAGAGGCAGCAGACATGCACACTAGCCCACTGTATCAAAGGATCACCAGCATCGAGACATGCAGCTTTACTACAAACGCTAGAATGTCTAGAATGTAACATCGTTTTTCTTTCCTAAGGCCGCCATTGCTGCAACTGTACCATATATTCCACAGGCCCACGTAAGAAGACATTCCATTTCAAATGGAGACCGCTAATAGTAAAATGACCTGTGTGTTTATGTGTATGTGCTCACACACAGGGGACTGAGCTAGGTCTTAAAATGCAGCCAGCGTGGAAACGATGGCCATCCCCAGAGGGTCCCAGCCTCGCTTTTTAATTTAGCGCTTCAATACTATCCTCACTTCTCCATTTTGGTAATAAAGCATCTTGTCCCCACCCCCATCCTGGGAGCAGCAGGCATGAGACACAAGGGTTTTCTTCTCTTCGCCATTTAACAAATTGTTATTGTGTTCCTACTAGGTACTGGTTTTCATTGTAAAATATACATACCATGAAATATACTATCTAACCATTCTAAGAGTGTTATTCAGTCGTGTTAAGTATATTCGCATTGTTGTGCAACGAATCTCTGGAATTTTTTTTTTTTAATCAGGCACAACTGAAACTCTATAGCCATTCAACAACCACCCATTTTCCCCAAACCCTCAGCAACCACTGTCCCACTTTCTGTCCTTATAAATCAGACACCTCTAGGGACCTCATACAAGTGAATTCATACAGTATTTGTCTTTTCAAGTCTGGCTTCTTTCATTTGGCACAATGTCCTCAAGGTTTATCTAGGTTGGATCACGTGTCAGGATTTCATTCTGTTTTAAGGCTGAATAATATTCCGCTGTATGTATAGATCATATCGCTTATCCATTCAGCCACTGATGGACCTCACGCATGGCACTGGAAAATGTCACAGCTTGGTTTGCTAGGATGACAAGAGTCACAGGTACACTCTCTACCTTTCAACATTCAACAAGGAAGCCACTGAAAGCCCAGAATACAGTCTTTTCTGCCAGGAGAGTAGATGGATGAAAGGGTAGAAATCTTTTTAAAATGTTAGGTGGAGGGCGCCTGGGTGGCTCAGTTGGTTAAGCATCCAACTCTGGGTTTCAACTTAGGTCATGATCTCGTGGTTTGTGAGTGTGAGGGCCCCCCCCCCCACCCCACCCCACCCTGGTCAGGCTCTGTGCTGACAGTGCAGAGCCTGCTTGATTCTCTCCCCTACCCCTTTCTCTGCCTCTCCCCTGCTTAATCTTTTTTAGAAAAATAAAAGTTAGGTGAGATCCCAGACTTTAAATCCACTTCCCTAAAGGACAGACCAGACCAGTTCTACTCAAAGCACTGCTGTTAAGCTGCACATCACTCTAAGAGAGAGAATTTCTGGAACTGAAGTCTGCTATCCTGGTCTCTCTCAGCACACTCACTAATTCTGACTCTGTAATGGCGACCACAGATGGGACACCTTAGTTGTACAACTGTGGCCAGAGAGGCTTTACAGGATGGATTTAGGGAGATGACCTCTTTGGAGGTGTGATTACCTACTGAAAGTTTATGCAAAGTCTCAGGACAGACTTCAGTAAAACACGTGGGTTTGGTTTAGTCACAGAACAGCATACATACACACACACACACACACACACACACACCAGCTTTCTTAGGTCTGAATCGACTACCCAAGTCCTCACATCACAGGGGAAAAGGAAGGCTAACGGCACAGGCCAGTGGTTGCTCTTAAGGCCACAGGGGAAGGAGACATTAAAACCAAAAACTGTTTGCTCAGTTTGGGCACTGTTCACTCATTTCTGCCGTCAGCATCTCAAAAGCTACAGTTTTCAGTGTGATCGGTGTTAAAACCACATACTGTCATCGCCATCGACTATTTACTAAGTGGCCTTGAAAAGTTCAAGCAGGGTTTTCGCTCATCCACCTCGTGTTCATTAATTATGCCTCTGCCTCTTGGTCACACAGATCTTGCTGGGCCAGAAATACAACCATTCTGTTGACTGGTGGTCCTTCGGTGTTCTCCTCTATGAGATGCTGATTGGGCAGTCACCTTTCCACGGGCAAGATGAAGAGGAGCTTTTCCACTCCATCCGCATGGACAATCCCTTTTACCCCGATGGCTTGAGAAAGAGGCGAAGGATCTTTTGGTGAAGGTAAGAAGTGAAGCCAAGGAGACTCTGTAGAATTAGTATTGGGTATTCTGATCGGTTCTCCCATTCATTTCTAGGTTCTGATTTATACGTGGTAAACAATAGTCATCTTGAACTGGATTTAAATGGGATTCTCACTATGTATTTCAACTGAGGCACCAGTAGGATGGACCTTAGATACCAAAATGAGAAGATAAACGTTCATGTGCCTGGTTTACATAAGAAATGCCCAGGAACCAGTTCCATGACTCTTGAAACCCTGACTTTGAGAGGAAATTGGCCCACTGACAAGCCCAGTTTGTAGCTTAAAACTCAGCCTTTGGTTTCCCATTATGCCCATTAAGCCTCCTCAGGCCAGTTCATCTTCCCCTTCCCACCTGGACAGAATGCACAACTCTTCAGCCAAACACAAACCTCACATCACCCCTAGGCCATAAAACACGGTCTCAGTTGAGAAGGTAAAACTGTTCAGCCCGTGAAAGAAGTCAGCAAGTCAACCAGACCTCTAAAGCCAAGACTTTTAATCCCTCTTCTCCGGTCAGATTCGGGGCTGGTGGCCACTCACTTTGGGAGAAGGGAATGTGGTCATGTTGTGGCCAACTGTGTCCTGTTCTCTTCCTCTCCAGCTCTTGGGTCTCTGCTGCAGACCAGACCAGGTTTAAAGCAGGGAGAGGACAGAGGAGTAAGAAGGAGAAACCGTTGTTCTTTAATGGCTGGGTGGCTTCATGCTTGGAGTCTGGTGGTTTGTGAAAGCCAGAACTTCTGTGAGACATCCTAGTAGGTCTTTTGGAAGTAAGAACTGGTCACCGGGGATGTTTTTGGCCAAAGCCCTTGACACACAGGCCATGTGTTTAGTCCGTTCCCTGGCCTAGATTCTATACCAGACTCCATTTCACAGCATTCCATCTCACAGAGACCCTCACTGCTCACTGCCTGAGAGGGCCCCTTCAGCAGTATTTAAAATGCTGCAGATCACCTCCCCTTCCCATGTCCACTGGAAACACTGATGCATCTTTCACCCTGTAACTCAGAATTCAGACTGTCACCATCCCTGCAGAATTCGCTATCAAAGCAAGACTCACACCCCGGTCCACGACGGTCCAGGCTCAGGGGAGAACTGAGTGTGTTACAGATGGAAACCGGGCTCTAAGAATCACTTGCCATGAACCAGGAGCTCCCAGGGAAAGCCAATGAAGAGACCTAAGCAGCACCTGAGAGCCATCATTAAAGATTGGGGTTATAGGCAGAGTCCTGGTTTCCTTCTGTTGAGGACGCAAATTAACACCCACAGTGTGAGTACAAAAAATAAGTCACGGTAGTGCAATGTGCTCTTACATATAATGACAACGACCAGCACTCACTGAGCTGTCCCAGCAACTTTTTGGATCAAGGAGATACACCGAGGTGATCAGGAAGTGAACAAATCTAAAAAAAGTGGACCAAGAACACAGGTGTTTTGAATTTGGGCATCTCCTATCTCAGCTGGCTTTAAAAATCATTTAGGAAAATAATTTTCAGTCTTGCTGTCTTTATATTGAAAGGGGGGGAGCAAAGAGTAAGACCTTTCAACATTAGAAGCTCTTGGTGGATTTTAAGCGTTTTTTTTTTAACATTTATTTATTTTTGAGAGAGAGAGAGAGAGAGAGAGGGAGAGAGAAAGAGAGAGAGAGAGAGAGAGAGAGCATGAGCAGGGGAGGGGCAGAGACAGAGGGAGACCCAGAATCCGAAGCAGTCTCCAGGCTCTGAGCTGTCAGCACAGAGCCCGACGCGGGGCTTGAACCCACAAACAGTGAGATCATGACCCAAGCCGAAGTTGGACGCTTAACTGACTGAGCCACCCAGGCGCCCCGGTGGATTTTAAATCTAAAAACAATTACCAGGCCCATCTTGTTTCACAAGTCTACTTTTTTCTCATGAACTACCTGGATTTAAAGGGCACCTACTTCTCCTGCTCTAATACGACAACTTGTCCAGAGTCTGAGATGCTGAGGCAACTGCATTGCAAGTCTGAGCCACTTCAACTCAGCTTTCTGTTTCTGTTATCCAAAGAAAGCACAAACCTAGAAAACTCTCGGAATGACCCATTAAACACACTTCCAATGACTGAACAACACACCTATAAAATGAAAGCTGATTTCAAAATTAACCAGTTAAGAAGATGACAACAGTAAAAATTGTCAGGATTCGGATGGAAGCAGTGTTGCTTTACGCAAAGGCAAGTTGAGACATTGTTACAGTTGCTGCTTGGGTTGTACACGGACTGGCCACGTGGGCTCAAGGTGAGGTATGATTAGTTGGCTCCAGCTGCTGTAACAAAATATCACAGACTGAGGGGCTCACCCAACAAATTTACTTACAGTTCCGGAGGCTGGGAGTCCAAAGGCAAGGTCCAGCAAGGTCGGTTTCTGGCGAAGGCTTTCTTCCTGCCTTGCAGACAGGTGCCTCCTTGCCGCATCTTCACTCACACACGGGCGAAGAGCTCTCTGCTGTTTCCTCTTATAAGGACTCTAATCCTATTGGATCGGGCTCCCACCCACATGACCTCATTTAACCGTAATTACTTGTTTCCTGCAAGTTCACTCGCATGGGGGGCAGGGCTTCGATGTGTGACTTTTGAGGGGACACGCTTCAGTCTCGTAGTGTGGGGGTGCACTGAAAAGGCCTGGGCCAACGAAACCCCCCAGAAGGGAATAAGGAAACAGCTCGGGGGCTGCCTGGAGGCGATCCACCTTTACCCCTTGATGTTCCGCGAAAGCTCAACAGCTATGCTTCCAAACCCAGTGCCGCCTCGGGATGTGGGGGGGCTCACGGCCAGGAGGGAGGGTGAAGGAGTCACGGGGCCAGGTGGAGTTCATCAGAAGTAAATGCTGGAAGTGACGGTTTTTCACAGGAGAGAGAGACGGCGTGGGAAGAAGGATCAGTTCCAGGTAGAGAGGAAAGATGACAAGACACATACAAGGAATATTACTCAGCAAGAAAAAGGAAGGAACGGTTATCGATCTACAAAACCACCTGGGTGGATCGCAAGGGTGTTGTGCGGAGTGAAAAAAGGCCAGTCTCCAAGGGTCACATACTGTGAGTCCACTTGTGTAACCTTCTCCAAAGGGCAGCGTGGAGATGGAAATCAGATTAGTGGCAGTGGGGGCTGGGGAGAGTGGAGGCAGGACAGCGACTGTAGAGGGGGATCCCAAGGGACAGCTTTCTGTTGACAGGACGGGTCTGTACCTTGTGTGCACGGCCGTTACCCAAATCTATGCATGGGATAAAATGACAGAGAACTAGACACACACATTGTATCAATGCTGGCCTCCTGCTTTTGGTGTCGTTCTATAATTATAAAAGACGTAGGCATTAGGGGAAGCTAGGTGACAGGGACACGGGACACCTGTACTAGCTTTTAACATCCTGTGAATTGATATGTATGGACTGAATGTGCCGGCCCCAAATCCTATGTTGAAGCCCTAACCCCCAAAATGATGAGGCCTTTGGGACATAATGAGGCAGAGATGACATAATCGGGGTGGGGTCACCACAGTGGACGAGTGCCCTTATAAAAAGAGGAAGAGAGAGCTATCCCCCCCTCCAAATACATGCACCAGAGGAAGGCCATGTGAGGACACAGCAAGAAGGCGGCCACCTACCCACCAAAAAGAGGGTCCTCGCCAGAAAGTGCCCACACAGGCACCTTGATCTTGGACTTCCAGACTCCAGAACTGTGAAAATTAAATGTCTGTTGTTTAAGGCACCACTCAGTCCGTGTCATTTTGTCGTAGCAGCCCAAGAAGACTAAGACGCTGTGATTGTTTCAAAATAAAAAGTTTAAGAACAAAATAAAATCTAAGGGTTAATGCCAGCAAATACCAAAACCAAAATCATGTGCACTTTCAATAGCGGGAAAAAGATTTGCTAGAAGAATAGGAAATAAATCTGGCTGAACAGAGCAGAAACCAAGACAGGTAAGAATAAAAAGTGGGAGAGAGTGGGACTCGTTGGCGAAAGAGGTCTTAGATCCACGTGGAGGAGACCGGGCTTATCCTTTCCCATAGGTGTTGGTAAAAATTCCATCTCCTTGCCCCACAAGGAAGGTAGTCCTCTGCCATGTTCTAGAAGTAAGGCTGATAAAAATTAGTTTCCTCGTGCAATTTGCTGACAAGAACACGGCTTCTAGTTCCATCTCTCCTCCTGGTTTGCTCTATAACTTTGGTCCCACTGCCCCCCTCATCCTTGAGTTCCGTTTTCTGCAAAAATCAAAGGTAGCATCATTTCTGAGAAACTTCCTGTAGAGAATTATAATGTAAAACCCAGAAGTAATGAGTCCTCTAAAAAAAAAAAAAAAGGAATCTGTTACAACAGCTGCATCAATATCACTCTCTATTCCCTTTAGTCCTCACAGCACATAGATGCAGGTAGTGTACTGAACAACTGCGCAGAAGAGGCCGTGCTGCATCATGAATTGCAACTGGGACACCGCTGTTCAGTTGAGTCTTGAAAAGAAACACCCCTTTCTCCCTCATGTATTCATCCGGGATGTCCTGTCCATTTGTTTGGAAACGGGCGGAAAACGAAAGATCCCAAACAGAAGCACCTCTCCCTTCTGTAGAAAGATGTATCTGCGCAGGGAATGAAGAGGGGAGAAGACCCCTCTCCAGGGACAGGGGCTAAGCGCTGGTGGCCCTCCTCAGCCGCCCAGCACGGCTCCCCAGCCCAGACAGTCGAGTAAATTCAAACAAACGACAGCTACATCCTGGCCATTCGTGTACGAGGTGTGCTGTTTCCTGTTAATGTAAACCGCCCTCTGACAGCTTCTATGAACAAAAGCAAGTCTTTCTTCATGAACACGGAGTCCCTTGGTGCAGTTCTCCAGCACAGAGCCGACGGCCTCCTGCAAGGTCACCAGACCTGGAAGGGGGGGGGGGGGCGTGCTTTGATGCAGGGGACAGAAGACAGTAACTCACTCTTGTGCAGGACGGGAAAGAAATCTGAGTCTCGAACATGAGGTCATGTTATATTCTCATTACATATTTTATCTTTGAAAGTATATTTTTTTAAATTTCGCAGGTACATGGGTCGGTCTCAGAAGGCTCTGTCAGGATGCTCTAGGTACAAACGACACATGGTCCTGGAAAAATCCAACAGGAAACAGCATGGTCTGCGCTTGGCATAGGGCAATTACTTCTCACTGTATTCAGTAAAGCCTTTCATTATAACTACGTGAGCTAGAGACACTCCCACCTTCTCTCTCTTGTTTCATGAAAACGTCCTTAAAAAGTAGGGGCCAGTAAGGTGTGATGATCGTTTCTAGGGAAGTCACTTATTCCCTCTGCTTCTAAAGAATCAGTCTGCTTTTCCATCTGTTGGCCTACATTGGTGTTCAAGTCTATTACTGTGAACTTGGTGCCTTTTCTATGTGCCGTTATATATGCTGAAGACAAGATTCTGGCAGAAGGTGAGGACTGAAGATCTATGGTCTGCATGTAATAAAGTAGAAAGACAACTTGCTCACTTATTTAACAAACATTTATCGTGCATCTACTTTGTGCACAGCACTGTGCTAGGTTCTGTAAGAAAGAGAAACATAAGTGGTGTTTGCCCTCCATAGCTTACACTCTACTAAAAAAAAAATACTCTTAAAAATACTCTTGGGGCAACCGGGTGGCTCAGTCGGTTGAGCATCTGACTTTGGCTCAGGTCATGATCTCATTCGTTCCTGAGTTGGAGCCCCGCGTCGGGCTCTTGCTGACAGCTCAGAGCCTGGAACCTGCTTTGGATTCTGTGTCTCCCTCTCTCTGCCTCTCTCTCTCTCTCTCTCTCAAAAATAAAAACGTTAACAAAATACTATTAAAAATGATAGACAGATAGATACCTTCTTTAACGAAGGGAAGATATTCAGATGTCCTACGGAGCCCAGAGGAGAGACTAAAGAGGCTGTTTATAATTTGGGCTCTACCCCTGGCTAGACCTGTGATCTTGAGCAAGTTATTTAGCTACTCTGAGCCCCCGTGTCCTTAACTGACGATTGGGACAGTGATCTCTGCTTTTAGAATCTGTCTTCAAAGTCAGGCCGATACGGCGGAGGCATCTGGCACTACTCCTGACTCTCAACGCTGGTTGGAATAAGTCACGGAACCGACCATATGACAATGAGTATGAGTTGAAGGGCAGGGAGGGCTCACCAGGAGTTGAGGGAGTCAAAGAAAGCTTCACAAAGAAGAAGGGGCATAAGCTGAACCCTGAGTGATGGGCTGGGATTGAAAGCTGAGGTGAAGGAAATGGCAAAACGTGGGGAGACGTATCTCCTCACGAGATGGAGATGTCCATAGCGAAGGACAGAGGTGGGAAAGGCAGGTGGCATATTCACTGAGTAGACATGTCTGGACAGAAGAGAGGGTTACAGTGGGGACAGAAGGATGTGTGTCCGCAGAGGCCACAGAGAGCCTGGGATGACCAGCCAGGCTCAGAGGATGTTAGGACTCACCAGGGCATAGAGATGACCTTGCCTCACCCTGCATTCTCCAGGGGAGGAAATGGAGACGTGGAAAACTTGCACAAGGCCACGTGGGTAGGAAGTCTCTTGGGTGACAGCCTCATGTTGGTGGTTTTCTAACGGAGCTTTGGAACATCAAGTTTCCATCGAGAGACCTCAGCCGCCACCGTATGGTAAAGTGGGGCAGCTGACCGTGTGGCTGCACTAGCTGGTTACATGGGTATTCCACCTGGACTTTTAAAAAGATTATCCCGATTTTTAAAAAGAAGAAAAAAATCTCCACTTTGCTACCGCACGTTGTGTTTTTTTTCTTCTTTTGGTTTTGGGTTTTTTGGGGGCCTTTCGGTAGAGCCTTTGAAGATTTTCAAGTAGGAAGGTAATATAAGTAAGGCAGTGTTTGGAAACACATAGACTGGCTATTCTTACAAGAGATAAAAGCAAGAGATCTCTGTAATTTAGTTGTTACCGGAGGTCCGGTCCTGCCAGAGCCTCGTGGAATATCCCTGATTCAGAGACCCCACGGTGTCCTTATGAACACCCTACAGCTAGAAGTTACTCTATAAACAAACATCGAGCTGCGGGATAAAAAGGGGTAACTATTTCAGGCACTTGGGACCCGTGACTCCCCAGGTCTCGTGTTTGGACTCTCCTATTCTGTACTGCCCTTGACCCGTTGTGTTGGAGTTTGAAGAGTTGCCGAGCTCCTTTCCTGTCCTGGCCAAGGTTCAGCGTGACCTCATAGTAACAGGAGAAGGAACAGTGCAAAGAAGAAAATATATCTGTAACAGACCAGAGGTCATTAGAGAGGATTTGAATTAAGTATTACTTTACCAGCGGGTTTGCAGGAAGCAGAAATGATTCTCACTACTCAGACGCCTTATCCAAAGCTGACCGTCAGCCGTCAGGGACTAGTTTGTAGGATATCATCAAAGCAACACTGTTATCCTTTGAAGGCAGCTTTGTAGGAAATCAAAGTCAATTAATGGGGGGTCAACCCAGCAACAAATAAATTGATCACTTATTCTCTGTTGTTGGGTTTTACAGACCACGAATCACTGCATACGTGCGTGTGCACATGTGTGTGCGTGTGTGTGTGTGTGATTTCATCTCACGCACAGAACCGCCCTGCGGGAAGGATACCTCATTCACTTTACAGGGGAGGACACAGACTCAGACTCCTGCAACTTGCCAGAGGTCCCGTAAACAATACAAGGCAAAGCTGATTTCAAAACTGGTCTATATCACTCAAGAGACTGCATTTCTAGGGCCAGGAGCAAGGGAGCAAAAACCCAGACCCTGGAATATTCAGAAGGCTCATTTGAGGGAGAGTGCTGTCACCAGTTTGGAGACAACAGTTGATACTCGAGAGTGGAAAAATCGGGTTAGAAAAGCCTTAAAAAGCAGTCTTTACCTCGTGGAGTCAAATCCCCATGACTTGAGCCTCACACACTATGAAATGCAGCCTCGTCTGAGGCTAACCGGCTGGTCCCCTGGGAAGTAACTGTTTTCTTTCTGCCGCTTCTCAGCTCTTCGTGAGGGAACCTGAAAAGAGACTAGGAGTGAGGGGAGACATCCGCCAGCATCCTTTGTTCCGGGAGATCAACTGGGAAGAGCTTGAAAGGAAGGAGATTGACCCACCGTTCCGGCCTAAAGTGGTAAGGACCCTCCCAGGACCATTTGGTTCCAGCTCGGCTCCCGGGCTGCCTGCCTGCCCCTCACCCCTGCTTGAGCCCCTACCTTCCCTCCGGGGTGCAGTTCTTGGAGGAAAGTGCTTCCTTAACCGTAATTCAGGTTACCTGGCTGGGAGTGGGGGGGGATGGGGTGCAGGGGGGATGTTACTCTTGTTTTGCAATATCTAACCTGTGCGATGAAAATGTACCTGCATGAAAAATGAATTCCTGGGCGCATGCCTCAGACGTAACCTGCATGTGCCAGGTGGCTCTCTGATGAGATACGGCGCTTTTGCACAGGATGCATCCGTGCCCCACGGTCACAGATTCTGTGACCCAAACGTGTATGCGGGGGATCTTGCAACCCTCTTTTCCGTGGCTATTTATTAAAATTTGCCTGACGTTTGCAACTGGTTCACGTTAACTATATTCCCTAACGGCAATCGTTCAGTGTTACTTGGTTTAAGGAAAAAGTACATTGGGGCTGAGGAAGAGACAAGTCTCTAAATTCCCAGGTGTATGCTCACTAGTGAAAGTCACTAACTTCCATGAGAAAAGGCACAATGACCTGTCCATGTGCAGAACCACCATAAAGCGAAGACAAAGTAAAGAAGGGACGCCCCGGGGGCTCAGTGGGTTAAGCGTCCAACTCTCTATTACGGTTCAGGTCATGATTTCACGGTTCATGAGATCGGGCCCCGTGTGAAGCCCCAGGTCAGGGTCTGCACTGACAGCTCGGACCCTGCTTGGGATTCTCTCTCTCCCTCGCTGCCCCTCCCCCACTCACATGCACGCACACGCTCTAAAAATAAGTAAACTTACAAAAAAGTAAAGTGCAGTTAAAATGAAAAAGGTCTGCAGACAGATGTTGGTAAGCGTGACTGCACACAGCCACTGAACCATACTCCTAAAAATCATTCAGATGGTCACTTTTAGGTTAGGTATATTTTACTACAGTTTTTACAATAAATAGTTTTTGGGTTTTTTTTAAATTTTTTTAATGTTTGTTTGTTTTTGAGAGAGAGAGAGTGTGTGAGCAGGGGAGGGGCAGACAGGGAGGGAGGCACAGAATCCAAAGCAGGCTCCAGGCTCCGAGCTGTCAGCACAGAGCCCCGACGCGGGGCTCGAACCCACGAACCACCAGATCATGACCTGAGCCGAAGTTGGATCTCAACCGACTGAGCCACTCAGGCGCCCCAGCACTTTGCCTGGCTTTTACCAGTGGTGACATTTTGCCAAGACATGAGTGTTTTGTTTTGTTTTAATTTTTAAATGTTTTTATTTGCTTGTGAGAGGAAGTGGGGGAGGGACAGAGAGAGGGAGACCCAGAATGGGAAGCAGGCTCCAGGCTCCGAGCTGTCAGCACAGATTCCGACACGGGGCCCGCACCCACGCACCGTGAGATCATGACCTGAGCCAAAGTGGGATGTGTGACCACCTCAGCCACCCAGGCGCCCCTCAATAAATAGTTGTTTTAAAGGGTAAGACAAATGATAGATATGCCAGCTGTACCCGTCCCTGGTCAGTATGGATATAAACGATCTCTACCGTCTCTTGCGTGGAAATGGCACAGGCTCGTGGATCCCGAAGCAGAGTGCCTCGCTCTAGAAAACAGCTACTGCTATTCATCAGGAGCGGGGAGGACGAAGTGAGTGTGTTCCTAGGACACACCATTGTCCCAAGCTCTGGGGACGCGCTAAGGGTTCCACAGGCTGGTCTCTAGCACTTACTGTTTGGACCAGCACCATCCCTAATACGTGGGTTAATAATTTGTGCTAAAATGATTTTTTTTTTACCTAGTTTCACGCATCAGAACAATGTAACTCATGCCTCAACTTTCGCAGTACATTACAATTGACTTGATAGTGTCCATCTAAAAATCAGACTTTTGATCTACACTCCCTACAGGACAATTCCCAGTTCTGCCAGTAGGAAGGAATTTCCCTGACCTGTTGTCCAAGCAGCTGTCTGTAGGCAGAGGCCACAGGCCATTGGCTTCACCAGCCCGGGGCCCCCTTGAGGGGAGGGAGAGTCTCTGACTTTTAGTTATGCTCATATATATAAGGGTGACTTTTGATCATTTAAAAAAAAAAAAACTGAACTATACACCATACTAAGCAGTGTTCATAAATAGGTGTTTGTTTTTACCTTCTTTTTTTTTTTTTTTTTCTCACGGGCACCGGTGAGCTAGGTGGCTCGAGGGGAGTTTGTCCCCATCGATCTATGGAAGACGGTCCAAGATGGTTAATGATAAAATTAACATGGGTGGAGAAGCCAGCAGTAGTGAAGGATATTGATGTAAGAACAGGAATATATAATCTGTAAAACTCCTTCCCTCCACTCCCATCCTCCAGCCCTCCCCTCTTCCCCCTCAGCTACCCCCTAAAGACTAAAAGGATACAGGTCATATCTGGCCCCGCCTCTTTTTGAGAAGTGGCCAATCCTGGTTCAGGTAAACTATTAACCAGAATCGAGACCCTACTTGGATGTATATAATGAAATTCCTTTACATGAATCTAAGTGTACTATTGACAAGCTAATGCCTCGGGATCTTAGGAATGTTCCATGAATCCACCTATGACCATCTATAAATGTTACTTCAGTTCATCTGCAATGCGGATAGCATGCAGTGTCATGTACCCGTGACAGCCTAGATAACAAAGAGAAAGATAATTAATTCAGTGGCTGATTTTCTTCCTTTTGTTCCTCCCTCCCTTGAACTCTGATCAAGAAATCACCGTACGACTGCAGCAATTTCGACAAAGAGTTCTTAAATGAGAAGCCCCGGCTATCATTTGCTGACAGAACCCTCATCAACAGTATGGACCAGAATATGTTCAGAAACTTTTCCTTCATCAACCCGGGGATGGAGAGGTTGATATCCTGAACCACTTCCCCTGACACACGAGGGACTTTGCCTTCTCTCTGCGAACTGGTTCAAGTGACACTCCTTGGATTCCTTTTCACCTTGGAAAAGAAAAGAAACACTCAATAACACCGGCTGAGACCTTCGAGCTCCCCACTGACTCTGT
This sequence comes from Panthera leo, assembly GCF_018350215.1. Lineage (NCBI taxonomy): Eukaryota > Metazoa > Chordata > Mammalia > Carnivora > Felidae > Panthera > Panthera leo. Next base: position 5,618,352 of record NC_056685.1, on the reverse strand, counting down.
ATCTGCAGCAGAACCCAGCTCCACTCATTACAACGCCCTTCGGTGTCTCTCCCGTCCTCTCCTGCGGCCACCCCTGATGTTAGGTCATCACTAACCATAGTTATTTACTGGAACGAGGGTTCTCCTCCGCACTGTGAAAGATCTGAAAACTTAACACTGCCCTAAACTGTGGCTCTTCGCGTGGGCACCAACGGCTGATCGGTGTAATACTTGATGACGGAAGGGGGCACAGTGAGCACGGGCTTCTGGAGACCGAAACAGCGCGTCGCCTGGTGGGAGAGCGGGCTTCATTCAGCCACAGACAAGTAGCCAGTGACCCGTTTTATTCTGTTCACGTCTGGGGAAGTGTAAATGGTGATGGGGGAAGCCCTGGGTAGGTTTTTATGGGAATTCTTCACAATAAACATAGCTTGTAACTTGAGATTTACAAATCCATTCATTCTGATTAGCCATGGAATTCTTGGGAAAGAGGAAAACGGAAAGTGAAAAGAGATCATGTCGCTGAGGTGGTTTAATAAAACACCTACTCTGGCTATCTTATCAACATAGATATTACACTTAGAGGCCAACATAGACTCATTTACTCCTGCCAGTGGAACCACCCCATCCACCCACTCTCAGCTGATTTCAATATTGTGGAAGCCACTCACTACAATCCTTTTCACGCTGTAACAAGAAGGGCATAGTGCTTCCAAGAGAAAAGAAAACCAATCTCTTATCACACCCTTGATGGTGATTTCGTGACTCATAAGTCTCCCTTTAGGCATTAGTCAAAATAAAAGACCCATGCATGCTACTTGTAGCAGTCGATCTTCTTTGATGACAATTCTAGCTATTTTTAAGGATCTGTGTTGTTTGTATATTTTGATAAAATATTGTGACTTAATGACAGAGGTGGATATGTAAAAATGGAATAAAAGAAAGAAAGAAAGAAAGATGCCTCTTAATAGTTTAATTCCCTACTTGTCCCCGCAAGAGCTTGGTTTTGTCATGGTTGGCATCAAAGTGTCGCTCGCGTTGAGTTGATGTTGGAAATTTGGGGAATCACTAAAGGTCCCCAAAAGAGTGAGAGACTCATAACTTTTAAGTTACTGTTACTATGTTCCTCTTTCCCTTCACCACGAGATCTCTTGGGAGTGACCCACACATGTTGCTACAGGTCTACACATGTTGCGTCTACTCCTCCAACACCCAGATCCAGCTCTGCCCTCCTATCTGTCCCCGGGCACTGCTTCCTCTCAGAACTACCTTCCTGCTGGCCCTGGTGCAATGCACTAGGTCCTCATCTACCTTTCTGCGGTTTTTTATACAAGGGAAAGACCCTCCTTTGATCTTGAGCCCATCATCACTGCAACCCAGCACTTTCCCCTTCCGTCCCCTCCACCTGTGACTGCTCCCTTGACGAGCCCCTTTCCTCCTACCCACCCCCCCCCCCCCCGTCACTTCCAAGGCCTCTCTGCCCATCTTGTTTCCACTTTTCTCTTGGTTCTTTCCCACCACCTTGTGCCTTCTAGGCTTGCTTGCTTGATTTTTTTAATATAATTTATTGCCAAATTGATTTCCATACAACACCCAGTGCTCATCCCAACAAGTGCCCTCCTCCCTGCCCCTCTCCCCTGGCCCCCATCCACCCTCAGTTTGTTCTCAGTATCCGACAGTCTCTTATGGTTTGCCTCCCTCCCTCCCTCTCGGTAATTTTTTTTCCCCTTCCCCTCTCCCATGGTCTTCTGTTAAGTTTCTCAAGATCCACATATGAGTGAAAACACATGGTATCTTTCTCTGCCTGACTTACTTCACTTAGCATAATACCCTCCAGGTCCATCCACGTTGCTGCAAATGGTCACATTATGCAAAGAGCCTAAATGTCCGTCAACTGGCAAATGGATAAAGAAGATGTGGTTTATATATACAATGGAATGCTACCTGGTTTCTAGGCTTTAAACAGTCTCCACTGACTAGCTCTATTTTCTTACAATCTCTACCTCTCTTGTGTTTCCTACTTCCATTAACGGCACCATCGTAGGTCTAGTCATCCAGGCTCAGGACCTCAGAGTCATTGTTGACTGTCCCCTTTCCCTATTTTTTTAACTAAATCCTTGTGATTCTTCCTCTGTAGTCTCTCCAAAAGACATACACATCTCTACTTTCTTTCTGCTACTCATGTCTGGATCCGTCTCCCCATCTTAAGTCTCTCTCCTCATTTTAATTCATATATATAACATACATTATAAACTACAGAGTAGGAATAACTTTTCCTCTGCCCTCTTATGTTAAGAACCTGGGGCCTGCTGATTAAACTGACAAATGACATTAGCAAGAGAAGCAGGCTTTTACTTACACATGCTACACACATATATGCAGAAGTGATTAGTAATTGAAAGGAGTAGTTAGAATTTGGGGCTTAAACACCTAGCTTGGCAGGAGAAAGGGAAGTGGGGGTGGGGGGAAAGGCTCCCATAGGAAGGACAAATATGCTTCTTTAGGAAATGTAAATGGGTTTTCGGGAAAATACACAGGAGATAAGAATGTTTGTCTACACAGCTATGAGTGGTCAGGGCCATAAAATTTCCACAGAGAGAGGATTTATGGTTAAGTATGTTTACTCTTGGTCTCGCTCCTATGAATAGACCCACCCTGAAGGATTTATGGCTGTCCTCATTTTTCTGAAATTTCTGCTTTGGGTCAGATAAGGAAAGTTTCCAGAAAGCCTCTTTCTGCATCTGTTGAATCCCAAGTGTCTTTAGCTTAAAATAATCCTTATTATTTATGAAATATAAAACTATTATCCTCATAAATCAAAGTTGTTATCCCATCATACTCATGTTCAAAACTCTGTGTTGTCTTCACTGGCGAAAACCCAGGCAGGGCCACCAACCTGTCCCCAACCTCTCTACCTGACTCCATTTCCACCTTTCACTCACCTGTGCTCTGGTCAATCTACATTTCTTAGTACTGCCCATACACTCCCATTACTTCCTGCCTCTGTGACTCCTGATACTAGTATGCCTGCCTAGAATGCCCCATTCCCACACATTCAATGTCTTCAATGTCTTCCTGTCTCTCAAGATCCAGTTCAGTTGATGCATCTGCCAAGAACTATCCCCGTCCGGGTGTATCCACGAAGCTGGTGTAGCTCCCGCCTCTCTGAGCTCCCATCGGATTGTATTTCTCTGTCCTTCTCTCATGGCACCTATCAAGTTATGGAAGTGTGTGTTTTGCCTCCCTTTGTAGGCTGTACGCCCCCAAGGACAGGATCTCAGTCCAATTTGTCTTTATACTTCTTACAGTTTTTTTGTACAGTTGGCCCTGGAACAACACAGGGTTAGGGACATCAACCCCTCAGACAGTCAAAAATCCACATGTAACTTCTGACTCCCTCAAAACTTAACTACTAATAGCCTACTGTTGGCCAGAAGCCTTACCCATAACGTGAGGAGTCAATTAACACGCATTGTATGTTGTATGTATTATACGTTGTACTCTTACAATCAAGTACGCTAGAGTACAGAGTATGTTATTAAAAAAATTATAAGGAAGAGAAAATACATTTATAGTACCATACTGTAAAAATCCACGTATAAGTGGATGTTCAATTGTACCATACAGTTCAAACCTGTACTGTTTAGGGGTCAGTGGTGTATTAGAGCTCCAAAAGAGTCACTGGACCAATGAGGAGCATTTGAATGGTGACCCCTCAAAACAGATGTCCACCTGGAATCCTGGATTGTATGGATGGGCACTAAATCCAGTGTCAAGTGTCCTTAGGAGGGACATGCAGAGAAGAGAAGCACATGTGAAGAGGCAGACAGTGATTGGAGTAGTATGGCTGCAAGCCAAGGAACACTGGGAGCCACCAGAAGCTGGAAGAGGCAAGGAACGACTGTCCCACAGAGCCTTCAGAGGGAGAGTGGCCCCACCAACACTTGAGTTTGAACTCTTGGCCTCTAAAATCATGAGAGAATAGATTTCTGTTGTTTCTAGGTCATCCAGTTTGTGGTCATTTATTCTAGCAACCACAGGAAATTAATACACACTGTTAAATGAAACCCAGAAGTGCACTAGGAGGTTGCAAGGATCTCTGTGCATCCCTGCCCACTCTGGCCACCACACATGCAAACAGGGACATCTAGTTCCTGCCGGACTCTCACACCACTTCTCCTGTGATGTAACTTCCCATATCACTCAGCTTTCTGTCCGTAGGAATTCCCCACTGTTGCTCTCACTCTTCCTTGCATTTTTCTATTATCTCATTTCTCTTGCCTGCTTTTGCCCTCTCCTGCCTCCCTTAGTAAGATGAAGGGGGCATCACAATAGGTATAGGGACCCCTGCAATGGGGTCTTGCAGGGGGTGAGAGAGATTGGATTCAACTCCAAATACATCATGGCAAAGAGGGAGTTACTAAGAGGAAACATCAGGAATAAGGGGGATTCTGCCCAAACCCCAGGATTCTTGCTGAAGGCACCCAGGTGATCAGACATCACCTGAGAGATGCTAGAGGACCAAGAACTCAATCAGATATCCAGAATGGTGGCAGCCAGGGCGGGGGGGGGGGGGGGGGGGCAGGGTTCTGCTTAAACTGATTTGCTAGGACTTGTGTTAAAATTGAACAATGCAGAGACAAACACAGAAGCCCAAAAGTCATGCCTCACTGACAAATAATTCAAGGGAGCCTGAACAGAGTTTGGTCAAGGAGAGACTATTTGTCAGGGTTTACAGCAAAGATCATAGTCATAGCATTGCAACAGCTTTGGGGCTACAATTAGTTTAGCTAGAACAGCTGCTTCCATACAGTCCTGAAAGGCTACTGTCTTCCCTGATGTGATCATACTCGTTGAGAAGAAGTGAAGTTCCTATGATCTCATGTGTACACTGAGGTGAGCTGGATCTGTGAGGCCATAGGGTACTGTAGAAAGATGGCAGGTGGGTGAACCAGACAGGCCTCAGTCCAAGCCCCAACTTAGCAGTGATAAGCTTTGCACCATCGTGGGAGTCACTGACTTTCCTGGATGGGATTTTCTCACCTATAAAATGGAGCCCCTTGTCCAAGGTATATTGGGTTGCTATGAGAATAAGAGATGTTCTCGCACAGTGGGGGGAATTTAGCAGATATTTCCTAAATGAGGGTTACTGGGATATTTTCAAGTTGATTGTGAGCCTACCAGAAGATATCTATCTATATCTACCTACCTACCTATCTAGATAAATAGCTATAGAGATAGTTAGATGTCTACATATAGAGATAGATATCTACAGGCATATCTCAGAGATATTGCGGGTTCAGTTCCAGACCACCACAATAAAGCAAGTATCACAATAAGGCCAGTCAAATGAAGTTTTTGGTTTCCCAGTGTATACAAGAGTTATCTTTACACTATATTATAGTTGTTAAGTGTGCAATACCATTATGTCTTTAAAAATCAAGATATATACCTTAATGTAAAAATACTGCTAAAAATTGCTAACCATCATTTGAGCTTTCAGTGAGTCATTATCTTTGCTGATGGAAGGTCTTGCCTTGATGGTGATGGCTGCTGGCTGATCAGGGTGGTGATTGCTGGAGGTTAGGGTGGCGTGGAAACTTCTTAAATAAAACAACAATGAAGTTTGCTGTAGTGACTGACTCTTCCTTTTGCAAATGATTTATCTGTAGCAAGTGATGCTATTTGATAATATCCACAGTAGAATTTCTTTCAAAATTGGAGTCAATGCTATCAAACTTTGCTGCTGCTTCATCAAGTTTATGTAATATTCTGATTTTTTTAATGGTTATTTATTTTTGAGAGAGACTGAGAGACAGAGCATGAGCAGGGAGGGGCAGAGAGAGAGGGAGACACAGACTATGAAGCAAGCTCCAGGCTCTGAGCTGTCAGCACGGAGCCCGACGCGGCGCTCAGACTTGTGAACCGCGAGATCATGACCTGAACCACTCAACCGACTGAACCACCCAGGCGCCGCCGTAATATTCTAAATCCTTTGTCATCATTTCAATAATCTTCACAGCATCTTCACCAGGAGTAGATTCCTTCTCAAGAAATCACTTCTTTGCTCCTCTTGAGAAGCAACTTCTTATCTGTTCAATCTGAGGTTGTAGCAATTCAGTCCCATCTTCAGGCCCCACTTCTGATTCTGGTCCTCTCTCTGTTTCCACCTCATCTGTGGTGACTCCCTACACTGAGGTCTTGAACCCCTCAAAGTCATCCATGAGGGCTAGAATGAACTTCTCCCAATTCCAATTATCCTGTGAATGTTGGTATTTTGACCCCTTCCCATGAATCATAAATGTTCTTAATGGCATCTGGAATGGTGAATCCTTTCCAGAAGGTTTTCAATTTACTTGGCCCAGATCCATCAGAGGAATCACTGTCTATGGCAGCGATAGCCTTATGCAATGTATTTCTTACATAATAAACTTGGAAGTTGAAATGACTCCTTGATCCAAGGGCTACAGAATGGGTGTTGTGTTAGCAGGCATGAAAACAATATTAATTTCATTACCCATTTCCATTGGAACTCTTGGGTGACCAGGTGCATTGTCAATGAGCAGTCATATTTTGAAAGGAATCTTCCTGAGCAGTAGGTCTCAACCATGGGTTCCAACTACTCAGTAAACCATGTTGTAAACAGATGTGCTGTCATCCAGGCTTTATTCTTCCATTTATAGAGCACAGGCAGAATAGATTTAACATAATTCTCAAGGGTGCTAGGGATTTTGGAATGGCCAATGATCACTGACTTCAACTTAAAGTCACCAGCTACACTAGCCCCTAACAAGAGAATTAGCCTGTTCTTTGAAGCTTTGATGCCAGGCATTGACTTCTCCTTTCTGACTATGAAAGTCCTAGATGGCATCCCTTCCAATAGAAGGCTGTTTCATCTACATTGGCAATCTGTTGTTTAGTTTACCTACCTTCATTATCTTAGCTAGATTTTCTGGATAACTTGCTGCTTCAACTTATTCTTTTATGTTATGGAGATGGCTTCTTTCCTTAAAGTTCATGAACCAACCTCTTCTAGCTTCAAACATTACTTCAGCAGCTCCCCCACCTCTCTCAGGCTTCATAGAATTGAAGAGAATTGGGCCTTTCTCTCACAAGGGAATGATGTGACTGGTTTGATCTTCTATCTAGACCATTCAAATGTTCTCCATATCAACAGTAAGGCCACTTTGATTGCTTATCATTAGTGTTCACTGGAGTAGCATCTTTAATTTTCTTCAAGAACTTCTTTGTATTCACAACTTAGCTAACTGTTTGGCACAAGACGGCTAGTTTTTGGCCTATCTTGCCTTTTGACGTGCCTTACACACTAAGTTTCTCACATCTAGTTTTTTATTTAAGTGAGAGACATGTGACTTCATCTGACTTGCGCACTTAGAGACCAATGGTAGGGTTATTAACTGGCCTTATTTCAATATTATGGTGTCTCATGGAGTAGGAAGGCTAAAGGAGAGGGAGGGGGGGATGGAGAAATGGCCCGTCGATGCATCAGTCAAAACCTATACATTTATCGATTAAATTTGCCATTTTATATGGGTGCAGTTCATGGCAACCAAAACAATTACTATAGTAACACCACAGATCACCACAACAAATACAATGATAATGAAAGAGTTTGCAACATTGCAAGAATTACCAAAATGGGAAACAGTCAGCAAAGGCTGCTGGAAAAAATAGCACTGATAGTCTTGTTGGATGCAAGATTGCCACAAGTATTCAATCTGTAAAAACAAAAACATTATCTGCAATATGCAATGAGGCAAAGCACAATAAGATGAGATATGCCTGTTTAAAGATGGATAGACACGCAGACAGATAAATCTGTATCTTTAAATGGATGTTTAGGTAGATTTGAGATATATCTAGTGTGTCTTATAAGTCAAATTGTCAACAAGAGAAATAATTATTGATTGTCTCTACCAAGTAGCACAGAAACAGCCTCTATGACTGAGAGGCTATGGTTTTGAAGTGAAAACATCAAGGGAGATAACTCCATTGGGAGCTTTCTTGGGAGGATGAGAGGCTAGCTTCACTGGGCACCTTGTTTCCATTTGCAGAACTACCTCCTGTTCTAAATAGATGAGGAGTCAATTTCTCCCCTGGGTAAAACCAGAACAGGTGGTCTCCCCAGTTACCATGGAAATGTTAGGATGAACTACATGTGGCAAAAGATGCTATAGCATCCTCTTACTTATCTTGAGGACATGTATCTATGAGAGGCTGTATCTGCTTCGCTGTATAAGGGGGCGGGATTCCTCCTGTCTTTGCAATCCCTGAGCAGATTGCCTGTGATTCACATTATAATCTGGTTGAATGCCTACTCAGTAACAAAACTGTGGTTTTTTTCTCTCCCATTCTTGTGGAGAGGTTTTCTGGATTGAGAGATGATTTGTTTTTTTTTGTTTTTTTTTAATTATATTTCCCCAACACCAGCTTCTCCTACCGTTCAATATAAGGAAGGGATTTGGGAAGACACAAGGAGGATTTTTTTTGACTCCCTGCCTGTGACTCCTTGCCTCCCACCCTCCCTCCAATTTACCCTAAAGATAGTCTGGCATGAAAATTCTAATATTCTATTTAAAGGCACATTCTTGTGTTTCTCCCTAAAACACTAATAAGAAATTAGAAAACCATTGAGTCAGTCTGTTATTTCTCATTTTTTTCATTTCCCAATCAGAAAATCATTCAACAGATATTTATTGTGCACCTGCTATGTACCTAGAAGTACCCAGCTTATCTTCAAGACAAGTCCTACCTCTCAAGGAACTCTGCGAATCCTCCTACCTACTCCCTATTGCATCCAAGATGTGTGCTCCTCAAAAATTTTTAGCCAACATGTGCTAACTGCAGTTGTCACAGACATGATTTTTTCTATCTGCATATCTTTCTCCCACAGACTTAAAGCTTTTTTCTTAAATGGTGACGCTATTCCTTAAGCAATTCCCTGAAGCTGTCTTCAGGGCTAGTGTTGTTGCTGCTTCCTCGCAGAGAGTTCCCTTCGCTCTGAGTTGTGAGGAAAGCAGGTGAACTTCCGCTATATTCAAGTCAAGGTGGTGGTTTTGTTTGTACTCAGAACCAGCTGGCCTTTTCCTGGTGACAACCTCCACACTATTGCAAAAACTGCACCCATGGGGCTTGGGCTTGAGGGGAGAATAAGCAAACCAACGGATGAGCTGAAGCCCGTAGAGTAACAGAAGATTAAGGACAGAAAAGTATGTTCTAGCCAGATTTCCAGTGCTACAAAAATTTGGATAAAGAGTTTGAATGTCCTTCCATGAGCAAGGTGGAGCCACTGAAATTATGCCAACAGAGCACAAAATTCTCAAAGCACAAGCACCAGAAGCATAAGTGAAAAAAAAATTAATTAAAAAAAGAGTTTTCTCTGGAAAACCGGAGGCCAAGTTTCTGAAGGGAAGACCCACTCAGAATTTCCTACATATCAGATCATATCATCTGAGTTAGAGGACATCAGAGGGACATAAGAGGTCCCGGCCCTCACACCCCCACAAAAACAATGACTGAACAAATACTTATGGAGGCAAGTAGCTCTGGGAGAGGTCCAGAGTGCACTGAGAAGCTCCAACGACCCAGTGGAGGACAAAAAAACAACACTGGCCACATAGAAAGATGGAGTTGACCCTTCAACAACATGGGGAGTTAGGGGCACCAAGTCCTGAGCTGTCAAAAATCCACGAATAACTTTTGACTCCCCCAAAACTTACCTATGAACAGCCTACAGTTGACCAGAAGCCTTACCAATCACATAAACAGTGGATTAACACCTGTTCTGTACGTTCAACGTGTTGTATGCTGTATTCTTACAATAAAGTACGCTGGGGAAGAAAAAGTGCTCAGAAAATCATGAAGAAGAGAAAACACGTGTACAGTACTGTATTTGTAAGCAAAACAAAACGAAACAAAACTCTGCATATCTGTGGACCTGTGCAGTCCAAACCCGTGTTGTTTGAGGGTCAGCTGTACCGGTGCGTTTTATCCCCATCACGCCTCCTCGCGCTGGCAGCCCTCAGCAGCAAGGGATCCTCTTGAAACACCTGACATGGCTTCTCCCTGAAGAGGAGAGGAGCAGGAGACTCCAGCAGCCTGCACACCAAGGACCCCAGCAGCCCTTCCGCTGCTGCAGACACAAAGGGGTTAAGGGGCTCATACCCAAGCTATACGAGGAACTCGTACCACTCCACAGCAGAAAAATAAAAACTGGAAATGGTCAAAGGACTTAGACATTTCTCCAAAGTAGACATCCAGATGGCCAAAAGGGACATGGAAGGTTCTCAGAGTCACTACATCATCAGGGGAATACAAATCAAAACCATACTGAGATACCACGTCACGCCAGTCAGAGTGGCCAAAATGAACAAATCAGGAGACTACAGATGCTGGAGAGGATGTGGAGAAAGGGGAACCCTCGTGCACTGTTGGTGGGAACGCAAACTGGTGCAGCCACTGCGGAAAACAGTAGGGAGGTTCCTCAAAAAATTAAAAATAGAACCACCCTATAACCCAGCAATTCCCCTTGTGGGTACACGTCCAAAGAAAATGAAACCAGTATCTTGGAGAGACCTGCAATCCTATGTTCACTGCAGCATTATTCACACTGGTCTGGGTACAGAGACAACCTAAATGCCCACAAATGGATGAACGGATGAAGCTAGAATGGTGTGTATATACAACGAGTGTTATTCAGCCTTAAAAAAAGAAAATTCAGCCATTTGCAACAACATGGATGAATCTGGAGAACGTCATTACTAAGTGAAATAAGCCAGAGAAAGATGAATACTATATGACCCCACTTACATATATAATCACACTCATAGAAGCAGTGAGTAGAATGAGGGCTGCTCGGGGGGCTGGGACAAGGAGGAAATGGGGAGATTCCAGTCAAGAGATACAAAGTTGCAGTTACACAAAATGAGTAAATTCCAGAGTTCTAATCTAGAGCAATGTGATTATAGCTAACAGTACTGTCTTGTATACTTGAAATCTGCCAAAAGAATAGATCTTAAGTGTTTTCATTACACACGCGCACACACACAAAAAGGTAAGCATGTGAGGAAATGTATATGTTAATTATCTTGTGGGAAAAATTTCACAATGTATACATATATCAAAACATCAAGTTGTACACTTTACATATTTAAGTCTTGTCAATTATGCACTTAAGTATAGCTGGGGAAAAATTAAAGAAATTTAAAATTTTTAATTTTAAAAAAGAACCTCAGGGCGCCTAGGTGGCCTAGCCGGTTAAGCGTCCGACTTCGGCTCAGGTCATGATCTCGTGGTCCGTGAGTTCAAACCCCACGTCGTGCTCTGTGCTGACAGCTCAGAGCCTGGAGCCTGCCTCGGATTCTATGTCCCCTCTCTCTCTGCCCCTCACCCGCTCACTCTCTGTCTTTGTCTCCATCTCTCTCTCTCTCAAAAATAAACATTTAAAAAATAATAAAATAATTTTAAAAAGAACCTCCAACATAAACACAAGGAGGTAAATAATCTCTCTATATTAAGCTGGCCTTACACATGCTTTGCATGGCTGTTTATTTCGTGTGAGCTTCTATTTAATGAATGAGGGAGCGTGTGCGTCTCCTCAGCCCTTTGCACAGATACCTATCGGCGTCAGTGCCAGAAAAATGGATTCAGTTTTTACAGAAGGAAGATGGTAAGAGAAAAAAATGCATTGACCAGAAGATAGAGTGACAGAGTAGCTGAGCCAGAATCACAGTTCAAGCACTTGGCCCCCTGTCCCTTGGCCTTCCCGTCCCCGTGTCTGGGTGGAGGCCCTGTGGTTCTGGTGAACTGTTTGCAAAGAGCTCTCCGCAGTTCCTTGGTGAGAAGGCCACCTGCATGCAGAGAACACAGACATCTATCTCGGCCCCAGAAGAGGCCCCCACTTGCACTGTGGGGACAAGGAGATGAGCAAGTACTCATTTCTTCCGTCAGACCAAAGCTGACGGGTCCCTTGGCTGCACCCAGGTGGGTCTGCCCGGGCTGACCAATCAGCCCGACAGGCCCTCCAACTAGTTCTCGGGATTTTAGTGCATTTGTGATGTTGATTTTTAGAATGAACTTGACACCAGCTTTATTTTTGGTCAATGCAATTCTCCTGGCCTTTTCAGAAGAACTGAGGTTCCTTCCGATGCAGGAAAGTAAGAAGACCTCTAATCTCACGCTCACAAACTCCTGGTCTTTGGGTCACAAGCCCACCATTTCTTTCAAAGTAAGCTCTCCTTTTTCCGGACATCGTCACCTTATATCACTGTAAATCTTACACACATTCCCTCCAGATGTGTGTGGGAACTCTGAGAATAAATCCGTATCCGCTTTGCCTTCTTTGTTCACCTCATGTCACAGCTTCTGTGACAAAAGCACATTGGAGACATTTATATATGCTTATAGAGTCTATTTATAGCAGCGGGTGACGGTCTGATTTTTGAAAATGGGATGAAAGCGTTCTGTTAATTTAATACAGATTCTGATTTCTAGAGATCAAACTTCTGGCCTTGATCACCGAGTCTCACTCTCCCCTTGGATCATCTATCATCTTCCCAGAAAGGGGGCACGAAGGGAGACGGCTATGGCCTCCTAATACAGAGGTACCTCATTACATTTCAGAACTGGAGGGTACTTGGCCATCCAACCCCCTCCATCTGCATTTAAGGAAACAAAAACTTCCAGCTGACAGGGGGCATCCATAAAGTCACGGCGGGAGGGGGACGGACGGTAGACGCCATTCCTAAACTTCTTTTGGGTCTTTACGACCCAATCCATTGCTTCCTCAACAGTGGTGTGGAAGATAAAGATTACAAAGTTTCCACACCACAGCTTTCGCTTAGAGAAGGGAAGCTGGGTGAAGAAACAATATTGATTAAGCATCTTACGTATCAGGAAGAGAGTAGATCCACACAACCCCAAGAGTCACGTATTACACACCCATTTCACTGCCCCATTTTACAACCAATTAGCCAAGGCAGAATTTGGACCCAGGTCTCTCTAATTTCGAAGCTCCAACTTTTATTCTGACAACACGCTTTTCCTAATTCTCTCCATTTTCAAACTAAACTGTAGTCAGAACCAGCTGTTTTTTTCCATGTGGGGGCCATTCCCTCCACGTTACGCCACACCATTCCTTTTTTGAACCTACATCCCACCTTGTTGGCACGGAAAAGCCACTGTCACTGCCCTCAGGGGACTTATAGTCCAGGAAGCTCTCTCTCTCCAGCACCTTCCTTTATTTTTCATCACTGCCCAGTAACAAAAGCAGGGGTAGGCAGGTGAGTGTGTAGGGCTGCAGTGTTACTCTCGATCCTCCCTCCGAGCTTCTTGACCCATGATCTTGACAAGTAGGTCTATTTACAGAGGATGGGGCTGTGAGAAAAAATCCGGACCGCCATGCCTTCCCTCCCTTCCAAGACCAAAGGATGAGACGAGAGCCCTCACAGGCTACTGGTACTTGGGCTGGAAAGGCTGCCTAGGCAAGGCTGCCCTGAGTGTAGGTTATTACCCATGGAGTATGACCCTGAAATCCCTCCTTACGGTACAAAACACTCCTATCAAAAATAAGGTCCCATGGACTGATGCCTGGTTACAGTTGCTAAGAACTTGGAAGGAACCAGCCTGTCTTCTTCTGTGACCAGAAACATCTGATAACCCATGATCACTGAAAGGGAGGAAGAAGGCATAAAAGAGGCAAGGGGGGGGGGGGGAGACCTTTTCAGACATCACAATTTTGCAGATTTTTAAAAGTACTAGATCTTCCGGCTTTTATGAAGTATTTTCACCCATAGCAGTGTGTGGAAAGAAGAGACAGACATCCACCCTTTTCTTTCTCCTATGGAAACTGGAGGCAAAACAGAATACCACGGACTGGCCGTCGTTTTCCTTTGTGTACTTCTAGCTTGGAATGTGTGGAGAAAACCCTTACCAGCGCTAGGTTAACAACAGAGCCCTAGGACCAAAGAAGGGGGCAGGAAATGCTGTCTTGGGAAACTGGTACCTCCAAATACCTGACCTCAAAGTTAGACTTCCACAGGAGGCTTGTCATGAGGCTCCAGGCATCATAATGATATCCACGGGTTATGGCAACTCCTGCCATAATACCCATAGGTTTCCCTTCCAATGGGGCCATGGGGAATGACAGCAAATTATTACTTGTTGGATTAATAAGTATAACATCCTACACCCCATCACCCTAAATGAGTGCTTGGCATCATTTCACTCATTCATTCATTCACTCATTCATTCAGAAAACCTGGAGCACATTCTCAGTTTTGGAGCTCAGTCCCACAGCGTTCACTGGGTGCTGAACATAGGCCAAACATGATGCTAGATACGAGGGAATGAATCACCAAGGATGACTCACAATTTATACCTTCATGGAGTGTGCAACAAACATACCATTTACATCATAACAAATATAAAGTATGAAACACAGGGTGTGCTGCAGGTGCACATGCGGGGGAGTAAATGAAATAGTGGGTCAAGGGAGGCCTTCCTGGAGAAGAGACATGTGAATGATGCAAAAAGGGAAGAAAGTTCCAAAGACTCGAAGGTGAGGGAGAATGTGGTGGGTGTGGGGAACTGAAGAACGTCCAGAAAATCTGAAGTGAAGAGGAAGGAGGCATTAGGCAAGCCTGCCAACGTGTCACAGCCCAGGAGGCTGAACTTGATCCTACAGAAAACAGGAAGTATGCAGCAGGAAACCAACACGATCAGATTTCAAGTTGGGGAAGGTGGAGCTGGGAGAGGTCCTGAGAAGACGGCAAAGGGTGCTCTCTGGGTGCCTGGTATTGTGCCTCACCAAATTCTCCAGTATAATTATTTTATTTCACTATTATCTGTGGCTTAAAATTATGTTAATGAAGTTCACGATCGAAGTCAAGCTAATACTAAAAACTTATTCAAAAAGCATTTGCCTACTCTAAAAAAAGAAAGATCTCTAAGACTGATAGGGAGCGCTTTCTAGGAAACAACATCATGGTTGGGGCACCAACCACCTCCTCTGCAGCAGAAAACCCGCATACAACTTTTGATTCCCCAGAAATTTCACAACAGCCTACTGTTGACTGGAAGCCCTACCAATGACATTAACAGTTGATTAACACATACTTTGTATGTATTATATACTGTATTCTTATAATAAAGTAAGCTAGAGAAAAGGGAATGTTATTAAGAAAATCATAAGGTAGAAAAAATACATTTACAGCATGTACTGTAAAAAATCTGCATATATGTGGAGCTGTGCAGTTCAAACCAGTGTTGTCCAAGGGTCAACTGTGTATCCTATGCAGTATTTTTTTTTAAATAAAGGGAAAAGCTTTACACGTTTGCTTATCGTTGCAGGAAGGACCACAGGAAGGATAAGCCAGGGTGACAGAAGATATTTGGGAGAGAGTGGCATTCTCTGAGAACACTTCTTGTATAGTTTTGAGTTTGAAAAGTATGCTGATATTCTACATATTCAAAAACAAAATCAGAGTAGAGAAAAATAGGAAGGGGGATAAAGATCTCTGTCAGCCGACTAAAACAAATCAATCCAGTTGTATTGCAAATGAACAACATAACCTTGGTAAGGAGAAGAAAAAACAGGGGGAAAGAAAGAAAACTAATCCCAGTAACTCATGAACACAGTCTTTAAACAAATACCCTGAGTCCAGGAAGAGTGGATGGAAGAATTGCAAACAAGTCCTGAACTCCTTTCCAAAATTTTGTTTTAACTATAGTAGTATCAGCAAAGCAATTGTGACAGTGCTTTGGATGTGATACAGGGTTGAACAAATGATTGAATGTGTTGATGTTGGAAGCCAAGGTTATCACTGTGGAAGAAGGGACATGCAGGAGAGAGGAGAAAGAACCTGGGAGGTAATCTGGAATTGCAGGAATCGGTATGGGCTCACGATTTCTAACCTATGTACACGTTTGGGTATAAGCACATTTCTGTGCTGATATATCTACATGTGTGCATATATATGTGTGTGTGCATATGTCTGTGTATACGCACATATACATGAGTATGTCTCTCGTGTGCATATATTCCCAACTCTTTCTGCTGAAAAGGCCAAGGACGCTCCACTGGCAATGAGCACCTCGTCTTAGTCTGCAATACTATTCCTCATTAGAGGAACCAGACATTTGGAGTAGGCAGGAATCATCTATGGATGTTAAATCTAGGGGGAAATTGTAATGAGGAGAATATTTACACTGCCTTAAAATGTCTTTCCATGAAGACACTTCCTTAGCAAGGAAAGTAAAAAAAAAAAAAAAAAAAAACAAAAAAAAACAGTGATTAAGTGGTATAGAAACTAGGCAATACATCAACCAGGTAACCAAGGGTAACATCACCAACGAGGGACAGGAGGATATTGTGATTCTCCAGACCATCTACGCTAAGAAGGACACATCACCTATGTGATATCCCAGCCATGAATGCCTAACCTCAATATAATCCTGAGGAGAAAACATCAGTTGAGTACAAGATGTGAAATGTTCTATTTAAAAAATAAAAAGAAGAGTTGAGAAAGAGAGGAGAATATTGTTCAAAAAGAGTCAATGTCATAAAAGGTGAAGGAACTCTGGAAATGTTCATATTAAAGGAGGCTAATGACTCATGACATGCCTGCCTCCAGCCTGGATCCCACACTGCAGAGAAAATACACCAATACTGCATCGGTTGGCAAATTGGAACATGGAAGGTATATTAGCTAAAATATTGTATCACTGTAAATTTTTAGAGCTTATCAGTGAACTAGAATTTCATAAGAGATTATCTTCATTCTTAGAAAATATACACTGAGGTATTCACAGATAAAGAGCCATAATGTATGTCACTTACTTTCAAATGGCTTGGAAAAAATACTGTGAGAACAAATAATAAAGCAGAGGGGACAAAAAAGTTTAATAAATAGGCGAATTCAGTAATGGGTGTTTGGGTATTCTTGGCACTATTTTTGTTTTTGCATTTTTTTATAAATTTGAAATTATTTCCATACAAAAAAATTTTTTAACGAAAAGCATCCTATTATACAGAATCATAGATCATTAGTAATAGTTGCAATGAGTCCTTTTTATTTTGCCCCAAATGCTGCCTTGACATGGTGTAGCCATGGTGTGGTGGAAAGAACACCAGACTTGATGTCAGAAATCATGGTTTTGACTTTGGAAAGGCCATTTAAGGTCTTTATAACATGGTTTGTACATTTATAATGTGCAGATAATGAGACACACTTCAGAAGCAAGGATTTTAAAATTAAAGATACTACATAAAATCTACAGTGTCATACAAACTTCAGGGAAGGTCAGCACAACCCCTCCACCTGAAGTTCAAGGTAGAAACCTTGGACTCATCCTGAAATGTCACCCCCTCTCCCCCTATTTATCAGACCCCAAGTCTTATCTTGTCTGTCTCTCCCCTCTGTCCTCTTCCCTCCACCTCCATTGCTATAAACTTAGGTCCAGTTCTCATCTCCTCCTGGCTGCACCAGAGCAAGAGTGTCCTAAGGGTCTCCCGGCCACAGTAACAACCCCTCTGATGCATCCTCAGGGCAACTCAAGATCATTCGAACAGGTTAGTGATTGTGTCATTCCTACTTCTACTTCTTAGGTTCCTTTAAAGCAATGATTCAGACCTTTTCTGAATGCAATTTGCCAAAGGGGCTCCCTAAATTCTCTCCATTGAGCCTAAATTAAGAACCCAGGTTTTATGGTTCCTCATTTTCCTTCACATCTGGGTCCTGCCTCCCTCTCCATCCTCATTTTCCTCCTTCCCTCCACCCACTTCCTAATCTCAGCCACTTACAGTCCATGGAACCCTCCTGTTGCTCACTTCTTGGCTCTAAACATCCAGTTGACCATGCCTGGAATAGTGTTGCCACTTCTTGGCTTGGCCAATTCCCAACCATCCTGCAATTTTTCATCCAAAATTGCCTTGTCTGGGAAACATTTCCTGACTCAATCTGGCCAAATTAAGGGCCTTCCTCTATGGTTCCACAGCACCCTTGCACACCTCTCCCCTGGCTCTTCTTATGCTGGACTTTCTGCCACCAGACTGAACTTCTGAGGATGGGACAATGAGCACACCTTCAGCCCTTGGAATCATACCTAGCACATCACAGGTACTCAATAATATGTGGTGAATGCACAAATGAAATATGAAGTAGAGGCAGCATTATTAAGACCTCATTCCTCTTCCTGTTCTCCCAAAAGGCCAACTGCCAATAATCAATGATGACATAAAGACAGGAAGAACAATATAACTAGAATGCTGATATGATCCAAAAAATTCCCTCTTAGCCATTTGGCTCAATATCTTGGCCCTTCAAGCATTTTTGCAGAGCATGGGGCAAATGGCATCAATACTGCAACTCCTAATCCTCTGCACATACTCTAACAAAGATGGTCCCGAAAAGAAAATACATTGTAAATTCAGAAGGATAAGTTGTTGTCTTAAGACCCACTGACCATATTAAAAAGGTCAACATAGGTCTACCCAAGTCGGAATCTCTGCCCTGAAATTCCAAGGCACTTAAAATGTCAATAGACTGTAAATCCAAATACTTGTTTACTCATGGGAACAATTAGCTTTTGTGAAGGAAATCAGCAGCCTGTTCATCCCTCATAAAGATGATCTTGATGGAAATAGTAAAATGGCCAAAGAGTAGGAAACAATAAGTAAACTCGAAAAAAAAAGATAATCATTTGCCTAAATCTATAAAAAAAATTAGAGGCAAAAAGCACACAAGGTTTAAATGTTTTCTTTTAATATAAGGGTAGACACTAGAGGATTAGAAATAGGCTGTTTTACTTACAAACAATTAGAAGGGAAAAATAGAACAAATAAAGTTTAAGGAAACAATTACAAAAAGGAAGAGTAAAAGGGAGAAATAAATTCAAGCATGACAGTAATCATAATATATGCCAATGAGTTAAATCTTTATAATAAAAGATAGAGTCTCAGATTCGTAAGGCAAAAAAGCCTGTCAAATGCTTTTTAAGAGGGGTAGACCCATAACAAATGACAAGAAAGTTTGGAGAAAAAAATAAGAAAAGACATACTAGTCAAATGTAAAAGAAAAGAAAGGTAAAGGAAGGAAGAAAAAAAGGTGGAAACAAATGGAAGGGAAGAAGGAAAGAAACATCAGGTATAGTAATACTGATGCCAGATAAAACAGAATTGAAACAAATACATTCCAGATTGAAGAAAAACAGGAAAATACATGTAAAAATAAAGATTTTAAGACTATAAAAAACAAAACTGATAGAAAAAGAAGAAAGATAAATTCATTGTCAAAATGGAAAGCATTAAAATACCCATGTGTTAGTGATGAAGTTTTGGGGTGATGGGGGTTTGTAGGGTCTGGAGCTGACGGCCAAGAAAGAATTCTTGAAGACGTCTTTGGTGCAAAAAGGTGACTTTATCAAAGCATGGGGACAGGACCCAGGGGCAGGAAGAGCTGCACTGGGGTCCTGCCAGGTAACTCATTACATACCCTCGGGTTGGGAGGGGGTCAGGGAGAGAGTAAGTCTCTAAGGAATTTTAGAAGCAAGGTTTCCAGGACCTTGAGGGGCTAGTGGTTGCTAAATAAGCACCATTTACTACCATTTAATAAAACCTCAGTCCTGAGACCCTTTAGAAGTATATCAGGGCGGGGGGGCGGGGCATAAGCTTGGAAGATGATGGCCAGCACATATCTTGGGGCAGCTGAGATAGAGGAAGTTGACTTACAGGATCCTCGAGGTTGGGGTAATGTTAAGCTAAGGTTCTCTTTTGCTCCCAGCAAAGTGCCATCCTTGAGGCCGCTGAGCTCCTAGAGACAGGTCACTCTGCAGGTTTCAAGGACTTCTCAATGGGGAATTTAATTTTTCTTTTTTTTTTAACCGTTATTTATTTTTGAGACAGAGCATGAACGGGGGAGGGTCAGAGAGAGGGAGACACAGAATCTGAAACAGGCTCCAGGCTCTGAGCCATCAGCACAGAGCCTGATGTGGGGCTCAAACTCACAGACCGCGAGATCACGACCTGAGCTGAAGTCGGACGCTTAACCGACTAAGCCACCCAGGCGCCCTGAATTTTTCATTTGCCTTAGTTTCCCACATTACCATGGCAAGCACTTAAGCCTCTTGCCTTTGTTCTTGGGGAGCTGGGAGTGTCTGAGGAGCATCACACAGATCCCACCTGGGATGGGGCAGGGGTGCTAGCTTATGCTTTGCCCCTCAGCCTGCCTCATGCTCCTTCATCATTAGTAAACAAGAATAGGTAAAGACAAAGAATATTTCACTAACAGAATTAAGAAGTTTGACCTAATAAATAAAAAGAGAACTTTAAAGTCCATAAACACTGATAATACACTCCTTCCAAGGAAAAATGTACCCTGCCTCACAGAGTTGGTATGAGAATGAAATGAGTTAACATATGGAAAATACTTAGTGTGTGGCACATAGTAAATACTCAATAGGCATACGCCATTGTTGTTCTAAAAACCCGCCACTGAAAGTGTCAACAAATTCTACAAGGAAAAAGGTGAAAAGGCTGTAGCCACTGACCACAATTAGAAAGTAGCAGTAGGAAGATAGCAATAATATTCTATCTACATGAGGAATTTAGAACCGACTTACAAAGACCTCTAGATTAAACAGAAAATCAAAATGAAATTTATAAATTATTTAGAAATGAGTGACAATAAGAATATAGAGGTTAATACCTCTGGGATAGGCCATAAAAGTACTCAAAGAAAAATGTGTAACTTAAGTTTATATATTATAAAACAAAGAAGATAAATAAGGGAAACTCGTGGTTTTATTAAATAAACCAGCAAAAAAAAAAAAAGTCCTTATCTGCTAGAAATACAAACTCAAGTATTCAATTGAAAAATATGACATCTGGGACTTGCTTTAAAATACTCCAGAAGGACAAGTTTAAATGTAGAGGAAAGAAGATGAAACACATTCAGAAGAAACTTGATGTCTGTTGAAACTACGTGATTGATGCCCAGGGATTGTTTTCGTAGCATCTTCTCTGCTTCCGTGTATGTGAAACTTTCCATATTAAAAGTATTTTAGTTTCATGTGTAAAAAAAAAAGTATTTAAAAATGAACCAACCAAAAACAAGTCACAAAAATAACAGCAAAGAAACCTTAAAAATTGGAAAAAAGAAAATTTTAATGATAAAAAACAAAAATTAAGAAAAATTACGTAGTATCCTTCATCAGTAAATCCAAAATTTGATTTTTTAAGTAAACAACTATTTGACTACTTGTTAATAATTGAGATGTCATTTATTATAATTACAAAAACAAAAGGCAATTATAGATGTTAAAAATTATAAAAACCTATCATGTGTAATTATATCTCAATAAATTTGGAAATCTGGATGAAATAGATCATTTCCTAGAAAAAAAGCATAAATCATTAAAACTGACTTCAAGAAATGGGTTTCTTAAAAAATCTAATAATCCTGACCAGGTTGGATTTATTTATGTAAGAATGGTTCAATACATAAAACTCAATTTATTATACCATATTAACAGAATGAAGGGGGAAAAACACATGATCATCTCAATAATATAGGACAATCATCTGACAAAATTCAACACGCTTTTATCATAAAAAATACTCAACAAACTACATATAGCAGAAAACTATCTCAAGATATAAAAGCCATATATGAAAAGCCCAAAGCTAATATCATATTCAATAGGAAAAGACTGAAAGCTTTTCCTCTAAGATCAGGAACAAGACAAGGATGCCTGCTTTCACCACTTCTATTCAACATAGTACTAGACAGCCTAGCCAGAGCAATCAGGCAAGACAAGAAATAAAAGGCATCAAAATTGGAAAAGAAGAAGTAAAATTATCTCTGTTTGCAGATAATGTGATCTTATATGTAGAACTCCCCCACCGAACACACACACACAAACTATTATAACTAATAAATACAAATACAGCAAAATTACAGTATACAAAACGAATACACACAAAATCCACTGCATTTCTATATACTAACAATGAACAATTCAAAAAGGAAATTAAAAAAACAATTCTACTTACAGTAGCATCAAGGAGAATACTTAGGCATAAATTTAACTAATGAGATGAAAGGTATGTGCACTGAAAACTACAAGATACTGCTGAAAGAAATTAAAGACATAAATGAATTAAACATCTCATGTTTAGGGGCACCTGGGCATCTGACTCTTGATCCCAGGGTTGTGAGTTCAAGCTCCACATTGGGTACAGATCCTACTTTTTAAAAATCTCATGTTTATAAGTTGGAAGGCTTAATATTGTTCAGATGTTAACATTCCCAAAATTACCTACAGATTTACTGCAACCCCTATTAGAATCCCAAGAACAATTTTTGCAGAAGTAGAAAAAAAAATTATCCAACAACACTAATATGGAAGATCAAGGGACCCTGAATAGTTAAAAAAAAATCTTAAATAAAAACAAAGTTAAACAACTTAGATATATCATGGTTGCAAAACTTATTTAAAAGCTACAGTAACCAGGGGCGCCTGGATGGCTCAGTTTGTTAAGCATCCAACTCTTGATTTTGGCTCAGGTTATGGTCTCATGGTTGTGAGATCAAGCCCCACATCAGGCTCCACACTTGGAGCCTGCTTAAAATTCTCTCTCTCCCTCTCCCTCTGCCCCTCCCCTGCTCTCTCTCTCGAAAAAAAACAAAACAAAACAAAAAACAAAACGAAACAAGACAAAATGCTACAGTAATCAAAAGAGTGTGGTACTAGCCTAAACAGACATGTAAGCCAATGGAATCGAATAAAGAGCCCTGAAATAAGCCCTCACATCTATGGTTTAATGTTTTGTTTTGTTCAAAAAAGGGGCTAACAATCTTTAATGGAGAAAGGACAGTCAATTCAACAAATGGTCTTGGAAACCTGGATATCCACATGCAAAAGAATAAAATTAGACCCTTATGTTACCCTATATACAAAAATTTCAATGGATCAAAGACTTAAATATAAGACCTAAAACAATAAAATTCTTAGAAGAAAACACAGGGAGAAATCTGCATCACATTAAGTCTGACAGTGATACCTTGGATATGAAACCAAAGGAACAGGTAACAGAAGTAAAAATAGATATTGGATTAAAATGAGATTAAAAACTTCTGTGCATCAAAGGACACAATCAACAGAGTGAAAAGGCAACCTACATAATAGGAGAAAATATCTGTAAATCATACATCCCATAAGGAATTAATATCCAGAATAATAAAGAACTCCTAACTCAATAGCAAAAACAAAAACCAAGTAACTTGACTTAAAATGGGCAAAGGACTTGAATAGACACTTCACCAAATAATATACAGAAATGGCTGGCAAGTATATGAAAAGATGGTCAGCATAATTAATCATTAGTGAAATGCAAATCAAAACTATAATGAAGAGGAAGGCTCAAGATGGAAGAAAGAAAAGAGGATTAAAAGAAATGAGGGTGGTTTAATGGGCCTCTGAGACATCAAGCATCCTCATATCCTTATTATAGCACCCCAGAAGGAAAAAGGAGAAAGAGGCAGGAAAGTTCTTTAAGACTAAGAGTGAAAACTTTCCTAACCTGGAGAAGGAAACAGAAATCCGGGTCCAGGAAGCAACAGTTCACAACAAGATGAATCCAAAGAGATACACACCAAGATCCATCAGAAATAAAATGTCAAAAATTAAAGAGAAAGAGAAAATTATAAAAACAGCAAGGGAAAAGCAATTAATTATGCATAGTGAACCCCCCCCCCATGAGACTCTCATCTAATTTTTCAATAAAAAATTAACAGACCAGAATGGAGTGGTAAGATATATTCATAGTACTGGCAGGGAAAAAAAACCTATAACCAGAAACACTCTATCCAGCAAGGTTGTCATTCAGAATTGAAGGGTAGGTAAATATATCCCAAACAAGCAAAAGCTAAAGGAGTTTATTATCACTAAACAGGCAAACAGGCTTTACAAGAAATAATAAGGGACTTCCTCAAGCAGAAAAGGTCATAACTAGAAATAAAAAAAAAACATAGGAAAGAAAAAAATTTCATGAGTAAAGGCAAACATAAAAATAGGGCAGTGGATCAATCAACCACTTATAAAGTGAGTAAGAGAATTAAAAGACCAGAGTGGTAAAAATCAACTAAATCTACAATAGTAACTTAATGAATAAACTAAGGAAAAAGATGTAAAATATGGCATCAAAAATATGAACATAAGCAGGGGGGTAAAATGTAGTGCTTTCAGAATGCATTTGAACTTAAATGACCACCAAATAATTTTTTCCATGTTTTATTTAAATTCCAGTTAGTTAACATAGTGTAACATTAGTTTCAAGAGTAAAACCCAGTGATTCATCACTTACATACAACACCCACTGATCATCGCAACAAGTGCCCTTCGTAATTCCCATCACCCATTTAACACATCCCCCTGCCCACCTCCCCTGGGTTTGTTCTCTACAGTTCAGAGTCTGTTTTATGGTTTGCCTCTCTTTCCCCCCATCTGTGTGCATCCATTTTGTTTCTTAAATATGAGTAAAATCCTATGGTATTTTTCCTTCTCTGATCAACTTATTCCACTTAGCATAATACACTCTAGCTCCCTCCACATCATTGCAAATGGCAAGATTTCATTCTTTTTGATGGCTGACTAATATTTCATTGTATATATACACCACATCTTTTGCATCTGTTCATCAGTAAATGGACATTTGGGCTCTTTCCATAGTTTGGCTATTGTTTATAATGCTGCTATAGTCATCAGGATGCATGTATCCCATAGAATTGATATTTTTGTATCCTCTAAGTAAATACCTAGTAGTGCAACTGCTGAATCTTAGGGTATTTTTTAACTTTTATTCTCTTTTTAACTTGTGGGGAACCTCCATACTCTTTTCCAGAGTGGTTGCACCCCGTTTGCATTCCCACCCACAGTGAAATGACCACCAACCTAAAACAGACTGCCATATATATCAGTTGTGATATATGAACCTCATGGTAACCACAAACCAAAAACCTTTGATAGATACATTTAAAAAGAGAGAGAGAGAGAGAGAGAGAGAGAGAGAGAAACATGATACGAAAGAAAGTCATCAATCACAAGAAAGCAAAAGAACAAAGAAGACCTACAAATGCACCCAGAAAACAATCAGCAAAGTGGCAATAAATACCAACCTACCAGTAATTATTTAAAATGTAAACGGAATAAAGCTCCAACCAAAAGACATAAGGTGGCCAAGTGAATTTAAAAAACTCATCTGTATGCTGCCTGTAAGAGACTAGATCTAAAGACACACACAGCCTAAAAGTGAAGGGACGGAACAAGATAACCCATTTAGGTGGAAATAAAAAGAAAGCAAGAGGGACAATACTCACATCAGGGCGCACCTGAGTGGCTCAGTCAGTTAAGCGTCCAACTTCGGCTCAGGTCATGATCTCATGGTTCGTGGGTTTGAGCCCCATGTCGGGCTCTGTCCTGATGGCTCGGAGCCTGGAGCCTGCTTCGGATTCTGTGTCTCCCTCTCTCTCTGACCCTCCCCCGTTCATGCTCTGTCTCTGTCTCAAAAATAAATAAACATTAAAAAATTTTTTAAAAAAATCAAGAGAGGAGGGGTGCCTGGGTGGCTCAGTCGGTTAAACATCTGACTTTGGCTTAGGTCATGATCTCACGGTTTGTGAGTTCGATCCCCATGTCGGGCTCTGTGCTGACAGCTCAGAGCCTGGAGTCTGCTTCGGATTCTGTGTCTCCCTCTCTCTCTGCCCCTCCCCTGCTCATGCTCTATCTTTCTCTGTATCAAAAATAAAATAAAACATTAAAAAAAATCAACAGAGGATCAGGGGTGCTTGGGTGCCTCAGTCAGTTAAACGTCTGACTCTTGATTTCAACTCACGTCATGATCTCACAGTTCATGGCTTTAAGCCCCACGTCAAGCTCTGCACTGACAGCGTGGAGCCTGCTTGAGATTTTCTCTCTCTCCCTCTCTCTCTCTGTTCCTCCTGAGCGTGTGCTCTCTCTCTCTCTCAAAATAAATAAATAAATAAGAGGGAAGTACATAGCAATATAGGCCTAAGTGAAGAAGGAAGAAAAATCTCAAACAACTAACATCACACCTAAAGGAGCCAGAAAAAGAGTAACAGACAATGCCTCAGGGCAGCCAAATGAAGTAAATAATAAATATTAGAACAAAAATATATGATATAGAAACTAAAAACCAATAGAACAGATCAATGAAACCAGGAGCTGGTTCTTTTAAAAAATTAATAAAATTGATAAACCTATAGCCAGACTTATCAAAAAGAAAAAAGAAAGGACCCAAATGACTATGATAACAAATGAGAGAGGAGAAATAACCACCAACACCACAGAAACACAGTTTTAAGAGAATATTATGAAAAAATATATGCCAACCAATTGGACAACCTGGAAGAAATGGATGAATTCTTAACAACATATAAACTACCAAAACAGAAACAGGAAGAAATAGAAAACTTGAACAGACCAATAACCAGCAAATAAACTGAATCAATAATCAAAAGCTCCCAACAAAAAAAAGTCCAGGGCCAGATGGCTTCACAGGTGAATTCTACAAAACATTTGAAGAAGAGTTAATACCTATGCTTCTCAAACAATTCCAAAAATTAGAAAAGCAAGGAAACTATTTGAATTCAATGTGTGTGGCCAGAATTACCCTGAAACCAAAATCAGACAAAGACACCACTCAAAAAGAGAACTACAGGCCAATATCTGTGACGAACATTAATGCAAAAAATGCTCAATAAAATACAAGCAAACAAAATCCAGTAATATGCTAAAAGAATCATTCACCACAATCAAGTGGGATTTATTCCTGGGTTGCAAGGATGGTTCAATATTTGCAAATTAATCAACATGATACACCACATTAATAAAAGAAAGGAGAGGAACTATATGATCCTTTCAATAGATGCAGAAAAAGCATTTGACAAAGTACAATATCCATTCATGATAAAAACTGTCAACAAAGTAGGTTTAGAGGGAACATACGTCCACATAATAAAGGCCATATTTGAAAAACTCACAGCTAACATCATCCTAAGTGGGGAAACACTGAGAGCTTTTCCTCTATGGTCAAGAACAGATAGGGATGTCCACTCTCACCACTCTTACTTAACACAGTACTAGAAGTCCTAGCCATAGTAATCAGACAGCAAAAAGAAAGCAAAGGCATCCAAATTGGTAAGGAAGAAGTAAAACATTCACTATTTTCAGGTGACATGATACTATGTGTAAAAAATCTGAAAGATTCCACCAAAAAACTGCTAGAACTGATACACGAATTTGGTAAAGTCACGGCACAAAACCAACGTACAGAAATCTGTTGTTTACCAACAGATCATGTTGGTAAATCATGTTTACCAACATGAAGCAGCAGAAAGAGAAATTAAGGAATCAATCTCATTTACATTTGCAGCAAAAACAATAAGATACCTAGGGATAAACCTAATCAAAGAGGTGAAAGACCTGTGTTCTGAAAACCATAAAACACTAATGTAAGAAAGTGAAGATGACCCAAAGAAACGGAAAGACATCCCATGTCCATGGATTGGAACAGCAAATACTGTAAAAATGTCTATACTACCCAAAGCAATGCACATTTAATGCAATCCCTATCAAAATACCAAAGGCATTTTTCACAGAGCTAGAACAAACAATCCTAAAATTTGCATGGAACCACAAAAGACCCCAAATTGACAAAGCAATCTTGAAAAAGAAAAGCAAAGCTGGAGGCATCACAATTCTGGGCTTCAAGTTATGTTACAAAGCTGTAGTGATCAAAATAGTACGGTACTGGCATAAAAACAGACACACAGATCAATGCAATAGAATAGAGTACCCAGAAATAAACCCACAACTATATGGTCAATTAATCTTTGACAAAGCAGGAAAGAATATCCAGTAGGAAAAAGACAGTCTCTTCAACAAATGATGTTGGTAAAACTGGAAAGCAATATGCAAAAGAATGAAACTGGACCATTTTCTTACACCATACACAAAAATAAATTCAAAATGGTTGAAAGACCTAAATGTGAGACCTGAAAACAAAAAAATCTCAGAGGAGGGGTGCCTGGGTGGCTCAGTCGGTTAAGTATCTGACTCTTGATCTCACCTCAGATCCTGATCTAAGGGCCATGAGTTCAAGCCCCACATTGGGCTTGGTGCTGAGAGCAAAGTTTACTTTTAAAAAAAAGTAAAAATAAAAATAAAAAATCCTAGAGGAGAACACAGGCATTGCTTTCCTGTGGACATTGGGCAGTGCAACTTCTTTCTAGATATGTCTCCAGAGCAAGGGAAACAAAAGCAAAATAAACTATTGAGATTTAATCAAAATAAAAAGCTTCTGCACATCAAAGGAAACATCAGCAAAACACAACACAACCTACAGAATGAGAGAAGATATTTGCAAATGACACATCAGATAAAGGATTAGTATCCAAAATATATAAAGAGTTTATAAAACTCAACACCCCAAAAATGGATAATCTAATTGAAAATGGCAGAAGATATGAACAGACATTTTTCCAAAGAAGACCTACAGATGGCCAACAGACACATGACAAGATGACTCATCATCATCAGGGAAATACAAATCAAAAGTACAAAGAGACATCACCTCACACCTATCAGAATTGCAAAACTCAACAACACAAGAAACAACAGGTGTTGGTAAGGATATGGAGTAAGGGGAACCCTCTTGCATTCTTGGTGGAAATGCAAATTGTACAGCCACTCTGGAAAACAACATGGAGATTCTTCTGAAAGTTAAAAATTGAACTACCATACAATCCAGCAATCACACTAGGAGGTATTTACCCAAAAAATACTAATTCAAAGGTATACCTGCACCCTGATGTTTACAGCAGCATTATCTACAAGCGCAATTACAGACATAGCCCAAGTATCCATTGACAATGAATGGATAAAGAAGACGTGGTATATATATATATATATATATATATATATATATATATATATATACATACATACTATGAAATATTACTCAGCTATAAGAAAGAATAAAATCTTGTCCTTTTTTCAGGTGGCCGGGAAGATGTCAGACTTTTAGACTCACCATGCCCATCTAAAACAGACAACCAACTTTCTTTTTTTTTTTTTTTTTTTTAAATTTTTTTTTTCAACGTTTTTTATTTATTTTTGGGACAGAGAGAGACAGAGCATGAACGGGGGAGGGGCAGAGAGAGAGGGAGACACAGAATCGGAAACAGGCTCCAGGCTCCGAGCCATCAGCCCAGAGCCCAATGCGGGGCTCGAACTCACGGACCGCGAGATCGTGACCTGGCTGAAGTCGGACGCTTAACCGACTGCGCCACCCAGGCGCCCCCAGACAACCAACTTTCAAAGTCAAGAGAGGGTCCTGCTTAGAGAAACTGGCAAAAAGAAGCTGCGATGATACTTCAGAAACATTGCTCTAGGCTTCAAGAAGCCCAAGGAGCCCACTGACAAGAAATGTCCCTTTACTGGTGATGTGTCCATCCAAGGGCAGATTCTGCCTGGTGTGGTGTCCAAGATGAAGACACAGAGAACCACTGTCATCTGCTGAGACTACTTCCACTGCATCCAAAAGTACAACTGCTTTGAGAAATGCCACAAGAACATGTCCGTGCACCTGTCTGCTTTGGGGATGTCCAGACTGGCCACACTGTCACAGTGGGTGTTGGCTCTTGAAAAAGGCTGTGCACTGCAACAGGCTCAAAGTCACAAAGGTCACTGGCACCAAGAGGCAATTCCAGAAGTTCTGAGACTAGTCATCTGTCCACACCCCAGAAGAAAACAAAGTTATTTTCCCAGTCAAACAAAAAATGGAACCTTGCTATTTGCAATGACATGGACAGACCTAGAGAGTATTATGCTAAGCAAAATAAGTCAGTCAGAGAAAACCAAACACCATAGTTCACTCATATGTGGAATTT
This sequence comes from Panthera leo, assembly GCF_018350215.1. NCBI lineage: Eukaryota > Metazoa > Chordata > Mammalia > Carnivora > Felidae > Panthera > Panthera leo. Next base: position 5,588,386 of record NC_056685.1, on the reverse strand, counting down.
AAGAAACAAAAGAGCAAAGAGGGAAAGAGAGAGAGAGAGAGAGAGAGAGAGAGAGAGAGAGAGAGGTAAGGCAAGAAACAGGCTCATAACTACAGAGAACACGCTGCTGGTTACCCAAGGGGAGGGTGGGGAGACGGGGGGACTAGGTGATGGGGGATGAAGGAGGCACTGGGTGATGTACGCAAGTGTTGAATCCCTATATTGTACACCTGCAACCAACATTATGCTGTATGCTAACTGCTGGAATTAAAATAAAAACTTAAAAAAAAACTGATGTGTTGAAGTACAGTAAAACCTCAGGTTGTGAGCATAATTCGTTCCAGAGACATGCTTGTAATCCAAAGCACTTGTGTATCAAAGCGAATTTCTCCATAACAAATCATGGGAACTTTAAAAGATTCATTCCACAACCCAAAAATATCCATATAAAAAGGATTAAAATTCTGTGATATAATACAAAACAATAAAGAAAAAACAAAATATAAAGAAAAATGAATAAATTGACCTACACTTACCTTTAAAACCCTTTGCGGCTGGTGTGAGGGTGGCAAGAGAGAGGAGGGCTGTTGTGTAGGATGACTTTCACTAACAGGATCACTGCTATCTATTGGCTCAATGGACTCTTTTTCTTTTCCTGCAAGTTTAACAAGGAACCTATCCAGTGACACTTGCTTTCACCTTCTTTTGACGATTTCACAGAAACGGACATTGCGTTGTCATTAAACAGATTCATTGCTTGCACTGTTACAGCCTTATTCAGGAGGTGCTTTTCTACAAAACTTTGCACTGTTTCCCACATTTTACACATCTCCCTAATCTCATTTGAAGTGAGGGATTCCTCCACTTTTTTCTCCTCCTCCTCCTCTGCAGACGAGATGCAGGTGTAAACTTCTTATAAAATTTTGCAATTTCGGTGCATACCTCGTTTATACATCTCACTGATTTCCTTCTTAACTTCCGCAGTCATCATCTCCTTCTTACCGCCGTTCTTTCAACCGCTTTCCACAGGAGGGCCATCGTACACGCTCGCAGGGATGTTGACTGCAGTACATATACTGTGACTGTGTCATATACTGTATTTAATGTAACTGGTAATAAGGCAGCAGAGGAAAGGGTCTATATCTGCAGGCAGCCTGACCTAGGATGAGGCAAAGCATTCCTAAACTCATTCTTGGGTGGAAAAGCAAAGGACCATCCATAGGTGCTTTGAAGTGACAAAAAATACACTATTGCCAGTTGTAGGCACCTTCCAGCGTTCTGAAATATCACTGATTCCTGCCAAACAGTGCGGCCTGAGATCCAGCATCTGAGCATGGGAGACCATCATCACCTACAATCCCGCAACGAGAGAGAGAGAGAGAGAGAGAGAGAACCATTGGCTCAGTTGTGATCATGTGACATTCAGCATCACAAACTACTCATATTGCACGACATCACTCATTTATCAAGTTAAAATGTATTAGGAACATTCGCTTATCTTGCAGAACATTTGCAGAACAAGTTACTCACAATCCAAGGTTTACTGTCTATGGGAATCGCCGTATGCTTAACTGATTGGAGCTACACTGTTTATGAAGCTTCCTTCAAGTAATATCTTCTTTCATTAAGACACAAGTGTTTGTAAATGTAAGTTTACAAACTTATAAAAATAAGGGAATAAATATAAGGGAATAGCCATATGCTTAACTAATTGAAACTATCCTGCATTTAAGCGTTTTCACAAGTAGCAACTTCTATCATTAACATAGAAGTATTTTTGAGAGTATTTGTAGAAGCATATTAGAATAGCCCTGTGCTTAACTCATGGAAACAATACTGTGTATAAACCTTCTCTGAAGTAACATCTTCTTTCATTAAAAGAAATATGTATGTAACCTTTTTTTTGTAGACGCATGTACAAAGCGCCTTAAGCTTACCTCCTAAAACTACACTGCGTACAAATAAACCTTTCAAGTAACATTTTCATTAAAATGTAAGCATTGGTAAACTTAAGCGTAGAATGATTTTAAAAAGTTCAAAATGAAATAATCATATGAACCAGCAATCCCAGTTCTAGGTATATATCCAAAAAAATCAAAAACAAGGTCTCTAAGAGATGTTTGTATACCCATGTTTGTAGCAGCATTTTTCACAATAGCCAAGTTCCACTGATAGATGAATAAACAAAATATATTATAAACATACAATGGAATATCATTCAGCCTTAAAAAGGAAGGACAATCTAATACATGCCACAACATAGATGACCTAGAGGATTATGCTCTAAGTGAAACAAGCTGATTACAAAAAGACAAATACAGCATGATTAACAAACATGAGTTACTTACAATAATCAAATTCATACAGACAGAAAGTGGAAGAGTGGTTGCCATGGCCTAAGCATAGGGAAGAATAGGAAGTTCTTATTCAAGGAGTATAGAGTTTCAAAACTGCAAGATGAAAAGACTTCCAGAGATGGATGGTGGTGATAGTTTCACAAGAATGTGACTATCACTGAACTGTGTACTTTAAATTTTTTTTTAACGTTTTATTTATTTTTGGGACAGAGAGAGACAGAGCACGAACTGGGGAGGGGCAGAGAGAGAGGGAGATACAGAATCGGAAGCAGGCTCCAGGCTCTGAGCCATCAGCCCAGAGCCCAACGCGGGGTTCGAACTCACAGACCGTGAGATCGTGACCTGAGCTGAAGTCGGACGCCTAACCGACTGAGCCACCCAGGCACCTCTGAACTGTGTACTTTAAAAAGGTTAACATGGTAGGG